>NW_027185777.1:34006704-34055478 GCF_028583685.1 Petaurus breviceps papuanus | reverse complement strand
GTATGTTGGCGTACAGCTCTTCTGTACTAGTAGCTTCTGTCTATCCCCACCCCCCCCCCCCCCCCCTTATTGCCCCCCCCAGCCCGGGGGGAGCAATTAGCTTGCATAAGGAGAGGTCTTGTGGCCCAACACTGAAATGGGGCGAGTCAAAGCTAACTAATCACTAGAGAAATCAACTACCCTCTATACTTCCAGCCTGGCCAGTATAGGAAGAAAAAATAACAAACCAACGAATAACCTTTTTTACTTTTTTCTCTCAGGAGAAAGTATTTAAATTTTCAATTATGATATGATGAACCAAACTTAGGAGGAAAGTGGGTGTAGTCCATTCTGTGGTTCCATTTTGTAGCTGTAGCATTCAGCTTTATTCATTTTCTGACTCCACTAAAAGTTTTGTGTGTCATATATGTACATACATGTGTATGTATATATTTTAACTAAAGAGAAATAATTTTTCTTTCAAAGTATTTAGAATGGTTTATTATCTCCCTTGAGATAACAGAAACTTCCCCCAAGTGTCTCAGAGCTGGGGTTGGAAATTCTAATTCCAAGGAGCTGAAAAACAAAACCAACTACTCCTTTTGTCTGTTGGCCAAAACCATTTAGCATTATTTACAATTTGAATTTATCTGCTAATGGAGACAATGATTTGAATAATTCACAACCACTGATAATCCAAATGTCGTTTTTTGTGACTGCAAGAACACTTGGAATACATTGTATATGATGTTTTAGCAGCTGATTTATTTACCAAATGATATATTACTTTGCATTGCATATTCCAAAATACGTACAAATTATAAATTAGCATTCCCTGAGCATGTATACACTTTGACAACAAAGGAAAACCATTTAGAAGGGTGCTGGATGGCAGGGAGAAAGCTTGGGATTAGAAATTTGTCCAGAGAGCAAATGACTCCCAAACAAAAAGCCAGGAATATATTACTCTTTTTTTTATTCTCTCATTCTTATCTTTGGGGGTGGAGTTGAGGTGGTGATGGTGATACAATTGAGCAACATTTTAGAATCTAAACTTTTTTTGAGTCTTACTGAAAGCATCTTCCCTTCAACTCCAATAGGCAGACAGGACAGTGGAGATGATAGGTACCTCATCGTATTTCCACATGGTTTTGATTGCTGTTAGGTCTCTATATTTTGAAATATTTTCATCCCATGTAGTTTGGAGATCATAAATCTTTATTTGGTATGGAGTTATCTATAAAATACAAATTACATCTGTATGTATGGATGTTGTGTCTAGGTAATTGTGGGTGATCTGTAAGTGTGAGTTTCATATTTACCCGCTTCTTTATTAAGTGCCTACTATGTGCTGTACACTGGCAGCTTCTCCAGAACAAGAATTTCTTGAGTCCTAGAAACTTGGAATCTACCTAGAAATGAGATCGTATTTCATAAAAATGAACTATGTGAATTTGCGAGATTTACAGTGCTGTTATTATTATTGCCCACATATGCTTTTGTGAGAATTACCAGTGCACTTGCTAGTAAGTCCTGTTTCACTTCTCTGTGTGTGTGTTTTTATTTTTATTTTCTAAAGATAAAATTAATTGACTAAATGATCCTGAGCAGGGTAGAGAAAGGACGTCTGGAGTTCCTGTGTTTATTAATTATCCCTAGCCGCTGTTGTGTATTTGGAATGAGAATATTTATTATAAAATACTGTTCTTAAGTTTTTATGGATCAGCATTATGGCTGTGCAGCTGTAGGTAGCATTTTGATTTGTGATAATGGTCTAGTTCCAATTAAATTTATTGTCCCCTCCCCCCGAAATTTTGTTAGCCAATGAAAGATGGTATACTTCTGATTTGTAATTTTAGCTACCAGGTCATGTGTTGCTACATATTTGGTAGTTGCTTATTTGTATAATCTATATCAATATAAATTTATCCTGTAGTTTCTGATGGAAATGACCTGAATTGCTACCTCTAGAATCAAATATGAAATCCTCTAGTATGCAAAGTCCTTTCCTAACCTGCCTCTCTCCTCTTTCCAGTATTCTCACACTTTACTCACCCCCTGAAATTCTAGTATCAGCTGACACTGGCCTCCTTGCTGTACCTCACCTAGGACACTCAGTCTTTTAACTTCATGCATTTTCAGTGGCTGTCCCATATCCCTCAATACTCTTTCTCCTCATCTAGATCTGGTTTCCTAAGCTTTCTTCAAGTGTCAACTAAATTCTCCCATTCTCTAAGAAACCTGATAGGCTGGTGCCTTGCCTCTGAGATTACCTCTAATTTATTCTATCTATATTTTGTTCATACATAGTTGTTTATATGTTGTCTCCCTCATTAAATTGTGAACTTCTCGAGGGCAGGAGTTTTTGCCTTTTTGCCCCTCGTGCTTAGCACAGTGGCTAGCACATATTAACCACCTAATAAATGTTGTTTCCACAAACCCTCATTTTTCTGCCATCTGTAAAATGCTTTTTTACTGACATGTTGTTGGCAGAGTTCTATAAGACATAACCCATTTAAGACCTTTTGATTCCATTCTTCTATCATAACCATTTTGATTACCTCTTCTGTCAGGAGGCGGACTACTTTCACTTATATTCAACAAATCTAATGGCTTGTACATTTTATCAGACTTTACTATTGCTGTATGAACTGACATTTCTTGTACTGAAAGTTTTTGTAGGTTTCTTACCTGTTTATCAGGGGCTCCAAGAATGTCTATGTGTCCTCTTTCTCCTTTTCTGGTGAGAAAATGTTAATCTTTTTATAGATATCTTAGGATGGTGGGCCCGATGTTTCGTTAATATTGTGTGGGTCTTTTTATTGTCCATTTTATAGTTCTAAAAGTATACATTAAAACTGTTATCATATAAGTGTTAATTGTTGCAAATGGGTTCTTTACATTCAGCTTTGATTTTAGCATGCCAGAAACTTTCACAAAGTATTTATAGGTATATTATCATGCATCAATTTAATGTGACCTCTGAATTAAAGATTGAAGCCAGTCCCCTTATTTTCTTTGTATACTTAAATAATTTTAGACTAGTTTGAGTCCAAAATGGTATTCAAAGAGGACCAAAATGACATCACTGTGTTGGGGTGGAGGTATAGTGTGTTACAGGGGCAGATCAGACCAGTATGATCTTGGAAGCCCTACCAAGGTCGGACACATATTCTGTATGAACATTTGGATTGGAAATGTGTCTTAATTTGCACATCTCACATTTTTTTTGAGCTATTGTAATTCTGCTTTGCTCACTGAGTACCAATTGATGTAGTCATAACATGCTTGGTGTTTTTTTTTAATAAATTGCATAAAATGAAGGAACTGTTCTATTATTTCTAGTGGTATCATATAGCTTGAAATGATACATTCATATCAAATGATTAATAAAATGTTTTGGTTTCGCTTCAGTTTAGAAACCGTACTTAGTCTGTTTCAGAGAGAGAATGAATTTAAGGCTAGGCAGAGCCTTAATAGGCTTAAAATTGTCTCCCTGAAAAATGCTGTGTTTTATATCCATTGTTCTTGATACTGTGTTGTTTTTTTTGAGGCAGTTGGAGTCGAGTGACTTGCCCAGGGTCACATAGCTAGTAAGTGTCTGAGGCCAAATTTGAACTCAGATCCTCTGACTTCAGGGCCAGTGTTTTATCTACTGTGCCACCTAGCTGCCCGCTTTTGATGATATTATTGTGGTGGCTTGGTTTAAACAAAGAACAGTTTTCTAAGTGGACATGATATTCTACAGCAGAGCTGTGACTGACTAATCACAACCCAAAGGAGATTAAAATGTAAATGGGAAATGTTTAATAAAATAAAGACACAATACAATACTAATGATGTTATTTTTTAGTTTTCTAAAAAACAATATGCAACAGGAATCCATTTGTACTGTTTGACACCACTTCTGAATAGCACTCCTTCATAGCTCTCTACCTTTGTCTCTAATGGCAAAACCTGCTACATACAGTTTTTAGTGGAAATTCTGAAATGATTTTATACTTTCAAATAATTTGGGAGAATGCATTTATTTATGATTGTTATAGAAAAGCCAGGTTGTTTTTTTTTTTGTATTTCCATGGTTTGGTACAGTTAGTTTACTAGTTGAATTCCTGCCATTAAACTCAAAAAGGGTTTTCAAAATTCCAGTCTCAGTGTGTCCAACTCCTTTTTAAATTAGTTTGAGACATTAATATCCATTTCATTTTTAGGTATAATTTCAGAATTTTAAGTAAAGATTTTTAGTGCCAAAAAGTTCCTCAACCATTTTGTCTTCAGATTTCAGCAGCTCTCCAAAGTTTATTTAATTCTTTCATATGATTTTCCAATATTGGGCAATAGTACATAGCTGTGCAACTTGGAGCTAAGAATACCTTTGACAAAAAGCAGTATGAAGCCTTTGCTTCTAAGTGGTGAGATCTGTTTCCAGTTTTGTAATGGTCTTAATATTGGAATGTAGTGAAGTAGACAGTGAGCTGGTCTTAGAGCCAGAAAGAACTGGGTTCAAATTCTGTGATACATTCTGTCTGTTAGTCCTGCATGAATCACTTAACTTTTGGGTGCTCTAGGCAACTCTGTAAGACTGTAACTTGCAAGGAAGATTCCTGATGTACACTGTAAAGCAGGTTTTCTTATCCAGGAGATCCTTTTCCTAGTAGTATCCCATGTCCAATGCCTATCCTTATAATACTGGCATACTGGTATACAAGCATTCGTGTCTTCACTCTAGTGCACGCATACTTCGTTTGCCCGCTTTGGTATTCCAGCAATGTCTGCCTTGACGTTTTCCCAGCAGGTGGAGTATTGGTGTTTTTGATTTGTTCTACTTTAGCTTGCCTTCTTGAGGTACCAAAACACGAAAGAATTTTGAAGCCAACTTTCCAGACTTTAGGTCAACCACTATAATAGACCACCTGGCTGCCATATTGAGTGTATGTGGCAGGATTAAAATTCAGGTAAGCCTGACTCTAAGGCTGGTTAATGCTCATTTGCTGTCAGATTCCCTCTCTCAGGGTTATTCTAAAGATCAAACGAGATAATATTTCTAATATATATATAAAACATATTTAGCACAGTGTCTGGCACATATTAGGCTCCATGCTTCTTTCCTTCCTTGCAAATTACTTTTCTTATGCCTTTGGAAAGATAGTTTTTGAGAAGTGGCATTTATTTGGAAGGAATTTTGTATTTTGCGATGATTGATTTTTGGGATCAAATTGAATTTATTTTATCTTTTACTTTAAAACTTAATGTGTTATGACTTTTTTTAAAGATATGGTTTGGTGTCAGTGGAGTAAGGCAATTAATAAGTTAGAACTCACTAGAAAGAGTGAAAGGTATATTTAGGAATTGTTAAACTAGTGGTTTTGATATTTATATGGTGTTATGTTGGCTTTCTATTCAAGGAGAAATTTGTGATTTATTAAAATGGTCAAAATAAACATTGCTTGTTTTGACATCATTACTGAATGTAAGATAATAAGATGTGGCCTAGTGTAGTAAATAATAATAATTGGTAGCATTGCTATAGATAATGTTTTAAGGTTTACAAGCCACATTAAAAATATCTCATTTTATCCTCACAACAGCCCCCATAGGAGGTTGGTGCTGTTATTATTATTATTCCCATTCTGCAGAAGAGAAAGTGGAGGCAGACAAATTAAGTGATTTTTCTCAGGGTCACACAACTAATGAGGCCAGATAAGAAATCAGGTCTTTCTGATTCCAAGTGCAGTCACTATGTTCACTATGCCTTTAGATAGCCTTAGAGTGGGGAAGGCCAGGGTGCAAATCTTGCTTCAAAATCATACAGTTAGGGTTAACATCATCACGGGTTGGTCACTTCACCACTGCACGCTGTAGACAACTCCCTAAGACCATAAGTTATCAAGTTGTGATTGGTGGAGGTCCCCACACTAATAAAATCATGTCTGGACCAGAAATGTACGTTCCTCTGGGCAACTTTTTTGATCATTCAGTGATACATAGGGTACTTAATTATCCACAGAGTATCATACTCTTTTCCACTTCTCTCCTAGCCGATGTAGAATATGAAAGAATACAGAAATGAGTAACCCTGCCTCGCTCCCTACCTCTTCAAGGAGTTGCAACAGTGTTAGGGCCAGATTAATTTGGGCTTGGAAGTCTGCAATTCTAGGTCAGTCATCGGTGAACATGACAGACTTTGGTTGATGGATGGTTAGACTTCTGGGAATCTTAACTAAGCGCATCATTAAAATCTGATGCATTTGCATTTCTCAATGTTCACTTGTCCATTGGTGCCTGGAACTGAATCTTCAGAGCTCTTCTGATTCATATGTGTTTTTGTTCTGTAATTTGGAAGTGGAAAATATTGTTCACTCCTCCTTCCCTAGCTGCCTTGCTAAATTAAGTAGCAAGATTTAGACAGCTAATTCTCTTGCCAACGTGTTTGCATTTGTACAGTACGTTCAAACATCTGTTTTATTTCAGTATATTTTTTATCTTTTTGTGATTTGGCAGTATATATATGGGTGTGAATCCAATGGAGAGTTAATTTTTTCTCTCCACCAACTCAGATTGCAACTCTTGTATTCATTAGTCTAGGTTGGTCTTTATGAGTTGTTGTGGATAAAAAAAAAAAAATCATTGTACTCAAGCTAACCTGGTGATGAGTTTGTTTTTTTTATTTTTAAAATTAGCCAAGCTGGTCTTCATACAACAAACATCCTGCTCAGCACTGGATCTATATTGAAAAGCCTTTCTAGCTTAGTAGGCCCAGCAGAGTTTGTGTCTCACTGGTATAGTTTTTAAAACCTTAGATTTCCTGCATGATCAGGAGCCACAGGGAGACTTTAATGGGGTTTTAAATACAGAAGTTAACGTCCTTAGGAATGAAGTTATTTTGACCTTTTAATTGGGATATGCTGGAGCCAGCTTGCAAAAGGCGATTGTTACATTTTCAGTGTAAGCCTTTACACTTTGGAAATCAGCAAACTCTACAGACCAGGGCTTGATTTATTGCTTTGTGGATTGACTAGACTTAACAGAGTGATGGGGAAATTGTTAATAATGCAAATTAAACTTAAAAGTTAACGAGTTCCTTCCCTCAAAGAGCTAATTGAGGATAATGTATGTTTTTACAAATTCTATTGCTGTATCTTTGTCTCTCTTTTAAAAAAAATTACGCTTTCCTTTAACAGTTATCTGTTGAAATCAAAATTAGATGGTCTAGTTGAGAGGGCCTGGGTTCAAATTATGAAAATACCAGGATGTCAAGAAACAGCCTGTTAACAAACAGAGCTTTTATTGAATGTTCTTACTTGGAGCAGTATGAGAAAGAGACAGTACAAAGTTGTTTGACATGTTTAGAAGAAATTTACTGATGACTTTGAATTTAGAAAATTGCATTTTCACAAAGATTCCCATCTGTGCTTATTTGGGGTCTAACTGGACACATGTAACCTCCTCTAACTATTTCAGAACAAATGTGACCTCATCTCCATAAGGAATGGCAGCCAAAGTTGCAGGTATGGAAACCATAAATTCAGCAAGTGTCACTGTGACGGTTATGATTTCAGACTAGTGTCCTTTTTAAATGAATAATAACATTTTTTGGGAAAAGTACATCACTGGGGAAGCTGGTCATGTAGCCACTATTGGACGGAGTGAGTCTAGAACCCTCTATTTGTAGAAAGAGGAACGAGAAAGGGAAAAAAAATGTCTCCTTTAGTTCTTGGCCTCTTTATCATGGATAAGGACTGGTGGGAGCAAAAGTCTATCTGGGTTCAGACTCCCTGGTCAGACCACAAGAGTTGTGCAAGTGCTAGGTAGGCTAAAATTTAGGAACGACATGCTAGATCTTAGCCAAAGATGACGACTACTCACCATGCTAGGTGGTGAGTGGAAAGAACGCTGGGCCTGGAGTCATGAAGACATGAGGTCAAATCTGGCCTCATACACTTACTGGCTGTGTGACCCTGGGCAAGTCACTTAATCCTGTTTGCTTCAGTTTTCTCATCTTATTATGAGCTGGACAAGGAAAAGGCAAACTGTTTCAGTATTATTGCCAAGAAAACTCCAAATGGGGTCACAGAGAGTCAGACACTACTTGAAATGACTGAACAATAACAACGCAATGGTTAAAACCATGACATATGAGGGAAACAACATATCCTAGAGAAGAGAAGATGTGGTAGAGATGATGGTGAGTGTCCCAGAGAAGAGGGTGGTCACTAACATGATAGCTGTCCCTAAATATCTGAAGAGTTGCCTTATGGAAGATGGATTATCCTTTTTCTTTTTTTCTGTTTCCTTTTTCTTACTTGTTGGCTTGGCTCCAAGATGAGTCAAACACTAGGTAGACATTACAGAAAGTCAAGTTTCAGTTCAATATAAGGAAAAATTCCAAATGTCTATAAACATCTAATTGACTGCCTCATAAAGTAATGAGTTCTCCATCTCTCAAGATCTTCAACCTGAAGCTATGTAGTAATTTTTCAGGGGGTGTTTTTAGAAGGGATTCCCATTTGAGGCACAGGTTGGACTAGATAATCCCTAAGATTCTTCCCAACTCAGAGATGCTATGATTCATTGAGGTGCTGCTGTGCAAAGCATGTGAAACTCAATCCCTATCCTACAGATCTACAGACTTCAGGCAGATTCTGAGCAAATAGATCACAGTTGTGTTTATGAGAAACCGCACACACACTGTGGACAGAGGGTTAGAAAATGGGAGGAGGAAGCCCCAATTTGCAAGACTGGTAAGAATGTTTATCGGTTCCATTCTTTTTTAGGCCAAAGCATTTTGGGAACAGGGACAGTCTCTTTATCTCCTGAAGGACCAAATATATTGTGTGTGGTTAGAAAATGTTCTATAATAACAATAGTATTCAAAAGTTTAATATCAGGGAAACATTGGATGAGGGGCTTTGCTTGAGTGAGCATTGAGTTATGATGTTCTTTTCAGTATCATAAGAGAAATTGTTGAATAATAAAGGTAGTCATTGGGTAAGGGTATTATTTTTTAAACAGAAAAATACTGCAATTATGTTAATAATAAAGAATGGGATAGCTGAAAGGGAAATGGTCTTATTCTACTGTGACTAAAGAAATCTTGTTTTGTAAGTTGGTGACTAAGCCAGGAAGGACAAGTAACTCAAGGTTTTATTTGACAGTCCCGACTTCTAGCACCAAAGGCCACGTCTCCACTCCCACCTCCCATTTAGGGGAAGTTAATTGTATAATGAAATTTTCTTTGGAGAAAAGACGGGCTTACATTCATGTGCTTCTGGAACCCCAAAGTGAAAAAAAGGGAAAGAATGTAATTTCACTTCCTTTGTTCTTTTGAGAAAATGGGATACAATTAATTTCAATTCAACAAACATTTATTAAGCACTTGCATGGATGGAACAGGCAAGCAGGGGTGGGGAACCTGCAGCCTCAAGGCCACATTTGGCCCTCTAGTACTGCCCTTTTGACTGAATACAAACTTATTCTGTGAAGTTTGGATTCAGTCAAAGGATTGCATTTTCAGACCTAGAGGGCCACATGTAACCTCCAGGTCTTAGGTTTCCCACCCCTGGTAGATACTGGGGATACAAACGGAGGAATATGCATTTTATCCTAGCAGTAATAGAATCTTGGAGGCAGCTAGAGTCAGGAAGACCTGAGTTCAAATGCAGCCTCAGATACTAGCTGTGTGACCCTGGGCAAGTCACTTAACCTCTCTTTGCCTTAGTTTCCTGAATTTAAATTGGGAAATAATTGTAGCAGCCACCTCCCAGGGTTGTTGTGAGGATCAAATGAGATAAGAGTCGTAAAGTACTTAGCCCAGTGACTGGCACATAGTAGGCACTATATAAATGCTTCTCCCCATCCCCAATACAGAGGCACTGAGGCTTCTCAAGCAGGTGAGTGACATACTCATATTTTTGCTTGAGGATCATTAATTTTGCAACTATGTGGGAGGAGGATTAGAGAAAAAGTGAATGTGGTGACAGGCCTGAAGCTGATAGATCTCTTGAGACCGGGGATTCAGAGGCAGTAGGGCTAAAGGCGATTGTATGTCCATACTATTTGGAACTAATGTGTCAAACAGGGGCCACCAGGCTGCCCAGGGAGAGGTGAACAGACCCACATCAGAAACAGTGAAGGCCAGAACTTCCATGACGTTCAGCAGCTGGATTGGACCAGTGGTGTTAATTTTTAACAACCAGTTTTCTAGTGAGGGGAACCCTGCATACTTTTAATTTGTATGATTAACCTGTTCTCTATCTCTTTCTTAAGTCTAGATAATCAACAAAACAATAGATCAAGGCTTCACTTGCAGCATTTTTCAATTTCCAACACATAAATGCTTATACTGATTATTTAATAATCAGCTCTCTGGAGACAGTTTGAACTCTAATACACCACTGGATTGAGGTTATGAGTAATTGCTACACTTCTATTTGTTTCTATTTTTGATAGTTTTTGACAACCTCATGTTAACTAGAAATATGCAGGATTTAATGCATATTTGGAAGGTAAGTGGAGAGCAAACACTTCTATATTATTGCTCTATTCACTGTGCCACCTAGCTGCCAGAGCAAACACTTTTTAACTGTCTTAAAGAGGAGTTACCTATAAACTGAAAGTGTGAACAATGGTGCTAATTAGGTGATAACTGTCAGAGGAGATTGGGAGGAACGAAGGTGTACAGTTCTTGCCTTTCAAAGAGCAGAAAGTTGCTCCCCAAAGCAGCTGATAAAAAAGTATAGGGAGGAATTGATTCTATTTCTGAGGAACTCTTTAGGAGTGCTAACAAGAAGGCAGATTTGGGGAATATGATGGAGGTTGGTGGGTGTGAAGGTTTCTTGTGGGAAGTAGAGAGGGCTAATAAATGGTGAGTCAGGAGAGAGGAGGTAGAAGGAACAGTTTGCTGCTGGGTATCATATCAGGTCAGTGAGGAGAGAAGGCCATGCATTTGCCTTGGGTCTCCTTGTGTGTAATCTTTATGGTGTGTTTGTGGAATGTTCACTGTTCTTGTTGGTCAGGATGTATGGCTGGTTTCTAAGTACCACCTCTTCCCACTCCTACATCCCTGCCCCACCCTGTCCCATACCCAAACACAGGAAGTGACCAGGATAGCTGTGAGAGTGGCTATTCATGCACTACTTAGCTGAATTTGATTCTCTTTCCAGATTATGGTGGTTGGGAAGAGAGGGGGGAAATTAGGATGTGTGCATGCCTCAAGCAAACATCTAATAACAACGCTAGAAATTTGTATTTAAATAATTACTATTAGCTAGATCTGACAACTTAAAATTTTATCAAATCTAGATTTTAGCTATATACTGACATATCTGTAGATCGATACTGGCCAGTCAGTATGCATTTTATTAAGTGCCTACTACATGACAGACCTTGTGCTAAGTGCTGGAGATACAAACACAAAAGAGAAAGAAAGTTCCTGCCTTCATGAAGCTTACAATCTAAGAGAGAAAAGACAAGGCACAGAAGGAAGCTTAAAAGAGGAGTGAGAGGGGAATGGGAAAGATAGGGGGGCATGATGGAGAAGTTCAAAGGAGTATAGCCCACTGGAAAATGAAGAAAGGGCTGACTGGGGTTCTTTAATTGGAGGTTTTGGGAGGAACTCTTTATTCTACCTTCTAATCAGAGGGTAGCATTGAGGTGTGAGTACCAAGGCTGGATGCAATCTTACAGGATGATGAGGCCTACTGACGAGGTTCCTGGGAAATGAAGCACTAATTTGGCATTTAGGGTCTTGCTGCCTTTTTCATAGCATTTGGCAATAGAATAGTAGGAATATTAGTAATAGCAACAGCTCACATTTGTATGGTATTTTTAAGGTTTGTGAAGCACTTTACACACATTACTTCATTTGATCTCTAACAATTGTAAGGTAGCTGCTATTATTATCCTTATTTTACATATGGGGAAACTGAGGCTCAGAGAAATTAAGCAATTTGCTCAGTCTCACAGTTCATAATTTTTGCCTTTTTTGTGTCCCTGATTCTTAGTACAGTGCCTATCACACAGTCAGAATTTAATGTTACTTAACTGAGTGATCAAGAAAGGGTCAACCATCCTCATCAACTATTATTCAATTACCAATTGTGGGGACAGCAATCCACCCTAGTTGGTGCAGCAAGGCTCTCTGAGGGAGAGGCAAGAGGCAGCATGGAGCAGACAAGTGAAACCACTATTACCTTCCCTCAGACTCAAATGGAAATAGCCCAGGACCCTGAACCGAAAAGCCTTGAGAAAACAGTGTCTTCTAGACCACTGGCCCAGAAGCCACTGTAGTCATTGAGGGCAGCATTTACTCTGCTAAAGGTGTCTACTTTCAACACCACTGATACCAGCTCTTGACCAGGTTCCCTTATGGGCAGTTAAATCCAGGAGCCTCAGGAGCGATAACTTCCCACAGATCACTAGTCTCACTTCTAGTAAAGTTACCACAGCCATCATCCTGGAACACAACTCCTGTGGAGTGCTACTAGGCAACTGTATTTGCAGATGCTTCAGCCAAACCTACTCAAGACCGTGAAAAAAGAGTGCTCACCACCAAAGTCCGTGGAACTGTCAAATGGTTCAGATCAGAAAATGATATTATTTCATCTGTGGATATGAATTTTTAAAAGATATATTATCATCTGCTTTGCCATTGTACTCCGAGGACCTGGGGACCTTTCCATCTGACTTATAGCTGAAACCTCTCCTATGTATTCTCTCCCTTTACTAGAAAATAAGCTTCTTGGGACCTAGGACTGTCTTACTTTTTTATTTGTATCTGCAGTGCTTTGGGTGTGACTCCACACTTTGTTGGCAAAGATACTGGAGTGATTTGCCGTTTCTTTCTCCGGCTCATTTTACAGATGAAGCAAACAGGGTTAAGTGACTGACCTAGGGTTACACAACTAATAAATATCTGAGAGTAGATTTGAACTCAGGAAGATGAGTCTTAATGATTCCAAGCCCAGTGCTCTATCCACTGTGCCAGTATACATGTAGAGGAACAGACACTTTGACATATCTGTGATTTCCATTTTTCCTCTCTAAAGACTTTGTGGAATTTCTCCTTGAGTGAGATTGGAACTGGTCCCTTGGTTAAGCTGAAATATTTTGCTCCCACAGGTGAGCTCATTCAGTGTCTATGTCATTTGGCATGTTCTAATTTGTCTAACTTCTTTGATTTATGTTTGCTACTGGCTTAGATAAATCGATTTACTCACCATTCACTATTTGTGGTGGTCTTTTGTGTGTAACTAGCATTTGGTGGGAAGGGAATAAAGCCTTTAGCTATTAACTAATCATCACTCTTTTTTAAGAGATAGCAACTAGGGGTGGCCAGGTGGCTCAGCGAGTAAGGGCAGCTGCTCCAGTGTCGGGATGACCTGGATCAAATCCGGGCTCAGATACTCAGCACCACACCCAGAAATAACTGGCCGTGTAACCTTGAGCAAGTTACTTAACCCTGATTGCTTTAAAAAAAAAAAAGAGATAGCAACTAGGAAAATAGTTTAAATCTAAAAATCATTTCCCCCAGACTAGCAATATTTGGGGGAAGGAGCAAATCTTTCTATCTATCTATCAGTCTATCCATAATATATAATACATTTTATAGATATAGAATTTTGTATATATTTTATATATAATTGTATATGTATAGGTAATAATATAATTTTAGTCTGGTACCCCCTTTTAGGAGAGCAGATAGGCCACCCTTGTGACCCCAGTCTCCTGCTCCATTCTAGGCAGGAGTCAAAGTCTTCCTTGGAGAAGGTTGGAAAAGATTCCAGAGACTTTTATTCATGCCTTTCTGGGAGTCACATTTAGATATACCCATTTGGACACAAACACACATATGTACATATATACACATATACATACATATATATTACATATATAAACTTACATGGACATGTCTGTGATTGTGTTAAATACTATGCTATGGCTTATTAATTTCAGATTTTGCTCAAGCATTTCCTACTATGCTTAGTTACTGCCCCACCAAGTTTCCATGGCAACATCCCTGGGGAAGGGTTATACAAAGAAGACAAAATGAGGTGTTTGCTTGTAAATTTCATAGATTGCTATCTCTTCCTGAGGCATTCTATTGAATTCTTAGTCTCTGTTCCTACATGGTGTGACATTTGGTCACTGGGCAGACCTTTTCATGTGGAGGGAAAAGCCCAGAGAGAGTGAAACAAGTAATCACTTCTTGTAGTTAAAAATAGTTTTAAAGGAAGTATGTGTGTGTGTGTGTGTGTGTGTGTGTGTGTGTAGAAGGTGACATGTCTAGGGAATTTTCAATTGGTAGGTTTCATACTTCAAAATATCAGCAGTTTTCAGAGTTTGGACTCAAGTGATCATCTAGTAAAATTTGTACATGGAAAAGGTGCCTTCTGTAACCTACCTGACAAGTGGTTCTCCAACCTTGGCAAGAATACCCCTAATAAGAGGGAAACCACTTCCCAAGGCAGCAGTTCTCTTTTGCATGGCTCTCATTGTGAGGAAGTTTTTCTTTATATCAAGCTTAAATTTGCCCTTCTGTAACTTTCAGTTATTATACCTCATTTTGTCCATACAGACTAAATTTTATCCTCTTGGATGTGACAGCCTTTCAGTACCTAAAGACAGTTATCATGACCCTCCCTTTAATCTCTTGTTTTCCCAATTAAATCTCTATATTTCCTTCAATCCATTCTCAAAGAATATGACCTCTAAGCTCCTTTCCATCTTGGCTGTCCTTCACTGGATGCTCAACAGCATAGTAAAATCATTCTTCGAATGTAGCACCGAAAACTGAACACCAGTGTGGTCTGACCACAGATGTGGGTGGGCTGACTAGGTCTGAGAACAAGGCCACAATCACTTCCACCATTTCTGGAAGCTACACCTTTCTTAATATAACTCAAAGACAAGAACATCCATTTTCTTGGCTTTTATTCCGCACTTTTCACACTTCAATGGATTCTATCTATGATTTCAATTCTATTTTAAAAAACTTCCCAAATCCATGGCCTCCAAATCCCATGAAAAACACTCCATTTTTTTTTTAGCAGGGAGCCTTTCATCTATTGAGTAATATGTTTCTTCTGCAACAAGCTGTATTAGTGCCAGTTTCCTTTATCTGGGCTTTAACCTGCTTTCTGGCTCTTTTTAAGGTGCATTAAAGGTGTCATTTTGAGCTGCTCCCACTTCTCCACTAACTCAGAAAAAGACAGACATACTCTTTGCCCCATTCATGTTGCTTTTCTTTCTATTTGATACAGGAGATTATCGGTTTGGGCCCTCCAGGTGCCCCTCTTTGTATACATGTAATCGACCTTTCTTGACAATTCTTTCCGTTGACTAGCAATGGGTTATTTGCTTTTGAGTCCACTAGAGGGCAGGGCAAGATACATCAATGGAGAACCATTTTTCTTAAACTGGTATCCATTTGGCTTATTTGTGGAGTAGGCTAAAATATGTTAGTGCATAATTTATATGCCTGGAGGCATTGTAAGGTAATATAATTGGTCTGTCAGGGCAGCAGTGTTGTTTGCTTTGAAATATGCCCATCAACAACCTAGCTTAAAACTGCTGCGAATGTGTCATAACTTTTGATGCACTGATTTAAGAAAACCCCTTAGGCTTACCTGAGCCCCATTCATTAACCTTCCCCACACAGTATTTAGAAAAACAAAATGAAATCATCGAAATGGTGACTTTGTCTATGTCTGGGAGCCTCAGCAAGTCTCGCTTCTGATGATTCCTTTCAATGAATTCAGCCTCATGGAGCCATTGTGTCCATGAACTTCCCTTACAGAAGGGGGTTGGGGGAGAGATCTCTATTCTGTTCAGAGCTGAGTTTCCAAACCTTCCAGATTATGTTTGTATTATTAGCTGTTTTCTTTTTTGGAGCCGTTATGTTTTGTGGAGGAAGGAAGACATTTCCCGAGTACTGAGTGGTTGCCCATATGTGAAGCCTTCTGGAGACCAAATCCCTTCTGTTCATCCGTCAATAAGTACGGCTAAATGAACAGCCATCATAAATTAAAGCATGCCTTACACAAAAAAAGATTTGTTTATTAACAGTTGCCCAGTTTCTCTTTCTGACACCTTACACCTATATGGCAAACTCATGTAAATAACAAGAAATTAGCATCTGGAGGAAGTATAAGAAACCAACCATAAGGTGTACTACAAGATCAGGGAGCTGAGGCTTTATACTGTTCTTGATGGTGGGCTACACATGTACCGGAGAGAGGGGCCATTATTTTTTGGGAGACACTGGAAGGAGCCATGCTCTGATTTACTCTATCCACTAACCCTGTCTCCTGCATTAGGAGAAGCTTTGTCTGTGAAGGATTTGTGATGATAAAGTAAAACGGGTAGAAAGATTATCATGTATGAAGGTACAGAGACAAGAAGGAACATTTCGTGTGTAGTAGATAGTAAAGGCTAGTTAGGAGAGGCTGAACAAGGCATGTCAGGAAGGAATGAGAAGAAATTTTCTGAGGTTCATGAGGAGAATTAGTGGAAGACCTCAAAATACATGTGAAGCAGTTCAGATTTGATTTGCTAGGAAAGGAAGAGTTGTAGGTTCTTGTGAAAAGGAAGTGACATGATAAAAGTCATGTAGAATATTTTTCTAATAAGTGTGAATAAAAATGATTCGGGTAGAACAGGGGTTTTTACCTTGGGGTACATGAACCCACTGATAGATTTCTGGGGGTCTTGTAAACTTGGAGGGAAAAAATTAAATCTTTCTTTTCACTAACCTCTAACTTAAATTTATTATT
This sequence comes from Petaurus breviceps papuanus, assembly GCF_028583685.1. Taxonomy (NCBI): domain Eukaryota; kingdom Metazoa; phylum Chordata; class Mammalia; order Diprotodontia; family Petauridae; genus Petaurus; species Petaurus breviceps. Next base: position 34,038,727 of record NW_027185777.1, on the reverse strand, counting down.
TCCTTTAATTATGAATGCAGGCAACAAACCTCAGTAATATTAGGCTTCACTAAACGACCAAAGGAGTCCATGAGATAAAAAAGGTTTGAAACACCTGGCGTAGAGGAAAGATTGGAGAGAGGAAGAACTCTTGGGATGTTGTTGCAGTAATTTGGGAAGCACCAAGATAGGCAATGGTTTAGAAACAGAAAGGAAGGGGATGGATTGAAGAGATGTTATAGAAAAAATACTCAGTAGTATTTGGTGTTGGATAAGATAAGGGGAAAGGGCAAAGGTCAGAGGTGAATACAAGGTAAGTCTAAGGTTTTGAGCCCACAGAACCAGATAGACAGTTGGTATGATGGGGAAAAATGTGGTTTAACAAATCTTCCGGTTTCTACTTTTCCCCTCTTCTGATCTACCCTTCATACTGCTGCCAGAATGATCTTCCTTATGCCTAGACTTGTCTGACCAAAAGTATTTAGTGGCTGCCAAGAACCAGACTCCCTTGCTAGTTACTTAGGGTCTTCTATAAACTGATATTGTCCTTTACTCCTAGCCCCCTCTCAAGATTTCCATCTGTTTACTTTAAGCTCACTGTCCCTTGTTTTGCTTTTTATACCTTCAAGTCACTTGTTCCTTATTATACCTATAGTGGTGTCAGATCAGATAGAAACTGGGTTCACTAAACAGTACATAAAGATCCCTGTGGGCATATTAACTTAGAAAAGCACACCTTAACATTATTTATGTTTTATTGTAATTTTATTTATTTTGTTAAATACTTCCTGATTATGTTTTAATCTGGTTCAAAGGCATTAGGGAAGGTTGTGAGCAGCACCTGTTTGACACTATCTTCCTATTTCTCTCCCTCTGTTGAATTCCTATCTGTCCTTTGAAACCTAACTCCATGAGATGTGCTTTGTCAATAATGTTTTTCCCTCTTTTACTTTACAAATCATTTAGTTTTTCATTTCTTTAAAGTATATAGAAGACATTGTTTTATTGTCACCTTCTACATATATCTTTCCTCCTTATTATAACTTCCATGAGGAACTGATGTATTATCTAAAGTTTTCATCTTAAGTAGTACATAGCACAGTGACCAGAGCAGTAGACAGCACAGAGCAGTAGGTGCTTAATTAATGTTTATTGAATTGAATGCAAGGGACATATGGCAAAAAATATGGTAAGTTCTATTTTCCCTGTGACAAGGGTGGCAAGGGGGTACAGTGGATAGAGTGTCAGGTCTAAAGTCATGAAGAGGGATGGCTAGGTGGCTCAGTGAATAGAGCACTGGCCCTGGAATCAGGAGGACCTGAGTTCAAATCTGGCCTCAGACACTTAACACTTACCAGTTGTGTGACCTTGGGCAAGTCACCTGACCCCAATTGCCCTGCTTTCCCCCCTCCAAAAAGTAAAAATGAATGAATGAAGTCATGAAGACCTGAGCTCAAATATGGCTTCAGGCACTACCAGCTCTGTGACCCTTTAACCTCTGTGTATACCTCAGTTTCCTCATCTGTAAAATGAGGATAATAATAGCACCTACCTCTCAGTATCATCTTAAGGATAAAATAAGATAATAATTGTCATGCTCTAAGCCCAGTGTCTGGCACATGGTAAACATCATATAAATGTCATCTATCATCATTTTTATTGATAATTTTCAGGTATTAAAAAGTTTGGGGATAATATATGCAAAGTGCTCTAAACATCTTAAAAATGCTACTGTGATATTAGCTGACATTGATATAGTGCTATAAAGTTTGTAAAGCTCTTTATACAAATTATCTTATTTGATCTCCAAAGCATTCCCATTAAGTAGGTGTTATCATTATCCTCATTTGAGAATAAATGGAGAAATGGAGGTTAAGTGACTTATTCAGGGTCACACAGACACGAAATGTCTGGGGTAGGGTTTTGAACTTAGGTACACCTTTCTCCATGTCCAGCACTCTATTTACTGTGCCACTTTGCTTCTCCTCCTCCTCTTCTTTCTCCTCCTTCCTCTTTTCCTCCTTTTCCTTTTTCTCCTCTCTTTGCTTCTTCTATTCCTCCTCTGCTATTCCTCCTATCCTCCCCCTCATTCTCCTCTTCACTTTACTTCTCTTTCCCCTTTTCCTTCATCTTTCACATGAACACAAGGACAGTCAGACAATTGGACCCAGAATCCCCTGAAAAACGGATAAACCAAACAACTTTTGTATCACTTAGAAAGCAAAAGAAACACCTCATACACAAACACAGACATGTTTACACACTCGTCAGATTTTCTCCTTTTTGCCTTACTTACCCCAACTTGCCAGTACTTTGGTACTAGACAGGCAACCCAGGGTGAGTTACTAGGTTTTGTGCACATCCCTATTGTGGATAAGTCAACCTGGAATAATGGGGTGTTTGCTGTAATGTGTTGAGGGAGAACCCTGAGGCCAAATCTATTGAACCAAAATGAATTTTTAAAATTGGTCGCTTACTTATATGCTATTCATCTGCCAAAGAATTTTGGCAGGGTCGGGGTTGGGGTATTTTGCCTCTAAATTGGCATTTGAAGTGTAAAATTCTTTCCCCAGGTCCAAAATACAAACGTGTAATCGTGAACAGTTGGAACCACGAACACACAGGCTTGCCACCTAAGGCAGTGCTATCCTCAGCTGACTCTAGGAGTTCATTAAACCTTCCCCTCTAAACCCACCGACCATGTTTCTCAGCAGGCAACTCTGCCAAACTCCCACTTCCTAATTCCCCATGAAGGGAAGCGTCTAAACATTTAGCTGCCAGAAGCAGTACCAGCTGAACCTATGCAGCAGAATTTCCATTGTTTGCCTTATTGCTGTGCCCTCTATGTGCACGTGTAGTTTCAGGGCAACCCAATTGTAATCAATGGAACAACTTTGCACACTCCTACATAGTCATACAGTGAACAGCTGTTCCTTGCACTTCTGTAAGATTTCCTGAAGACTTTCAGAGGGAATAGATCTATGGGCAGATAGACCCATTTACCAAAGTTCCCTGTTTAAGAGGCCTTAACAATCTCTTGCCTCCTGTGGCCCCTTTAAATCTGTACTTTTCTCAAGCTTTATGAAGCTCGTTCTTGGTTCTGGGGATACAAGACAAAAATGAAGCTTCTTGCCCTCATAGAGTTTACATTCTATATATACACAGTGCTTCTTAAAATGTGGGTTGTGACCCCATATGGGTTTAAGAAACACTAAAGGGGTTGAGAGTGGAAAAAGTTTAAGAAGCCCTGATGGTTGTGAGAAAAGTGTTTTGTAATCTTTAAAACACTGAGGAACTAGATTATTTACTAATTATGTTTCTATTGGGGTAGCTAGGTGCCACAGTGGATAGAGGGCTTGTCTTAGAGTCAGGAGGACCTGAGTTCAAATTTGACCTCAAACACTGACTAGCTGTATGTCCCTGGGCAAATCACTTAACCCTATTTGCATCTGTTTTTTCATATGTGAAATGGGCTGGAGAAAGAAATGGCAAACCATTCCAGTAGCTCTGCCAAGAAAGGCCTAAATGGGCTATGTAACGTCAGATATAACTACTCAACTAAACCACGTTTCTTTTATTATGCTTTAGATCTCCATAGTAAGTCATTCTTTCATTGGTTTCATTCATTCATTCAGCAAGTATTTTATAAGTTAAATGTTTATTCTGTGCAAGGGAATATACGTAATGTTGTGTGTTTATAGTTCTCATCCCCAAGAAAAATAGTGGCTCAAAGAAATGGCCATTCAGAAATAATGGAGATTGGGATCTTCACTTGATGGTAGTGGCTCAGGGGCTGAATCTTTTCCCTTTCATTGTTCCCAGTTCTATGAAATTTTTGAAAGGAATGTTCCACAATTATTAGATTGTACCCTAAATAAAGCTGGTCATTACTCATAGTCCCTGAGTTCAAAAACAGAAGAAGAGAAGGTAATAAGAGCTAACATTTATATAGTGTTTGCTACATGCCAGGGGCACTGTGCTAAACCCTTCACAAATATTATCTCATTTGGTTCTTACAATAACCCTGGGAGGGATTTACTAGTATTATCCCCATTTTGCAGGTGAAGAAACTGAGGAAAGCAGAGGTTAAAAGGCTTGCCATGGCCCCATAGCTAGTGAATATCTGAGGAAGGTGTGAACTTGGGTCTTCCTGACTTCAGGCCTGGCACTCCATCCCCACTGTACTATAAAAACTGTAATATAACAAAGTTTGTCTTTTATGTCCTTTCATTCTCCCTTATTCCCTCACCTTTGGTCTTCTTGTCTCACCTCATACTGCTTCTTGCTGAACACTGTGGCATCCCCCATCACCTAAACTACCATTTCCAAATCTTACCTGTATCCTGTTTCCCCTTTACAACCCATGGACCATTCTGATTGACTCCAACTAAAGAAGTGGTAGGCTAATCTGATAAACTATTTCCTTGTTGACTTCAATGTATGATTCCTTCTAGTTAACAATTGTGTTATAGTAAAGGATTTTCGTTGCCTTAACTCAGGGTAATGGTGTCATTTCAGGCATAACAGAGGCAGTAGAAGTCTTCTTGGTTTCTTTTAACTCATGTTCCATGGGTGGTTACCTATGATGCCCATGTGGATGCTACCATGTATGTTATTATTAAAAATATCTTATATTTGTGTGGTGCTTCAGAGTTTACTAAGCAGTATTACTTATTCACAGTCCTTGCCCAAAATCCTTATAACCCAGCTACAACAGATAAGTCTCCTTGGAAAAATGGATCCCTTTTATCTCTTTTCAGAAGCTTTGGCATCAGCCTCACCTTAGCTCTTCAGGGGGAGTTTACTGCCTGCTGCCTGCCCTGGACATTAGCCTGAGACCTCAGTGCTAATCTAGAGTCTACTAAGAGAGACCCAGGGGAACCAAATGGGTCCATTTTCTTACTCAGTGTTTTTCCTCTTTGCAGCAATAGGTGCTTAGGTGGAATGAATGAGTGAATGCTCCTCAAGGTTATATGTTAGCCAACCATTCATGTCTGTGCCTTTTGGGTTAGAGATGAATATAGAGCATTCTCTGTCTTGCCCTTTGGGTACAGCTTTTAGTGATGGACTTCACTTTCCAGGGCTGGGCAAGGCCATATGATATGTTGCCTAATTACACATGTGATTATTTCTAGGACTGAGAAGTTGGGGGGCTGGTGGGGAAAGGACAAAAGCCAAAGTTGAAAATTGCTATGATAATGATGTAAATATAATTATTTATTTTTAACATTCTTTTTTTGTTTTGAGTTCAAAATTCTTTTCCTCTAAGTCCTTCCCCCTCCATTGAAAATATAAGCAATATGATACCATAACTTTTGTACGAAGGTAGATAATCCCAAAACAATCCTAGCCCTCTTGGAGCTTCTAATCTAATAAAGCAACCCAGTACAGACAGATATGGAGAAATGTCTACACAATCGGAGACAGATTCTAGATGTTTTGTGTTACCTACGAAAAAAAGGTGTCAGTGTGCTGTTATGTGCTGAGTGTTGGCACACTAGGGGAAGTAATGCAGTAGAAGAGCTAGAAAGAGATGCAGTTGGTTTGAAGGAGTGCAACAAGGAGGCTCCTAATACTTTCACTTTGTTGACAGCAATAAGCAGCAAGAATATTTAAGCTCTGGTAAGTAAGTAAAAGTTGATCCTTTGGTTTTAAGACCAGATTTTGTAATTCCACCAAATTGCAGAGTGAACTTGCTTTGGAATAAGACAAGGACCTGAATAGAATCCCAAGGCATCTGAAACCAAGCAACTGTTCAAGGTCCAGGAATTCCTCATATACTTTCTCTTTTCTGAGTGGAAAATGTATTGAACATGGAGTCCCAGGGCCTGAGTTCAATTCCAAGTTTTATCATTTATTGCTTATGTGAGAACTTGAGCAAATCATTTAACTTTTCTGGGTTTAAATTTCCTTATCTGTAAAATTAGGCTGGTTCTTCCAGATTCAAATCTATAGTCCTATGATTCTCAGTTCTGAATATGTGCCAAGTGTATTACCTAGCTAAGTTATGTGTGTCCATGCCTGTACTGGTTAAACAGAATGGGACATTTGTTGTGGAAGGGCCTCTAAAGGGAATTGGCCATATGTAATAGTAATGGCATTTAAAAATTCCCCTGTGTTGGCTTGGTTTTTGGTTTGATTGTGTTAAAACCCAGAGCTTGTTGATCCCACTTGTGGGATGGACTTGTTGACATGAAAAGAGAGTGCTGAACTGGGAGGAGCTGGTGACATAGATTTGGAGAGACACAAGAGAGAGGCAGAAGAACTTTTTGGAAGCAGCACCTCGTGGAGGCAGAGAGAGACTGAGAGGATTGCTGAGGGCCACTTTGAATTGCCCTGGACTTTTGAGACCTGCCCCCGGAGCTGCCAAGGACTGAGGAGACATGGCTGTTATGCTGGTACTTTGTCTGTTTTGATATTGTTTTGCCAGATTTGTCCACTGGTGAAAGACAGTCCTGTTGTTGCAGAAGTTCTGGAACCTGGCTGTTGGTTAAGAGCTCCTGAGACTGTCCTGCAGACAGAGAGTGAATACTGTCCACTGGTGAAGGACAGTGCTGTTGTTGCAGGGGTCTGGGAACCTTTCTGTTGGTTCCAAAGCCCTGAAGAAGGATTTTCTTGTTGTATGTTTAGAAAAATCCCGGGATAGGGTTTTGCTAATGTTTTCAGGGGTCCTAGGACTGTTCTGCAGACAGAGGATGAATTAATGAAGAGACTGGCAATGTATCTTGTGGCCTTGCTAAGCTTTGTCTCCCCAGGAACAAAGATTGCTGAGAACTTGCCTCTGTCAAGATGAAGAAAAGACCTCCATTTGGGTATTAAGTGCTGTGCTTAAGCTTGTTGTAACTCTGGGGTAGATTCAATTGTGATCCAGGGGTGGGGAACTTTTGACCTTTTTGTGTTCTATGATTGAACAAATGAATGCACTTTACTTATGATTGGAAACTAATCTCCATTTGAGAAGAGGGGCTTTGTGATGGACTAAATGAAGGTACAGCCTAGGGGTGGAGTAGTATTTAGAACAGGGACTTTGTAATTGATTGAATGAATGTAAGGTCCTGGGGCGGGGTAGTACTTGGAGATTATTGAATCACACTTGGTGAATGCTGTCGTATTTTGATCTTCTCTGTTCTTAATTTTTCACTGAATAAAATGGAGAGCACCTATGCTGGTATTTTGAACCTTGGGAAGTTGCCTTTCCTTGGCATTACATTACACCATAATGAATTTATTTCAGTGCATAATTTTGTATTTTTTTTTCTCCTACATGCCTGTTGGTGGCAAAGGGCCCACAAAAATTTCATCCTTATAGTATTCTTGAGGCTCTCCTTCCCTTTTCAAGAGCGTTAAGAGGGTCAGACAATGAAGGCTATAACCATGTTAAGACAGGATAAAGTAACATCCTGAAGAATAATCATCTTTCATCACAATAGGACAGGTTGGGAGAAAAGCTTAGATCAGGGGTGGGAACCAGGGGCCTCGATGCCCCATGTGGCCCTCTAGGTCCTCAAATGTGGTTCTTGGATTCAAAGGCCACACTTGAGGACCTAGGGGGCCATGTGGGGCCTCAAGGCCCCAGGTTCCCCAACCCTGGACTAGATTCAGGGGGCATTTTATCCATTGCAGGTTAAATGCAGCATGGATCCCAGCTCTCCCTCGAATTTGATATATGCCATTTATGGTCACCTTTCCAGAAGGCAGAATCCAAGAGGAGCCACCTGTTTTAGAGGGCAATTAAATCCAGTCAGGTCTCTGAAGAGTGATAGAATCTTCAAACTAAAAAAAAACCCCATCTTTAAAGATGAAGTAAGTCCGGTCTTCCAAAAAGTTGGAAATGATGTGAGTTCAGCAAGCGTGCTCTTGTAGCTGCCTGAATGAAAATCAATTTGTTGCCTTTAGTTGGTTGGATTGTTATGAGAAAGGGGAAAGGAAATAGAAAAATCAGCAGCTTTGAGGGAACACATTCATTTCAGCATCTTTGCATTTGTAGCAGAGAAAATGGTGAAAAAGAGTTTGCTTTTATTGTGTTCCCTCCTCTCCCCCCACCACAAGAGGAGGGACTCTGATCCTTTAATATGCCTGCAAACATGGGAGGCCTTTTCACCTCTTACAAATGTCTCAGAGACAATATGGCAGGTAGATGATTAAAGGCCATATTGCTGGAAGTACATAGGATTATTTTTGGTGGGGAGAGGAAAGGGACTATGTGATGTCCCCCCCCTAAATAACCTTGGTTTGTGTAGGAAGGACATACTCTTTGGAGGTACCATAGGGGTGGTGTTTTCTATAACAGTTTAGCCACCTAGTAGACAGCAAAAACATTAAGAGGAAATACATACATTCTAGGTAGTGATTTGCTTTCTCTTCCATTCTCGGCTCTGTGTGTTGTTGCATTGCTGCTGCTGACTGATGATGGAATCGCACCCCTAAGGAATGCCACCTGAGGAAATGGATGTCGCTCTTGTTGAGGCAACTGCGTTTAAGCACACCTTGGTTTGTATTACAGCTAACAGGTATGAATGAGCCTATATTTATTTCTTTTTAAATGGTTTTTCCAGGTCAATGCTGATATGAGAGAAATTACGTGGATTTTAGAAACTGAATTTGCTTCAGTTGGCACATACAATACTCCTGGGACACTCTGTGTATTGGGTTACATATTGTTTCAAAGAAAAATTTTCCCTTCTATTTTTCTATAATAATTAAAAAGGCCACTAGCAAAATATCGATGTGTTTTATTTTTCTTATACCCTTTAGCCAATTACTAGTTAATATGCCTTTTCTAGAGCACCCTGAATTTGAATGATTCCATATTAGTTCTGTTCTAGGATAAGAAAATGTATGTAAATGTGTTTTTAATTGTTAAATAGGCAAGAATATGGGGCAAAGGGCTCAACAGATAAATAAGAGATAATGAAAATAGTGGGGCTTGAGATCTAGGTATGCCTCATTAGTTAAATACAATTCCATTAAAACCACAAAAAATAAAGCTAAGGGTCAGAGCCAGGATGACGGATATCTATCCATTTACAGAGGAATGTTTGAGAATCAGAAGCTGATAATTGGAAGAGACTTCAGAGGATGTCTAGTCAAACCTACCAAACCAGACTGAGAATCTGCTTGGTGACCTCCATGATGACAAATCATCCAATGTGAGGAGGATCCAAGGCAGCCTATTCTGCTCTTGGGTAGTTCTAATCATTTGGTTGTTTTTGAGTCTGCTGTTCTTTTCTACCCATAATTCCTGGCTGTGCCCTCCAGGGCCAACCAAAGCAAGTGTAATCCTTCTTCTTCCTCCTGGAAGTCCTTCAAATACTTGAAGGCAGTTGTCATGGCAATCCTACACCATCATGGTCAATCTCCTTAATATGTTCAAATATGGTTCCCAGAAACTACTGAGGGGGTATCTAGATGGTGCAGAGCATAGAGTTCTGGACCTGGAGTCAGGGAGATCCTGAAGAAACCCATGAACTTGGCCAGTCTTAGGGAGTTTCTCCTGGTGTGAAGAGTTCAAATCCAGCCTCAAACACTTATTAACTGTGTGATCCTACTCAAGTCACAACTTCTGTCTCCTCAGATTTCTTAACTGTAAAAAGGGGAAGACAATAGAATATACATCCCAGGGTTGTTGTAAGGATAAAATAAAATATATTTGCAAATTGCTTTGCAAAAACTGGAAGTCCTATATAAATGTTATTGTTGTTGTTATGGCTATTATTACTATAGAAGTGTAAAGCATCAATGCCCTAGTCCTATGCTTCTCTTGTTTTTGTTTTTTGATTTTTTAGAGGGGGGGGAAGGTAGGGCAATTGGGGTTAAGTGACTTGCCCAAGGTCACACAGCTAGTTTTTGTATTAAGTGTCTGAGGCCCGATTTGAACTCAGGTCCTCCTGATTCCAGGGCTAGTGCTCTATTCACTGTGTCACTAGCAGCCCCCTGTGCCTCTCTTAAAGTAGCCTAATATTGCATTGGGATTTTTGGTTCTCACATCACATTTCTAAATTATAGTGAACTTGTCGTCCACTAAAATCACCAGATAAACCTTTATGTAGTGCGACATCCCTAACTCATACTTGTGAAATTGGTTTCTTGAATTTAAGGGTAAGATTTTTACACTACAGAACAATATAACACAGTGCAATACCATACAATACAATATAACAACCATATATAAAGCACATGCTATGTTCCAGACACGGGGGATACAAATAAGAAAAGGAAAGATAGTCTCTGTTTCCAGGACTTCACAGGAAGTGTATAAATAAGGAATTTAAAATCTAATTGTATTATTTTACATTTATTCCTACTAAATTGCATTTTATGAAATGCCCCATCATGTGAAGACCTTTCTTGGATACTGTCTCATTCAGTAATATATTTCTTATAGCTTTGTTTCATTTGCCACGTTGCTATGTGTGCTGTGACTGAGAGTCCCAAAAGACAAAGAACTTATTGAGCCTCTTTGAGCATCCCTAAGGCTCAGATGTGGCCAGTTGCTTTTGCCCCAGACATTAGGCAAATTCTCTCTTTCTTTTTCAAATTTATTTAATTTTTAATTTATGGAATAAAACTGTCTTTTTCTTGTTTAGTTGTTTCAACTGTCTGACTCTTTGTGACCCCATTTGGGGTTTTCTTGGCAAAGATACTAGAGAGGTTTGCCATTTCCTTCTCCAGCTCATTTTAGAGATGAGGAAACTGAAGCAAAGAGGGATAAGTGACTTGCCCAGGGTCACAGAGCTAGAAAAAGTGTCTGAGGTCAGATTTGGACTAAGGAAGATGAGACTTCCAGATTCTAGACCTGGCACTCCATCTACTGTGCTACTTAGCTGCCCCTTCAAAGTTTTCATGAAGGTACATTTACTTCAAAGACTTAGCAAGAAAATGTATATTCTCCCCAATGCCCCAAGAGCATATTTTCCCCTTTATACCACCTTGGTGTTTGACAGGGATTTAGGTCAAAACCTAGCTAAGTTCCTCATAGCATTAGTCCCCCCAAATATTTGATGTTAAAAAGTACTGGGCTTGTTATTATTTTGGGGGGGGAGGAGGAGGTAACATGAGATGAGGCATGACTGACAGATGAGTCCTCCAGCTTCCGCTGGTCTGGGTCCAGAAGGTCACCCTCAGAGGTTACTCCTTGCATCTATGTTGGGCTGGATGCAAACCTGGTCTGGACTCCAAATTCTAGATTCCAGTGGCTTGCTCTCCTGACTTTTTGAAACTCACAGAGTTGGATTCTCTACTCCCTTTACCTAGAACAGGGAATAACAAATGCAGAGGCTGAGGGCCTATTTCTTAGGAAGAAGACCCCAAAGGCTCTTTCCTTAAAGGATTGTTTCTTCCCAGAGGCCATGAGTGAAGAAGTCAGATTACAAGCAGTGGGGCCAAGGGTCTGATGCAGGAGAGCCATGCTCTTTCCTTTTTTTTTTTTTTTTAAGCAATTGGGGTTAAGTAACTTGCTCAAGGTTACACGGCCAGTTATTTCTGGGTGTGGTGCTGAGTGTCTGAGCCCGGATTCGATCCCCAGGTCATCCTGACACTGGGGCCAGTGCTCTTACTCGCTGAGCCACCTGGCCACCCTGGGCCATGCTCTTTCTAAGATCACTGACTGGTCCAGTAATCACAGCTTCCAACTCTCTCAGTATCCTGGGGCTGCAGTTCCTTTGGGCAAGACGCCCTGATCTCATCAAGGGCAGCTCAGTGCTCTCATCCTGTCTCTTCATTTTGTTTATCAGATCCCTATTAGTCACTTTTGACCTGTTCTTTCTACTCCAAAAATCATTTTTCTGGGCAGAGAAAGCAGAAGAAACAGAATGAGTTGATTGATAATCTCTGCCTTTTCTTAGTCATTAGTTATTGTCACATCTTTCCCAGCTTTGTAGTCCTATCCCTTTTTTTTGACCCTTCCTTCCCCCCTAACATAGTTAAAAAACAAAATAACCCCTTTTTTGTTGACCTTAGCTTACTTTGCCAGCGTCAGCCTATTCTGAGCTTTATCACAACTAGCACTATGCTTACAGGCTTGCCACACTTTGATATTACCCACCTGTTATCTTCCATTATCTGTACTTATCTTTTAAAAAGCTAAGTTGCTTGATGAGTTCCCCGTGTATCAACCTGTCTCTTTAGATAACTCCTCTTTTCCTCTTCATCAGAATTATTACCCTTTGCCTCTTTATATTTTTATTCCTGATTGTTTTCCTTCCCTCTTGGGAGAATTTTCCTTCTAGAAAAGTAGTCCTCCCTTCCCACCAACAATGACCCAAATGGTGTATGATTGTTGATTACTGGTCAACCTTCTGCCTTTGTATTTCTTCTCTGATGACAACTCACAAACCTGAGGAAAATGTGTTTGCACCTTGGTGACTGATTAGTGAGTTTGAGAGTTCCTGTGAGTTGGTGCTGCCAGTCTAGGGGAGGTAATTCCAGTAGCTAAGCTGCTTATCAGATGAGATGCGCATTGACAGGATCATCTTGAACCTAAAATGAAAGGCAGGGCCAGTTCATGCATTTTCACTCTTGCCTGGAATCTTCTACCTCCTGGATTCCTTCAGGTCCCAGATAAAATCCCATCTAAGAAGAAGACACTTTAATGCTAGTGCCTTTCCTCTAAGACTATCTCTTATTTTTTCTTATGTCTTATTTTAGTTTTATTGTGTCCATCTTGTTTGTACGGTTACTTGCAGGATTCTCCACACCCCCTCCCCCCCAGTAGACCATGAACTCCTTGAAAGCAGGCATTGTTTTTTGCCTTTATCCTCATATCTGAAGATGTCTCATTCTACATCTTTACTCTGACTCATGTAGATGCTTAATAAATGCTTATTGACTTGTTTCCTTGTGAGTTGTTTAGATAGCATAGGTGAGAGGTGAAAGTTAAATGTCTAGTTGGTTGATCCACAAAGTGCCTTTACTTTTCTGGGAGAGTATATGATAGTGATGACTTCTTGTTTTGTGTTTTAAGTATTTATTAATAATTGCTAATTAGTCTTCTATGTTCAGGGTACTTTCCCCTCCATTTTATCAATTGTATTTTTAAAGGAATTGTTCAATTTTTCTTCTATCTCTTTAATTTGACTTTTAAAATCCTTCTTGAGCTCTTCCAAGAGGGCTTTTTGGGCCTGAGACCAGTTCATATTCCCCTTTAAGGTTTCAGATGTGGGTGTAGTGACAATGCTGCCCTCTTTTGAATTTGTCTTTTTATCTTCCCCATCCCCATAATAAGAATCCATGGTCTTTGCTCATGGTGTTTGACTTTTTCCTGGTTTTTAAAGTTGATCTCTGCTTCTGGGACACAGGGAACCTGTCCACACTCATTCTGCTGAGGGCTACGGGCCTGTTATTGGCTTTGTGAGCTGGAGACTCGGGTTCTGGCAGCTGGAGGCTATAGCTTAGCTGGTGCTGTGCTGGAGCTGGTGGTGGTGGCTGGTGTGTGCTTAGGCCAGGTGGGGTTTTTCTGTGTTTCCCAGGAGTAACACTGAAGCTTGCAGGTTGAAGTGTGGAGAAGGGGGTGATTGCCTCCTTGCCAGGGGCTGTACTAGAGCATGGGTAGGCTCAGCCGCTGGGGGCTACCTGCCCACTGCTCTGCACAAGTGGTGGTTCTCCATGCTGGTGTCTGTGTGAAGGCATACAAAGAGTCCTTGGTGTTGGCGCTTGCCCAACCACCCTTGGATTCAGTATCTCCTGCTGGTTTGCCAAGGTGGGGCGTGCTGCTGGCTTGCCAGGAAGCCTCCCAATCTCCCAATACTCCCCTTCAGTCACAGTGAGATCCTGTTAATCCCACTAGCCTCATGAGCTAAAAAACTGCTGTACCCTGTCTTTCTGATGGCTCCACTGTTCCAGGATTTTTCCTGAGGTGGTATTTTCTGGGTTTTTCAAGGTCAGTAAGGGAGAGCAGGAGTGATTTACTGCTTACTTTACCATCTTTGCTCCCGGAAGTAGTTTTTTTGTCTTAAGTTTTACTTTTGTGGTAGAAGAAGTAAAAAGCTGCGCTATTCTTGATGTTTATTATTATTATTATTTTTATACTGAGTGCCTTTTCTTAGAAGGGACCCTGTCAATCCATTTTGGGGAGATTCAAGACATGATTCATACCCAAGCTTTGTTTAAGACATTTTCCCAGAATTCTGGAGTGAGTCATAATGGGTCAGAAAGAAATAGAAATAAACCTGATTCCTTCCCCACCCCACCATCCCTTTTGGGTTCAGGTCCTCTCAGCTGAACCTTGTCTGTTTTAGTGCAGAGGTCAAGTCCTTTGTGGAATGGATCTCTTCTGGGCAATGGGTTATAAATGTAAAGGGATTTCAGGGGTGGGGGATCAGGAAAGGCTTCTTGAGGAAAGTGATCCTTTTGCCACACCTTGATATGGGCTAAGGGTTCCAAGAAGGAGAGTTGAAAAAGGAATTGATGTCAGATTGGAGGAACATAGAGAACAATATATAGGCTAGTGTGAATGCCATGTAAAGGAGGAATAGTGTGTGATCAGCTAGAAGGAAAGACCAGAGCTAGGCCAAGAAGGGCTTTAAATGACAAATGGAAGAGTCTACATTTTATTCTAGAGACAATGGGGATCCTTTGAAATTTCCTGAGAAGAATGACATGGACAGATCTGCACTTTATAAAGAATAATAATTTGGAAGGTATATGAAGGAGTTGATTGGACAAGGAAGCGGCTGGATGCAGGGAGATACATTGAGGCTGTTACAATAATCTAGGTGAGAGTTAATGAAGATCTGTTCTAGGGAGTTGTGGAATGAATGGAGAGAATATGTGAGTTGTGATGCAGGAGTAGAATGTGCACTATTTGGCAACTTAATGAGAGGGAGTGAATAAGAGTGAAGAATTGACGATGACAATTAGCTTGTGAGAATTGTAGTGCTATTCAGATAATTATTCCCTCCATAAGACTCCCTCCCTCCCTCCCTTCCTCTCTTCCTCCTCTTCCTTCTTTTCCTTCTCCTTCTCTCAAAGGAACATTCATTTTTCTTGATGGTATAGAAGGAGGAGAGTTATTCTTCAGGCTCCTTTGCCATCTCTTCTAGAAGGAAAACCAAGCCTGAATTCTGCACATAGATGACAACCACTTGCTCAATGCAGGAATACAAATTTGGTCACATTCCATACAGGGCACTGTAAAATTTCCCCTCTTCTACATATGTTCTGCAATTGACATCCTCACTAGTTAGTTTTTCAGCTGCTCATGGGGATCTTCACCTCTGGAATTTGACACTCTTCCTTCTTGTTTCATTTGGAGTTTGACATCCGCATCCAACTTCCTTTCCTTTTTGCTACTAACTTCTTTCCTCCTCTTTGTCTTATCTCATTTTAACAACTGCCTTCTCCTTGTCTTCGAATTGATTTCATTCTTCTACTTCTCTTTGAAGTATTTCAAGTCCTATCTGGTTCAAACCCTTCTCCTTCTTATCCTCCTTTAATTTTTCTTCGGCTTCTCCAATAACTCTTTCAAATGCTCACTCCCCAAATTCAACTTTGTCTTCCTAACAGTTCCAAAGGCAGCATGGCAGAGTTGTTGATCCTTTGTTCTCGAAAGTGATTTCGTGACTTGTGTGTGAATTGAATATAAGTGAGGCAGAGCTGTGGAAACTCAGCAACCTCACTCTCTCCTCCAGACTCATCTGAGTCTGGTGGCAAGGCAAAAGCCAACACAACTGGTGATAGTGTGGTAGAGTGAGAGAAAGCCAGCCTCCAAGACAGGTACATCTGGGTTTAAGTGCAAAGTCTAAAACAGACTGGCTCTGGAACCCTGAAGAAGACACAGAAACTCTCAGTACTCTAAGAAACTCTCTGGGATCACGAATGGCATAGAAGGCTCCAACTTGCATTAATAGAGAAAATTTCACCCAGGAATGCCCTTTACCAATGAAATTATAGGACCTGTCCCTGTTACTATCCTCTAAAATTGAGAATCTCTTTGCTGCCTTCTCTTTCTTTTCCTGTTAGCTCATATTCACTGGATGTTTATCTCACACACCCTTCCCCTATAAGAAAGGAGATTTTTTTTAACGACTAATTAGTTGATTTGACCAGTGAATTCAGAATCAAAATTGCACCTTTTGGGGCTTTATAGATTTATGACCATCTGATATCTCTGGGGTTCCTTGGGATTCTTTTAGTAGCACCCTCAACCTTGTTTTCATATTCTCCACACAGAGAGTGAAGTAGTTTGGGGAAGGAGAACAGATAATTGCTCTCAGCATGACACAGTGGCTAGACTTGATGACCATTTGTGCTACTGATCTGCTAGTCTCTTGTTTCAGTTATAAGTAATGATCAGAGGTTATCTCCTCCGTTTTGAACTCGTCATTCTCACCCATTTGCCCTTGTAGTGAATAAAGTAGCAGGAAAATAACACATAATACACCCAGGAGACTTTTACTTTTGTCCCACTGGTGGATTAAGAGAGACTGTTTTTTGATTTCTTTTGATTTTTATTGTCTATTTAGAACCAATGAGTTTTTTTTCTTTCTGTCTCTCTCTTGACTATAGAAATCCCAGCTTTTGGAGATAGAGACATATCACATTTTTGTTAAAAATATTTTCTGGTGATCTCTTTTTCTTTCCTCTCAAAGGGGCTCAATAATGAATATTGTCAAAAATAAAGTGAAACATTTTAAAGCATTTTTAATGGAAGATTTTGTTGCTGTCTCCTTAAAGAAAACAAGACATACTAGGATATCATAGATCTAGGGTTGGAAATTGGTTATATGTGAAAGGAAAAATATATTCCAAGAGGGATACCCAACTTGGATTTCTCTTGACTTCACTTACTTATAAAACCTTCTCTTCTGATGAGATCACATGTATATCTCATCTTTCTATGCAAATGTTCCCACCTTCCACTTTTTCACTTGATTATAGCAGTAGAATTTGCTTCTGTAATTCTGAGTTCAAGCCTTGGACAGAGAGTCCCTAAGGGAATTTCAACTTTTTATAAATGAATTTCTCAGCCATTCATTTGTACTTCAATATCTCAATGTGTCTCAGATCTCATTGATGTGGGTAACTTACAGTAGCCTTGAGTACAATGTATCCTCATTTTTTCATTCTGTATTATTTTTGTACGTGCCTTCAGACAAACCTTCCAAAGAAGATTTACTCTACATGCAGGATGCCTTCTAGACCTTCTAGAATATATGAGTATCATTGGATCATTTGTATTGCCCATCCCTCTCTTTCTAGGGGAATTTTGTTGATGTTCTTTTTCATACCATCACTACCCTATGCTTCTCACATTCTCCAAAAAAAGTTTCATTGCAGTTAAATAAAACAAGCACATTGGTCATATCTGAAAATGTCTCACTCTGCACCTTACTCTAACAACAGAAGAGAGACATGCCATCAGTATTCTGAAGTCACCATTGGTCATATCATTGATCTGAGTTCTCTCAACATTTTCCCTTACATTATGGCAGACTTTATAGAACTATTTTCTTGGTTGGGCTTACCTATACCCTAGTCAGTTAATATACGTTTTCCTAAATTTCTCTGAATTTCCTTGTTTACATTTCTTGTGATTCAGTAGTATTTCATCATGTTCATATAGCAGAATTTGTTCAGCCATTCTCTAATTGGTGGATACCTACTTTCCTTATACCTCTTCGATATTATTTCCAGGTCCTGATTAGTGCCGATGAGGAATTCCACAAAGTAGTTGCATGTATTTTAATTTCTACCATTTGATGTTATGTTCATGTAAAATATTGCCATTGGTTTTAGCCCAACTGAAATATGCAGTGTACATTCAAATAATGTGACTACTTCATAGGATTCATAATTAACACATTATTTGTGTTAATCAGTACTTTGTCTAATTATTCAGTTATGTCTGTGTCTTTGTGACCTCATGGACTGTACTGTCTATGGGGTCTTCTTGGCAAAGATACTAGAACGGCTTGCCATTTCCTTCTCCAGATGATTATGACAAACAGAGGTTAAGTGACTTTTCTAGAGTCACATAGCCAATAAGAGTCTGAGGCCATATTTGAACTCAGGTCTTCCTGACTTCAGGGCCAGCACTCTATCCAGTGATCCACTTATCCACCTCCTAGGCACCCAGCTATACTAAAAATGCTTCTATAAATATATCGTATGTACTGAACCTTTCCTTCTGTCTCTGATCTCCTTGGAATAAAAGCACAGTATAGTATAAATGACAAAAGGTAAAGTTTACTGACTTTTTAAGTAAGTATGATTCAAAATTTATTTCCGGGATCACGGGGCCAGTTCAGAGCTCTACCAACAGGACATTTGTATGCCTGTAATCCACACAGCCCCTTCAGCATTTATCAACTTTGTATTTTGTCATCTTTAGCCAATTTGATGAGATGACATGAAAGCTTAGAGTTGTTTTGGTTTGCATTTATCTTACTATCAATTTAGAAAAATTTCTTACAAGGTTATTGATAATTAGCATTTCTTATTTTGAAAATTGCTGGTTAAATTCTTTGTCTACTTATGTATTGGGGAATGAATCTTATTCTTAAATACGTATAGCAATTCCCTATTAATTTTGTAGATAAGAACTTTGTAAAAGATTGTTGCTATAATATTTCCCAGGTGGTTATTTCCATTCTTATTTTAACTGTATTCATTTTATCATAAGAAAGCATCAAAATTTTTATAATTAAAATGGACTCTTTTATATTTTAAGATCACCTCCATCCCTTTAGTGAGAATTCTCCTTCCAGTTAAAGTTACTAAAAGTATTGCCTTTCATTTATCTCTACTTATGATCTGATCTTTTGTATTATGGTGATGTATCTATTTGGAATTTATTGTGATTCATGGTATAAGATATTGGTATAAACTCAATTCCTTCCAAACTGCTTTCCAGCTTTCTTAGTAGTTCTTGATATTTAGAGATTTTTTTTGGTTCACTAGCTAGTGTTTTTAGCTTTTTTGGATAGTAGGTTGTAATAATGTTAAATTGCTTTTGAGTCTTGTTTATCTATTCTGTTATAATGACTAACACTTTAAATCATACCAAATAGTTGTGACTTATTGTTTGAGATCTGGTATTGCTAACTTCCTTTCATTACTATTTTTTATTATAATTTTCCTAGAAATTATTGACCAGATTGTTCCTTCAGGTGAATTTTTATATGATTTAGCCCAATTTTATAAAGCAACATGTTTATATTTTGGTTGGTGTATACCAACCAAGTATGTGAATTAACATAGGTGATATTGTCATTTTTATTAGATTGGCATGGCCCAACCATGAAATATGAAGAACTCTCCAGGTGTTCATGTTTTATTCCCTCCTTGTTCCTATGTTACTAGCCTACCTCCTTTCTGATCATACAATTGATGGATAATACTCTATCTTTTATGCCATTTCTTGGAAGCAAGTCATTTTTGGCTAGAAGCTGCAACCACCTCACATATATTTCTCTGTAGCTTTTTGGGTCACTCACAATCAACACAATAATAAATCAAGCTCTGTAATGTTTACTGATTTCTGAGAACAAAAAGCTCATACTGAAAATTTAACAGCAGACTTTCCTGAATCTGACTGAATTGTCCCCAATTCAGTCCTGTAACTTATATTGTATATACAAAGTAAATGCAAAGTAATTTCCTTTGGGACTCAGTTTTGTCATTTGTAAAAGGAGAAGGTTGGAGTAGTTGATTTCTTAAGGTCCTTTCTAGCTTTAAATCCTATAATCTCATTTATTCTCAGTGTATTCCTGTGAGGTAGATATTGTTATACCTTTTCTACCTAGTAGCAATTAATGTACAAAAACAATACAGTTATCCCTTCCACATGGAGGGGGGTTAGGGGCTACCACTCCTGCCCCCTCCCCCCAATCTGGAAAATCTATGTAATTGTTTTTGGCCCTCCCTTCATACCAGAGAAGAAGTCTGAAAGTTTTCTTTTTCTTTTAAGGGGTGTTTATAGTACCTTATGGTAAAATTTGAGTTAAGTATGATAGGCTTTATATTGTCTGCTGTCCTTTGTGTGCCTACAGCTTCCATAAAACTCCCCTAGAATTCCCATTTAATTTCTTACACTGACCCATAATATATTAAAACTGTAAGGGGGAAAGTCATAATGTGGAAGGGATAACTGTATTTGATTATTTAACTCGGTGTCTCAATTACTGATTGGGAACAAGCTTAGCACATAGGCCTCTGACTCTAAGCTACTGGAGGGTAATCCAGTGAGTTAGGGAGGTTATACAGTTTGTCTATGTTGCCTGAGTGTGTATGTACTTTGAAGTCTTTGAGGGTCTTTAGTACATGTATTCTTTTTTCTCCCAGGTGGGAACTAGCCCAAAGCCAGATCCCTAAGCAACTTTCACCTGACTCCTAAAAAAAGCACCAGTCTGGGGCAGTGACCTTATTTTAACATAATATAGGGACAACTCAGCTTCCACTTCACTGAAACAAGTTCCACTCTCTCTCCACTTTTCTTAATTGGAAGGAGACCTTCAGCAATATTTTAGACTAGACCTAGCCCAGTCAGCATGGGTCATGTGTGCCAAGGAGAGCCCACTCCTCATGAGCCAGGGCTATAATTGAGTGCTCTGGGTACTGCTCTCAGGTTGTGGGCTTGACAATTGATATATGAGTTACTAACTTTATCCACAAAACATTGTGAGCCAAAGTGGCCCCTGGGAAGCCAAGGGCTCAATTCTCTTTGGGAAACTGCAAAGCAGCTTCATGCTAGACCTCCATCACATTTAGTAAGAATGTTGATATTTTAAATTAGGAGGAATAAAATCTTGACAAGCCAATCAGATAAACAAAAAGTGAGTATATAACCCAAGCAATAATGGAGGCTGCAGGAAGGGGAAATTCTTTTCTGGGAAATTTCTAGGAAAAGCTTTTCCTCCACTTAAATTTCTTTCTCAAATGACATACAAATTAAAAAAAGGTCATTTTCATAAAAGAGAGACTTTGGTGGGGGGGGGGGAGTTTCAAAAGTGGCTTTCATTTTAAAGAAAGAAATAGCTCTTATTAATATCTCATATTCTTTGATGGTGTTAGAATAACAAATGCCCCATTTCTATGTACTTAGATGAATTAGAAGTAGGATTTAATTAATTCAACAAGCATTTATTGAGTATATCCAGAACACATAGGACCATAATAGGTGCTATGCAGACTACAAAAGAAATGGGACTTTGTGAAGCATGGAACATAAGAATAATGTCCTTTGTCTATATAATGTCTCATGGCTACAGCCTCCAGGTATACAAATGGAGGAGAATGGGTTAGATGACCTCTTATGTACCTACCATCTGTCAGTCTTTGACCTTGGGTTTCTCTAGGGTCTCATTGTAGCATTGAGGTCAGCCTAAATTCTTCAAATGTCAGTGGAGTAGAAGTTTTGTTGGGTCTTCCCAAGGGGGAAAGGCATGATATGTAGGCCCAAAGATGAAATAACTGGATGCGTGGTAGGCTAGGCCCAGCCTAGCTCTAGTTGGAGATGTTTGTTGCTTGAAGATTGGTTATCAGGTGTAGAATGTTTTATTTTAAGTTTTTGGTCACATCAACCACAGAAGATTAGGGTTGCAGAGAGGATGAAATTTGTTTTGGTAGAGAGAGACCAGTGATATTGCAAGTATCTTGAAGGTGTGAAGTCATAAAGATATAAGAACCATTTATAGTACTATTTAATTTGTTCCTAGCAATTATGATGAATGATAATAACAATATCTAACATCTACATAGTGCTTTAAGGCTTGCAAAGCACTTTATAAATATTATCTCATTTTATCCTCAAGACAATCTTGGGGCTTAGGTATTGTTATCCCCATTTCACAGATGAGGAAACTGAGGCAGATTGAGGTTAAATGACTTGCTTAGAGTCACATGTCTGAGACTAGATTTGAATCAGGTCTTCCTGACCCCAGGTCCAGTACCCTTTCCAGTGCCATCTAGTTCTTTCTTTCTTTCTTTTTTATTTAGTAAATAAAGAACCAAGATCGAGAGATGTTAAATGAATTACTCAAGGTCAAGCAAGCATCCTAATGAGTAACAGAGTCCAAACTCTAAACTAGTCCAGCTACCTCCAAATCTAGTACCCTTTTGTCAAGCCAAGCATGAGCAGCTTTCTGGAGGACTGCTGCTGTGAACAGCTTTCAAGGTTCTGATTACATAGTGTTGTGACCTCTCTATTCAGTAACAAATTAAGACAAAACATTCACAGAAATTAAAATACAGCATTCACAATGTTTTAGCTTAACAACTTATCACTAAAGTGGCCACATAGTTTTCACCAATGTGGCTACATAGTTTTAAGCAAAAGATAACATTCATTTAGTAACACAATCATTTAGTAAGTCCTTAATTCAATCATCCTTAAGAGGGCAAGTCTCCTTCATTGACATAAAGTATAAAGGTCAAAGTCCTCTACCCCTAGGTCACATTGTCTTAATCTCTTCAATCAAAAAGTCCTCTTTCTTCTTAATTGGAGAAGTCCTTAACTCAATCATCTAAATATAAAGGTCAGAGTTCTCCAGCCCTAGTCAGTCATGATCTTTTCAGTTTGAATTAAATACCCAAGGAGAGGTCTTTTCATCTTAACTTGAGGCTGGCTCTCTGCTTCCATGATTCCCCTTCCATTTCCCCTTCCATAGTTCCCCTTCCATTGTCCCTGCTCCTGCCAGCTCCTTGTTGTCCAGCTCCTTGTCCAGTTCCTGTTCCATACTGAAGCTCACAGTGTCTAGTCCACCTCAAGTCCTTCACAGCTTCTGTTCTTGAGAATACAAAGCTTAACAAAGCCACAATAACATTCATTCACATTGCCAGAATCCTCATCAATTTACTTTTTGCCTATGAAAACAACATGGACCCAACAACAAGGTCTAAGGAATCAATACAAATCATCATTATAGCCCTGGACCTCTGAAAACAGCAGTAAGACCCTCTTCCAGGATTTCTATAAACGTACAACAAGAAAATTCTCTTTCAGGGCTTCTGAACCAGCAGCAAGATTCCAAGGCTTCTGTAACATCAGAACAGACAAAGTACTGACACCACAGCCATACCTTCTCCCAGTTCTCCTCTCTTCTCATTTCACAGAAGTTCTCAATTCAGTTCTCAGAAGGAGAAGTTTTTCTCCTGAGAGTTCTGTTCTCAATTATGTTCTCAATAAGTAGCAGTTCTCAGAAGTTTTCAGGATCCTGGAGGTTTATCTCTCTCTCTCTCTCTCTCTCTCTCTCTCTCTCTCTCTCTCTCTCTCCCTCTCCCTCTCCAGCAGTAGCTGTTCTGCCTCCACGATGTTCAGTCCCAGAAGTTCTGGCTTTTCTTTATATAAGGTATTAGCTCTTCCCTGTTCTGCTCCTTCCTGTTGAGTCAACAAGTCCATCCCACTATGGGATTCCCAAGTTCTGGGTCTTAATACTTGACACAATCATTAACTTGGAACAAGGTGCTAAGTACCTGTTTGATTACAAATACAAGGGAATCTTCAAATTCCATTACTATTACATCTTTCCATAAAATCTGCATAAGATACCTAGTGAGAATACAAGAATTGAAACGTCAATGAATTAATGAACTGTGTTTCATTTATCAAAGGGACACCACTGAACTGCTCTGTTCACTGATATGAGATGGTTTTTCCAGTAGTGACTAGTACTGATCAAGACAGAATCTCTGGTCCAGATGCAATTGCAGGAGTTTTCTGGTAAGGTCAAAGGAATGACTTAGCAGTTAAGAAAATGTGTGCTGGAATTTGATATTTCACAATAATAATAGTAATGATTATAACTAACATTTCTCTGCTACCTATATGTGCTAGGCACTGTGCTAAGCACTTTACAAATATTAACTCATTTGATCAACCCTTGGAGGTAGGTATCATAATCCTCATTTTACAGATGAATAAACTAAGGAAGGGAGAGATTAGGTGACTTGCTTGAGGTCATACAGCTGGTCAGTGTAGGAGGAAATGAACTCAAATCCTCAGTTTTGTCTTCCATAAAACAAGGGATAATAATAGCACCTACTTCCCAGGGTATTGTGAGGATCACATGAGATAATATTTGTAAAGCCCTTAGCACAGTGCCTGGCTCATAGCAGGTTCTTAATAAATGCTTATTTCTTTCTTTCCTTTCCACTTAATTTTAGACCAAACCAGTAGTCTCATGTTTATAAATGAGAATAGAGCATAGAGAATTCTGATGTGAAGAACATATGAGGGCAGGATGATTCAGTGGAAAGAGTCCTAGTCCTTGAGCCATAGGACATGGGTTCCTATCCCACCTCTGACGCTTAAGGCTTATTTGAGTTGGGGAAAATTGCTGCCTCCCTGTGCCTCAGTAGTCTCAATTGTTAAAAATTGGACAAGAATGCCTTTGAGGTTCCTTTCAGTTCTAGATATGAGGTCCCATGTTCCTATGTGTAAGGTTAGAGGTGCAGTCTGTGGTGTGATAATGGTACAGAGCAAATCTAACTTGCCTGTTCATAGGTCATAAACATGCCATGGATTCTGTTAGAGCCAAGCAGACTCAGCCAAAGTGGTATAGAAACCAGAACTAGATGATATGGTATTTCTTTGTACTAGGGACTGGCACATGTGCTGAGCATCTCTGATGGTACTTGTCTCATGGAAAAGCCTGCAGAGCTTGCTTCTGGGAGAGTTGGGTTACAGCGTAATGGAAAAAGCTTGGAGAGACTTGAGAATATGTAGACATTCTGTGACTATGTCTAGTTGTCTACTTTCAGTGCTCATCCCTCCATTTCCCCATCTTTGTGCTTCACCTTACAACTCTCATGATCTCCCAAGGCCTCAACTATCATCCTTATGTGTATAATGTCCACGTCTTTATCTTCAACCTTGACTTCTCTTCTGTGGTTTATTTCTGTGTCTTGTCTCTTGGACATTTCCACATGGATATACTTATACCTTAAATTAAATGTGTCTGAGGCTCAGCAAGGTAGCAGTAGTGTAGATGAAAGAATTTAGGCTGGATGTCATGATAATTGCGTTCTAGCGGTGACTGCCTCTAGCTGGTTTTGTGATCTTGACAAGTGTAACGCCAAGCAAAGGCAACTTCCCAAGGTTCAAAATACCAGCATAGGTGCTCTCCATTTTATTCAGTGAAAAATTAAGAACAGAGAAGATCAAAATATGACATTATTCAAAATACAGCATTTACTAAGTGTGATTCAATAATCTCCAACTACTACCCCCAAGTGTGATTTAATCAAGTACTACCCCACCCTTGGACGTTACATTCATTTAATCAATCACAAAGTCCCTCTTCTAAATACTACTCCACCCCTAGGCTGTACATTCATTTAGTCCATCACAAAGTCCCTCTTCTCAAATGGAGATTCTTTCTAATCATAAGTAAAGTACATTCATTTGTTCAATCAGAGAGCACAAAAAGGTCAAAAGTTCTCCACCCTTGGATCACAATTGAATCTACCCCAGAGTTACAACAAGCTTAAGCACAGCACTTAATACCCAAATGGAGGTCTTTTCTTCATCTTGACACAAGGCAAGTTCTCAGCAATCTTAGTTCCTGGGGAGACAAGGCTTAGCAAGGCCACAAGATACATTGCCAGTGTCTTCATTAATTAATTCTCTGACTGCAGAACCATCCTAGGACCCCTGAAAATATTAGCAAAACCCTCTTCCAGGATTTCTTTAAACATACAACAAGAAAATCCTTCTTCAGGGCTTCTGAACCAACAGCGTTTCCAAAACTTCTGCAACAACAGCACTGTCCTTCACCAGTGGACAGTATTCACTCTCTGTCTGCAGAACAGCCTCAGTAGCTCTGAACCAACAGCAAGGTTCCAGGACTTCTTCAACAGGGCTGTCTTTCACCAGTGGACAAATCTGGCAAAACAACATCAAAACAGACAAAGTACCAGCATAACAGCCATGTCTCCTCAGTCCTTGGCAGCTCTGGGTGGCAGCTCTCAAAAGTCCTGGGCGATTCAAAGTGGCCCTCAACAATCCTCTCATTCTTTCTCTGCCTCCAAAAGGGTGCTGCTTCCAAAAAGTTCTTCTGCCTCTCTCTTTTCTTGTGTCTCTCTAAATTTAGATCATCAGCTCCTCCCAGTTCAGCCCTCTCTTTTTACGTCAACAAGTCCATCCCTCAAGTGGGATTCACAAGCTCTGGGTTTTAACACAGTCAAACCAAAAACCAAGCCAATACAGGGAGATCTTTAAATTCCATTACTATTACAACAAGTCACTGGATTTTTTTGTGGGGGGAGCCAGTGGGTAAATGTCCTCATCTGTACAATGGGATTGATTGACCAGATCTTTACTAGAGAATCAAAGAATGTCAGAGCTTCAAGGAACCTCAGAGATATCTAGTTCAACTACCCTATTTTACAGAAGAGAAAAATGAGACCAGAAATATAAATGAATTTTCCAGGATTATACAGCTAGTCTCATCCTGGTTTCCCTTTAAAATCTGTTATTGATTACTCTTCCAGTCTCTCAGGCAAACCAATGTTAATGCTAGATTTGCCATTATATTAGCGAGATACCTCATCCACCGTTCTTTTACCCAGAGCAACTCAGAAGTGACCCAGAAAGCAGCAAGGGAATGCTTTTCTTTTCCAGGCATTCTTACTCGTTCTTTTTTACAGATTATTTCAGTCAGTGGACAAGAGTTGTTTACCCTTAGGATTGTTCATGTTACATCTGGCCCAAGAAATATGAAATAGGCTCCATTGAGACCTGGAAAACTCAATTAAATGAAGTTGTCTGATGTTATCACAAAGAGGGTAAAGTCAAGTGACATTCCCCCCAGAAGACACCTTAAATGCAGTGGGATTGCTGTGTGTGTCATTGAAGCCTTCAGTATTTCAGCGGACAGCAGGATAATTAACATAGGACTCATTACAAGCAGAATTTGATCATTTTCACTGTTGTTAATTTTTAACATTTTCTTTGAGCCTGTCCCAAAGCTCAGAGAGAATTGAAATATTCTAACTCAGGATTTTCTATTTAAAAATGCATATTAAGTGGCTTCTCTGGGCAACATATTGTGTTAGGTACTGGGGATAAAAAAAAAATTCCTGCCTTCAGGTATTTATATTGGGGTAGGGAGAAGGTATACGAGGATTATAGCAAATATAAAATTTTTAGGAGACAGAGACAGAGAGTTAGACAACAGAGAGAGAGGCAGAGCTAGAGACATAAAGAGACAGACAATAACAGCTAAAAATATCCAGGAAGGGTTCCTTAAGAATTTTTACCTTGGGGAGGCTAGGTGACATAGTGAATAGAGCACCGGACCTCAGTTCAAATCCGGCCTCAGATACTTAACACAAAACTAGCAGTGTGACCTTGGACAAATCAGTTAACCCCAATTGCCCAACCTTCCCCCCTCCAAAAAGCAAAAAAAGAGAAATATAAAAAAAATATATTCTCCTGACCTGAGCCTTGATGATAAAGTGCTTTCCAGGTATGGGTCAGCCTATGCAAATGCACTGTTGAAAATGAAATGTCAAGTTCAGGAAACAATTAGTAGGCCAGTTGGACTGGAATGTAGAGTGTGAAAGGGATTAATGTGGAGTAAGGCTGGGAAGGAAAGCTTGAGCTAGATTATCCAGAACCTTAAATACTAGGCTGCTGAGTACTATTTTATTCTACTGGCAGTGGGGAGTCATTGAAGATTTTTGAGTAGAGGAGTGACATGGTCAGATATATTACATAAGGAATTCTTTCTTTTTCTTTTGGCAACTATCTGGATGTTGAACTGAGAGGAGAAGAGAAGAGATAGGAGAAAGGAGAGCAAATTGGAGGTGACTTCACTAGTAATGTGGGAGAGCTGAGGATCTCCCAACCTTTGTGGGGTGAGTTTGAAGTGAACTTGAACTAGGATCTTCTGGATTCTGAGATTTTTTCTCTATTCACGACAGCATTGTGTTCTCACATGTATGTAGATATAGCTAACTGTATAGTTATGGAAAGAGCCTTATAATTGGGTTGAAAAAGAATATGTAGGGGCATCTAGGTGGCACAGTAGATAGAGTGCCAGGCCTGGAGTTAGGAAGACCTGAGTTCAAATCTGGCCTTAGACTAACTGTGTGACCCTGGGCAAGTCACTTAACCCACATTGCCTCCAAAAATAAAAGGAAATATGAATATGTAAAAGGAAGTATACCTACATACATATATTTGTATATGTATAAACATATGTATGCACACACACACACACATATATATATATATATATGTATCTGATTTTGTCCTGAAAGTCTGAGTAGAGGTTTCAAGGCTTTGGGGACACTATGTATATGTATAGATATAGATATAAATATAGACATAGAGGTAGACATAGATGCAGATATGGCAGTGAGATGGTATGGTGAATCGAGCACTGGGCTGGCGTCAGGAAGACCTGAGATCAAATCTGGCCTCAGACACTTACTAGCTCTGTGACTCTGGGCAAAGTCACTTACCTCTGCTTGCCCCAGTTTCCTCATCTATAAAACAGGGATAATAATAGTACCTATGTCCCAGGATTGTTTTAAGGAACAAATGAGACAATATTTGCAAAGTGCTAGGCCCAGTGCCCAACACATAGTAAGTGCTATATAACTGTTAGTTGTTCATTATCATTAGTAATTATATATATATATATATAGTGTATTTGTAAAGGGTAGGCATCCTATAGGTCCAGCCCAGAGTTAAGTTCCCTTCTGATGAGCCATAGGTGGGACTTCTTTGAGTCCCCATTTTCCTTTAGCTTCTTATAACTCTCCAGATTACATAAATTTCCTAGAGGATTAGGGCATGAATGAAGAGGGCGTTGTGTTAACTCAGAAGAAAAAAAAAGAGCTGGATGCACACACAATCCACACACACACACACACACACATTAGATGACTAGTAGAGATCAAACCTTTTATCTCACTGAAGAAATAGTTGGATATCTGGGGCGGGGGGGGGGAAGAGCTAGGCACCTGCTGAACTTGGTTGGATGGATTCTGAGTGTAGGATCTCTGCCCCCTCCAGCAATACTTTGGTGTCCTCAGTGCAGCACAGAGTTGATCTTTTCAAGTGACCCTTATTGCTCAGCCACCCCAGGACTAGGCAGATGCTTGTAATGTAGGTGTGCTAAAGCTTCTCTCCTCAGCTGTGGTGATGGAGAGCCAATGCAAAAAAAAAAAAAAAAAGCCATGTTTCAGCTCAAAGTGCATCAGAGTATTTTTATTCTGAGCAGTTTCATCTGAAGGAATTCATCAGTTTAAGAAACAACAACCAAGTTTCACTTCCATGAAGCTTTATTGTGGGATATATGATGAGTGTGTAAAGTGGATGGATTACAGGAGCTTCCAGGAAAGATGAGTTTCCCTAAAGGCAGTCTATTTTAGTCTAAGGGTCTTCTTTGGTTACTAATCAAGGTGAGGTCTCGCCAGGAGGCCCCAGGCCAGACTGGGTGGTAAATGCCCATCCCTTGTCTTTTTCCAGTGTTGGTATCCTTTTCTGCGATCTGCCCTATCTGGGCCTACTTTTCCTTTAAACCCTCCATGCTCTTGACTTGTCCTACCCTCTTATTCAAAGGGTAACCGTCCTCTATCTTTTCTCAACACATACGTTTAATTTGTTGCCAAGTAAGTCTTGTTGATTCTATCTCTGGGCATCTCTTCCAATATCACAGTTACCATCTTATTTCAGGCCCTTATTACCTCTCTCCTGGAGTAGTGTTTCTTAACTGGTCTTTCTGCCTTCTCTCTTTCCTCTTTCCAATCCAGTATTCACACTGTTGCTAAATAGATTTTCTAGTGCACATCATTTTCTTGCTCTAAAATCTGGGCTGGTTATCCATCTAGACCCTAGAGGACATACTATAACCTTTTTAGTCTGGTATATAAAGTCTACGTTTATTCTGTCTCCAACCTACATTTCCAGCCTTACTTTGCTTTACTTCCTATTCTCAGTATCCACACTCCAGTCGAATTGGACTATTGGAGTTCCATAATCCCATCCTGTTCTCTCCGACCATTATGAATTTACAAAAGAGTAGTCCTCCCTCCCACATATCTGGGGTACACTTTCTACATCACTACCAGACAAAATCCTTTTCTGCCTTTAAGGCCCAATTCACAATCCATATCCTCCATGAAGGCTTCCCTGATCCCCTCAGCTAAAGTACCTTTCTATCTTATAATGCAATGAACATTTCCTTTACTCATTTACCACATTCTTTCTTTTACTATCTGTGTCTGTACTATCTCTATTATGTTTCAAACACTGTATAAGGGAAGGAACAACATGGTTTTTCCTTTTTTAAATTAAATTTCATGTTTTGAATGAACAAAAATTTATTTTCTCTTCTACCTCCCTACTAACATGAAAAAATGAAGAAAAACAAAATCCTTGTAACAAATAAGCACAATCAAACAAAACAAGTCTCCACTTGGCTAAAAATATAACCTCATTCTATATCTTGTGCTGTAGGTGCATCAACTCTCTGACAGGAGATATCCTTCATTATTGGTCTTCTGGAACCGTGGTTGAACATTGTGTGGATCAGAATTCTTAAATCTCTCAAAAATGTTTGTCTTTACAGTATCCTTTTTGTGGTATTCATTATTCTCCTGATTCTGTTCACTTTATTCTACATTAATTCATAGAAGTCTTCTCAGGTCTCTCTGATACCATCCCCTTCTTCATTTCTTATTGGTACAATAGTATTCCTTTACATTCAAACACCACAGTTTGTTCAACCTTCCCCAATTAATGGGTATGCCCTTATTTTCCAGGGTTGGGGTTTTTTTTTTTGACACCACTAAAACAGCTGCTATAAATATTTTTGAACATATAGGAACTTTCCCTCTTTTTTTAATCTCTGGATTTTAGCCATACTTGTGATACTGTTGGGTCAAGGAGTAGCCATAGTTTACTAACTTTCTTACTAAATTTTTTTCCAGAATGGCTGCACCAATTCATAGCAGAACCTAGCACAGTGCCTTAAAAGATAATAGATGTTCAGTGAATGTTGGATCGAACCAGACAGAGATGAAACACCTTCATGGTTTTCAAGATTAACACTCACTGTCTCTACATTTAAAATTATTCTGCTTGGTCATGCTATTTATATATGTAGGCAATATATTTGATTGGTTAATGAGTAGTGGTTTCATGCATTCAGATCTTTTTTTTAAATATTCATTAGTGTGGTTGTGGTATTATAGGTGGAGATGAAAAGGAGCTCTTCAAAGTTCAGGACTTTTTGTTTAATTAGGATTAGGGCAAGGGTTGTGATATAGCATCTCTAAAATTTAGCCCTAAACTTATTACACTCATACCTATCCCTAAGAGGGGAGAGAGAAAGAATGAACTGGTGCTTAGGAGGTGATGTCCTAGGGGAGGGAGCTGTCTCTGACAGCCTCACCCAATGGAGTGAGCTTATAGCCCGGAGATATTTGATCACTTCTTTTTTCAAAAAAGTCTAGTTTAGATATGGACAAAATTCGGGCAGATTCTGAGTTGAACAGGATACACATATGTAAGGAGATGCTGGCCTTCAGAGAATCCTTGGCAACAGACAAAGACATTGATTGTGCTTTACTGCTCCTTTACACCACCTTAGAATCTTATAAAACATGTTCATTTCTATTTGCCCCACACTATAGAGCAAAGCCAGCTCCTTGTGATAACTGTAACTTGCTGATCTTTTCTCCTGGCTATAACCTATGGGTGTTTTAAAAACTTTTTTTCTTATCTTTAAATACAGTAGCATCATAGCCTTCAGTTATACAGAGTTCCTTCCAGATCATGTACAAATCCCTATATTTTAAGAAATTTTGATGGGCTATTGGAAAGAGACTATCTGAAGAATTCCCAGTTTTCTTTTTTTCCCTTCCTTCCTTCCTTTCTTTTTTCCTTCCTTTCCTTTTCTCTTCCTTCTTCCTTCCTTCTTCCCTTCCTTCCTTCCTTCTTCCCTTCCTTCCTTCCTTCCTTCCTTCCTTCCTTCCTTCCTTCCTTCCTTCCTTCCTTCCTTCCTTCTTTTCTTTCCTTCCTTCCCTCCCTCTTTCTTTCTTTCTTTCTTTCTTTCTTTCTTTCTTTCTTTCTTTCTTTCTTTCTTTCTTTCTT
>NW_027185777.1:33972987-34006304 GCF_028583685.1 Petaurus breviceps papuanus | reverse complement strand
CTTCCTTCCTTCCTTCCTTCCTTCCTTTCTTTCTTTCTTTCTTTCTTCCTTCCTTCCTTCCTTCCTTCCTTCCTTCCTTCCTTCCTTCCTTCCTTCCTTCCTTCCTTTCTTTCTTTCTTTCTTTCTTTCTTTCTTTCTTTCTCTCTATCCATTTATTTACTCATTTACTTATTCATGTATGTATAGACATATTTATTTAGGTAAACACATGAGCAATTTTACTTGGCCCAAGTGATGGGAATAAGCTTCTGGTACCATCTGGCAATTAGTTTCAACTTGCAGAATGCTCTGGCATTGGCTTACCCACATGTCCTATAATCCTGGTATCTGGCCTCCTTTCTACACCTGAGGAAGCCCCAAGTGTCATTTTTCCCTCTAGATCTGTTGGGGAAATTCTGAAACTCAGCCTGACACTTTCCTTGATTCTGAAAAATGAGGCACACTCGACATGTGTCAGAGGAGCAGCCAAGAAAGCTGCTGCTCTTCTTGGATCCTGATTCTGCTTCCTGTCCCCTTGACTGCCAACAGAGCTCCCACAGTGGTTACCCAAACATTGGTGGGCAGGCAAAAGAGCAGGTAAATTACAAAGGAAATCTTGCTACCCTGAGTTTGTTACCGAGATGGGAAATAATTGTTCCAACTCAGCTTGAAAGAGCTTTTAAATGGTAATGTTGACATGATCTATACATTTAATTCTACCTTGTGCAATGGGCATAGAAAAAGGATGCAAAGGAATCCAGCAAAAGATCATTCTTCTACAGATTGGAGATATTGCTGAGGGCTGAATGCACAAACATAAGCTGTTGAGTGAAATAAATGAAAAGCAACTGCTGATATCACAGTTTACATCCAAGGAATGCTCAGAGTTATCCTTCAGCCCAACTAGCTTGACTGAAATAGCCTTTTTCCCACATGCACAGAGAAGAAACCATTTATACTTGTGTTAATATGCTCCTGGTGAATCCTCATTCCACACTCAGATTGGTACAACAACCAATCCTGACTTCAGGGCCCTGTATGCCTCCCTCCTATCAGTAGAGAGGTGGTAAACTGCAGTGTGAAATATGGACTACCAGGCACATTCAACATGGCAAGTATTTTTTATTTTGCTCTACTTATTTGTTGCAAGAGATGCTTCTATTTTGTGTGTGCATGTGGGTATAGTGGTGGAATTTTGGAAAATGAGAAAAATGTTCTAAAAAAGCATCAATAAAACATGGAAAAGAATACTTGCTGTGATCTTTGGATGGGCTGTTGGCATTTTGATGGTGGGCCACTTTCAGTATTTGAATATGTATGAAATACTTTCTACCTTCTGATGGCCTTGACTCACCCGAAGGAGTACAATGCATGGAAGCAGTGATGCCATTTTATGTTTAGGTGGAGAGAAATAAATATGCTTCCATTTTTACTGCAAAAGGTAATTTCACTGGACTTGAAGGTTCCCCTCAGGCAAATTTCCTACTGCATCATCTTACAATGGCTGAGAAACCCTATGCAGAGAAGCCAAGGAAGAGACAAGTTGTAAGGGATGTGGTTGAAGAAGCCTTAGAACAGAGGCCTATATGACAAATAGTTCCCAATGCTCTGGTTAACTGCTAATGGTATGTTAGTCATGGGCAGAGCTATACCTAGGGAATAGTGTTAAGACTTCTGCTTCAGGACATTAGAGTTTAGAGGGCCTAAAATGTTTAAAAAAAAGAGAATGATTTTTAAAGATGACTCATTTGTAGAATGATACTTTTGCTGATGTAGCATAGAAACAATTAAGGATGGATCTTCATTAACAAGAATAATTAGTTAAATTAGGAAACTATCAAATGACTTCCTTACCATCACCATGGCCACTACCAGATGAAGTCCTCCATGACCATCCCATTGCTTCCCTGTTCCCCTCAATTCAGTAGGTGCAATATATGGGGGGGTCTTGGGGTGGCTAGGTGGTGCAGTGAGTAAAGCGCTGGCCCCAGAGTCAGGAGGACCGGAGTTCAGTTACGGCCTCAGACACTTAACACCCACACAAAAACACTAGCCCTGTAAACTTGGGCAAGTTACTTAACCCCAATTGCCCTCCAAAAGGCAAAATATATATATATATATATATATATATATATATATATATAGGGGGGTCCTGTTGTCTCATGAAGTGATATCTCCTATGGGGCTGGTATGGTCATTTCCCCACACATGGGAGCAAGAATGTGATGTCTTGACATGTCTTCTTTTGCTAAATTTAATTTGTCATAATTACTTGTATCATTTTTGTATCACGAACCACAGAGTTGATTTGAGGGCATTCAATATTGCTTGCTCTGGGCACCCAAATTGCTAGTTTTGACTCTGGCCACGAGCGAGAACTCCTTTCAGGTATCAAAGCTTCCCCACCCAAGGACTTATGGGTAACCCTGGGCCAGCAGCCACCTGTACTCATCTCTTTAAACCACAGAGCAGGGTATTATTGTCTATTTTAGAGACTTAACCGTTAGAGACATCCTTGCTGGTACTCAGTACTTCAAAAGACTGATGATTTCATTGGTGAGGTTGCTACCTTCACTGCTATTGCCTGACTTATCTATGCCTCAGTAGATGGTTTAATGAGTTAGAGAGGCACAAAAATCATCACCATCAGCTTTGTGATAATTCTTTCTGAATCTAGATTTACCATGCTCAGAACACAGACATACTGTCTCTTGCTCTATCCACAGTTCAAGCCATTCCAGCTTGGTAGAACCTGTTAGAAATTATGCTATTCTGGTTTAGCCTCTGCAGGCTCTGGGCTGCCTCCAAACAGCAATGACTAAGAGCCGGACTTGGGGAGAAATTGTTCTATATTTTAAAAAGTTGTTGCTAATTTTTCAAAAGTGGTTTTTGCTGATATCAAATGGTCAAAAAAGTGGAGCCTATTTTTCTATAGCTAATCAGAATGGGGAAATGAGTGTTCCAGCTTCACCCCACAGTTCCAAGCTACAAGATAGCAAATTCATGCAGCAAATCTCTTCAGTCAGCATCAACTTGACTTGATGTCAGCACAACCGTTCAGATTAGACTTCAAGCCCTTTTGTCAGCAGGCTCTTGGTTTGAATTTGGGGAAACTTTAAAATTTTTTCCCCCTGCTGGTTTCAGGGCCTTCAGGATGTTCCTCTGAGGCCTGAAGTAAGGGCTCATTGCTCAGGTTAGTGCCTGAGCGACAGTTTTCCAGGGCCTGTGATTAATCTTTTTCTTACACCAGCTGTGTAAGTGTACCCAGTGGTGTGTTCTGATGGGTGCTTCATGCAAATCAGAATTGATGGTCATGACATAACCGGATCGAAAAAATATCTAATAGGCGTTGTCCCCAGGGAAGTGCCCACTGGAGTGGAGGGATTCAGTTCTTAACCATCTGGTCAGAACTTGCATGCCTTTGCTATTGGCAGGGTGTCTGGTCATAGAAATATGTTTATGTGTTATTGGAAATGAAGGTAGAAAGCAAAGTGAATGTGACTTACAAGTCTGACTCATGCTGGAAGCACCAGGATCTAGAATAAATTTGAAGTGGGGGTTATTGCAAACCAATAATGACAACAACAATGGGCATATGTATGTGTCTATATGCATATGCACACACATATACATACATCTATATCTGTTCTTGTCTATCTATCTCACTTTAATGGTTGCAAACAACTGTTCTGGTTAAGTGATGTCCTACTGCATAAAAATTGGACTGAATTTTATGGATATTAGCAATTAAGACCCATTTTGACAGATTGGCCTGGCACTTGCAAATGGACGATTTTCCTCTGTATTTTTTAGAATTCTATTCTCCCGATGATCACCTTTCTCTAGCATCTTCATTTTCTCCCTGTTCACTGGATTTTATACATGAACAATTCTTTATATCTGCTTTGAGAATAATCCTTTGTTTGGTATAGCTGCTTCCCTCTCCTCACTCCCCAACTTCTTTCTTGTTCATTCCTACTTTTCTCATAACAAGTTTCTCCAAAGAGAGATTTATACCCACTCCATCCATTTCCTCATCTTCTCTCTCCTTGTTTTTGAGTTGTTTTGTTTTGAATCACTGATTTCAACAACATAAAAAACTCCCAAGTTAAAACTTGCACTAATATTGATCAGCAATTTGTCTTTAACTTGTAGTCTTAGAGTGTTGAATACTAAGGTCACTGAGAAGGTAAGTGACTTCTCTGTGATTACAAAACTAGTATGTGTCAGGGGAAGAACTTGGACCCAGGTCATTTGAATTCCAAGAACTTCCCTCAATCCATGGTGCCATGTGGCCTCATTTTTCCTTCATAATTTGGCTACATCCTCCCTAGAAAGTAGACTCACCAAGATTTTGATGCTGCTTTTTTGAAGATCACTGTCAACTTCTCAGTTGACAAATCCATTGACTTTTTCTTGTTTCTCCTCTTTTGCACCCCTTTCTTACATTCTTTATTCATTACCCATTATTCATTGAATTAATACTTCAACATTATAAATCACTTTTCCTTTTTGGAGATTTTTAAAATTCTTAATTTAACAAACACCAAATCATTGAATAGAATTAGACATTTCCATATATGTAAGAGAACAGAAAGGTTTATGAAACTGAGTGGCTATTGTGTGTGACTTGCTTTTCTTTTAAAATATATAATCAATTCAGTATGTAACCTATGAAGCTGTACTCTTTATTTGTTATACTTCCTTCTGTTTTTAGTAAAAAATTGGGGAAAGATGGGAGAGTGATGCAAGAAAATTATGAAAAGAATTAACATCTTGGCAAAAAGAGGCACTAAAAAGTCCAAGAAAAGAATACCTTAAAAAAAACAACAACCCAGAAATGGCCAAATGGTAAAAGAGGCACAAAAATTAACTGAAGAAAAGAACATCTTAAAAAGAGCATTGGACAATGGAAAAAGAGGTAGAAAAACTCATTGAAGAAAATAATTCCTTAAAAATTAGAATTGGGTAAGTAGAAGCTAATGATTCCATGAGGCAATAAAAAATTCCAATAAAATAAAGTTAAAAGAATAGAATAAAATGTGAACTATCTCATTGAAAAAGCAAGTGGCCTAAAAATAGACTAAGGAGAGATAATTTAGAAATCATTTGACTACCTGAAAGCCCTGATCCGAAAAAGAGCCTCAACATCCCTTTTGAAGAAATTACTTAGGAAAACTACCCTGATACCCATGGGGTCAAATAGAAATTCAAAGAATCTACCAATCACATCCTGAAAGAGATCCCAAAATGAAAATTCTCCAGGAATTTTATTGTTAAATTCCAGAACTCCCAGGTCAAGGTGAAAATATAGCCAGTAACTAGAAAGAAATCATTCAAATATCATAGAATAAGGATTACACAAGATTTAGCAGTTTCTACATTAAAGGAGTAAGGGGCTTGATGTTCCAAAAGGCAAAGGAGCTAGTATTACAACCAATAATAACCTACCCAGGAAAACTAGGTATAATCCTTTAGAAGAAGAATGGATACTTAACAAAATAGAATTATTTCAAACATTCCCAGTGAAAAGACCAGAGCTGACTAGAAAATTTAATTTTCAAATACAAGATTCAAGAGAAGCATAAAAAGGTAAACACAAAAGAGAAATTATAAAAGATTTAATAAGGTTGAACTTTTTACTTTTCTATATGGAAAGATAATAGATATAATTCCTAAGAACTTTATCATTATTAGAGCTGAATACTTACAGACAGAAGGCATGGGTTTGAGTTGATTATGTTGAAATAATCTTTCAAAAAAAAAGGGAGAAGAAAGGTGGATACACTGGGAAAAGGGGGAAGGAAGAAGAAGAATGGAGAAAATTATCTCACATCAAAAGGTACACAAAGAAAGACTTTTACAGTGTAGAGGAAAATTGGGGGCTGCTTGAAATGTCACTCTCAGAATTGGTTCAAAGATGAAATATATATGTATATACACAGACTTTTGAGGAGAGACAGGATGAAAAGAGAAGTATAGACAGAAAAAATAGGATGGAGAGAAATATATAGTTAGTAATCATAACTGTGAATGAGAATGGGATGAACTCAACCATAAAATGAAAGAGGGTAGCAGAATGAATTAGAGAACAAAAGCCAATAATATGTTGTTTACAATAAACACACTTGAAACAGAAAGACACACACAGAGTTAAAACAATGGGCTGGAACAGAATCTACTATCAGCAGAACCTAGCTTTAACTGAGGCAAAAAGAGTAGGCTTGGCAATCATGATCTCAGAAAAAGCAAAAGCAAGAATAGACCTTATAAAAAAAATGGGAAACTAAATTTTGCAAAAAGGTACCATATACAATGAAGTAATTTCAAAAAATTTTATAGCAAGTTTCTCTGATAAAGGTCTTATTTCTCAAATACATAGGGGACTGAGTTGAATTTATAAGATTAAGACCCATTCCTCAATTGATAAATGGTTAAAAGATAAAAGCAGGCAATTTTCAGAAGAAGAAATCAAAGCTATATAGTCATATGAAAATATGGCCTATGTCACTGTTGATTAGAGAAATGCAAATTAAAACGACTTTGAGGTATGACCTTACACCCCTCAGATTGGCTACCATGACAGAAAAGGGAAATGATAAATGCTGGAAAGAGATGTGGGAAAAGTTACATTAATGCATTGTTAGTGGAGTTGTGAACTGGTCCAACCATTCTGGAGAACAATGTGAAACTATGCCCAAAGGGCTATAAAACTGTGCATACCCTTTGACTCAATAATACCACTGCTAGGTCTATGTCTCAAAGAGAGCAAAGGAAAAAGGAAAGGACCTATATGTACAAATAGTTGTAACAGTTCTTTTTTGTGGTAGCAAATTAGAAATTGAGGGAATGCCCATCAATTAGAGAATGTCTGAATATCTGTGGTATATGATTGTTATGGAATACTATTGGGCTATAAGAAATTATGAACAGGATGGTTTCAGAAAATCCTGGGAAGACTTTATGGATGAATAAGGAATGAAGTGAACAGAACCAGGAGATTATTGTATGCAGCAATACTGTAAGAGTGACTGTGAAGGACTTAGTTATTCTGGTCAAGAAAATGATCCAAAATAATTCCAAAGGACTTATGATAAAAAATACTGTATCAACCTCCAGGGAGAATTGATGAATTCTGAGCACAGATTAAAGCATACTTTTTCACTTTATTTTTCTTGCTTTTTTGTGACATGGCTAATATGAAAGTATGTTTTGCATGGTTTCACATATGTAATTGATGTATTACTTGCCTTCTTGATGGTTGGGGGAGGGGCTAAAGGAAGGAAGAGAATTTGGAACTCAAAACTAAACAAATGCTAAAAAAAATCATAAATTTTAAAAAAGAAAAATGAGTTATGATAGGGATAGTAAAGTTATGTAATGTCTAGTAACATCTCTAGGAACTAGACTCCACACTAATTTGTAATTTGCTTCTTAAAGTTTAGCTATGGTTATGGGGAGGGACAGGGAAGAAAACTCAAACTTTCTCAAAAGTGCTGTTCGTTACATCAGTTTGAAACCTTTATGCTGCATAGTAGAGGTATCAACCATGCAGTCAGTTCACAACACTCCTGAGTGTGACCTTGAACCAGATTAAAAGATAACTGGGAATTGCTGAGCAAAATAGATAAAAATACAAGAAAACATAGCTCATGATAATTTGTGGTTTTCTAAGTCAATATGTAGTCCACAGGCATCTTTATGCATGGTTTATTGGCCTCATTTCCATTTATATTTGACCCTATTGACATATAGGATATAATAGAGGGAAGCTGTGAATGGAACTGAGATAAATGTTCTGACTTG
This sequence comes from Petaurus breviceps papuanus, assembly GCF_028583685.1. NCBI lineage: Eukaryota > Metazoa > Chordata > Mammalia > Diprotodontia > Petauridae > Petaurus > Petaurus breviceps. The sequence goes on along the minus strand of NW_027185777.1, from coordinate 33,998,519 downwards.
AAGAGCACTTGTTTGATTACAACAGTACTATAAGTTAAAGAATCTGGGTCAGCTCTTTCACACAGTTACCAAATTGATATTCCTAATGAAAAAATCTGATCATATCACGTCCATGCTAAAGGATCTTCAATGGCTCCAAGTTGCCTCTATGATAAAATACAAATTGCTCTGCTTGGCATTTAAAGCCTTTCATAATTAGGTTCCAATCAGTATTTCTGGATGGATAGGTTACTCCCTATATGTTCTAGTCAAGTTATTTTTACTATTTCCTGTACACAGCATTGCACCTTTCCATTCTGCCTTTGTACAGGTTGTCCTTCATGCCTGGCATGTTATTCTTCCTCATTTCTACTTCATTAATCCTTCAGAGCTCAGCAAAAGTGCCACCTTCCCTGATCTGTCTAGTTGTTAGGGCCCCAGTTCCCATTCCATTGTATTCATTTATGAATATTATAAATCTATGAACATTTATTTATAAATGATAGCATCTCTATCTCAGGATTGTTGTAAGGATCAAATAAAATATATATGAAAAATGCTTTTTATACCATGTGTTGTTGTTAGTGTTCAGGTGGCCTTCCCTCTGTCAGGGTAAGCTTCTTGAGGGCAGGGACTGATTATTTTTGTTTTTGTTTTTCTTTTGCCTCGTATAGTGTCTGGCACATGCTTGCACCTTAAAAAATGCTTATTTGGAATCTGAATGGTCAACATAACTTTTGCTACTAAGTACCTGTGTTGACTCTGGGGAGATCCCAAAACTCTCTACAAAATCTCTTTCCTTGTCTTTATGTAAGGGTGGGCTGTTGATTGAATCAGTTAATCATTTATCAGTTACCTCATCCTACTGAAGGTAAAGTACAAGTTTCTTTGCCTATACCTTGCAAGGTGAGAACAATCAATCAATCAGTCAGGTATGAAATAGACATGAATAAGGCCTAGACACTGAGCAGTCAATCAAAGGTTTTAGATTAAGAGCAAAAGATCCTGATCAATTTAGAAATCCTTGAAATTCAATGGATGAATGAGAGTGATATTGTAGAGGAAGTGTATCAGTATTAGCCCAGAAAACTTGGTCATTTCCCCTGTGGTTTATCTATAAAATAGCCAGTTGTTAGAACACACAGATTTGAGCATCTGTCAGAATGAAAAACAGTATTTCCAGTCAAGGCCCTGAGAAGGAATTAGTTGTGGAAAGAGGAGCTTCAGTCTTATCATCTCCTCCTCTATCCCACTCCCCAACTCCTATCTTTGGCCAGAGGAAAACCTTGTGAGATTTGAAAAGGGGATTTTGGACTTTGCTTTAGTGTTTTAGTAGCATCCCTGGAATAACAGTGGCTAGCAGCATTTTCTGCAATGGGAGATGGAAACATTAGGCACACTGAGGAAAGATAGCTTCAAGATGACAGGGATCTTAGCAGAAAAACTAGGTTATACCTAAGAGAAACTTCCATAAGCTTTACTCCACAAAGTAGATAAAGGACTTCTAGCGATCAGCAGTAGTGAGTTATTCCTTTGCTTTGTATACTCTAAGCTTGAGACCACTTTTCTTTGGACTCTATATATACTTGTGTGATAGTGTGTTACAGCCTTTTTGGTAGAATGTTTTATACCAACTATTATTACTGTATAAACTTAGAAAATACCATTTTTTGAAAACTAATTCTTCATGGCTAATTGACTTCAATTGATGTTCATTGGGGAAGTACATCAGAGGGGGCTTGTGAGCTCTGGCGTTAGAGAGATATCATTATGGCCCCTCAAGTAGCATCATGAAGTGACAAATGGCTAGTCACATGATGGGATTCAACTTGTAAGGTTGAGATTGTAGTTCTAGAGCATGTGATACATAGAAAATGAGGTGATTGGACTAGATGATCTAGGACTGAGAAATGCAAGGGATGGAATTGGACTGGAGGGTCAGGATTATCTGGCTATGAAAGCTGTCTCAGATACTTGCCAGTAGATCACTTAAGTTGTCTGAGCCCGACTTTCCTTATCTGTACAAAAAAGGGTTGGGCTTGATGACTTTAAAGATCACTCCAGGATCTGTCTGCTAGCCCTTGTATTCTGTGACTTTCTGGATCAAACTATTCCATTTTATGTTGATGTTATCCAAATGAGGCCATTTATGAACCGTGGTAAAATCATTTTCTGAAGCCACCAATCCAGTATAATGATGCTGAAGAAGCCCAAGAGGCAATTGAGATGTTGGGGTGCCATCCCAATGAAATATAACTGAGACAAACATATGATTATCATAAGCCATACTGTTAGGAGTTTCCTTTGAATCTTTTGTTATTGTCTAATGGGGTCATATCGTTGCTGGGAAGGGAGAGGGAAAACCTGGGTTTCAAAATGACCTTGCAGAAAGCTTGGGTTTTGATGCAGAAAGGTATCTGTGAAATGCCCAAATCCCAGAATGAGGAGTTGCATTTTCCGGACTAGGTTGAAAAGTTAGAAGGCTCAGAGTCAAGTTGGTCGCCACCCACAGCTGTTCTCCTAGGCCTCATCATTTTCGCTCTCTCCTTGCTGTGATTACTCATTGATGAAATGCACCTGCCATGGAGTTGGCCCTTTAAGGGGATGAGCTCTCTGCAGCCCACCCAGACCTGTGTGCAGGAATGATCAGATCAAGCAAAAACCACCTGAAGTCACCTGGCTTTAATGGCTCCAGAGTGGACCAGGTGTAATGAATCAAAGTGTTTAAACAGTTTTGCCCTGGCCATTTTGTTCTGCTCACCTCTTGGGTTTTCACGGCAAGAGAAGGTCCAAGTTGCTCTGCAAGGGAAACATGAGGTTGGTTGGCCTTTTGTCCTGCACAATATATCATGCAGCCTACATTTCATAATGGAGTTTTCAGCTTCTAAATGTTGGGAAAAGGACCAAAAATGAGGTTGGGCTTGAAACTACAATCAGCTTGGCCTTTCTGGGCTTTGAGTTTTTTCCAGTCACTCCTCACAGAGCTATTATTTTATGTCTTTTGGATGCACTTATCAGATAATGTTGTGCATTAAAGCTGTCTATTCTAAGGTTTTGCTCTTGTCTTAGACTGAATGAAAGCTCTATTCGGCAGAGACTAGTTATTGTCTGAGCTCTAGATCTAGCTCCTAACACTGTGGATTGCATAGAGTAGATGCTTAACCAATGTTCCTGGGATGAAACTGTTGAAGCGGAAGACATTTTTGGGGTCATGTGTGGAAGCATGAACCCTAATGAGGTTATTTTGTACCTTATTGAATCGTTGCCTTCTCCACGTCACCAGGGATTCTGTGCGGGTTCAAGGAGATAGTTGGCTATGGCTCTTTAGAACCACTTTTTTTTTCATGAGTTATTTTGGGGAGGCCTCACTTCTCCAATCAAATGAAAACCATTGTCACTGTGAAATACTGGAGGATTAGGGTTGTTTTAGTTTTTGTATCTCTTGTGCCCAGTACAATTCTTCTCATTTTACAGATGAGGAAATTGAGGCCCAAGGAGGCTAGGGGACTTCCTTAAGGTCAGCAGGAGATGAGGAATGAAAACCTGTTAATCATTATTTCTGTGCCTTTCCTATTGTGTTTAGAAAGAGGGTGTCCAAAGCAGGGAGAGGATGATTTAGGTAGGGCAGGTATAATGTGTGACAGTGAATGATGGTTCTCTGACTGTGGTGCCCTGGTCCTCACCCGTACTCCCATGTGTATATCTTGGTCCTGGCTACTAACCAATTACTAAGGCAGTGTATGGCTTATACTTATGCCTTACTAAATATTTAATAAATGCCTACTAAATGGAATTGATTGTTAATCATGGAATATGAGTTGTCTTGACTTTGCTGTTGAGTACCTGGGTTGATTTTGGACAGGTCCCATAATCCTCCACAGACCTCAGTTTCCCGAGTAAGGGTGTAAATGATAAGGGAGGAGCAGCTATGCAGTGGGATTGTGTATATATGTATACACCCCTCAACATGGCAATGATGGGAGGGAAAAGATGACTCCCAGTTAGCTGGGGCTTATTTAAGACCAGTAAGAAGTATCTCAAGTCTAGAATGGTTGTTTTATAGATTTTTTTTTTTGTTATTGTAGGAAAGAGTAGAGAATGGCTGGTAGGGGAAGGGAAGGAAATACATATTCATGTAATGCTTTTATTGTGTGCTAGGCCATGCGCTAAGCCTTTTATACAAAAATTATTTCATTTAATCCTCCCAATGACCCCATACTATTAACTTCAGTATTAACACACAGGTAGTGCTATTATTATCTTCATGTTACAGTTGAGGAAACTGAGGCAAACAAGAGTTAAGTGACTTGCCCAAGGTCACACAACTGGGATGTGCTTGAGGCCCAATTTGAAGTCTTCCTGACCCTAAGTCCAGTGGTCTATTCACTGTACCACCACCTGCTGTTGGGGAGTTGGCATTTGTGCTTGGGGGTCTGAAAGTTGTCACAGAGAAGAACTTTAGTATGAGTCCATGTAGAGTGATGTTATTCTGTGAGTGGTATGGAAATGAGACAGGAGAGAATTGAGTGAATGCTTGTTCAAAAGAAAGGCTGATGTATCTTGGCTTGTGCACTGAGCCCTGCTTAGAAAAGAAGCATATGGAGTTCACGTGTTCCCCCATGTAGCATATCCCAATTGTTCATAGATTCAGAACCAGAATAGAACTTTCAAGTTCGAGCCCCTTCATTTTACAGAGGAGGGAATTGGGGCCCATGGGGTGATGGGACTTGCTTAAGGTCAGCAGGAATGAGAAACTGTTAATCATTATTTCTGTGTCTTTTCTAGTCTGTTTGCAAAGAGGTTGCCCAAGGTGGTACAGGGTGCCCACTTGACTTACGTGGGCATGCAGACTGTGCGGCTGGCAATGGTACCCTTGTCCTCCCCACCCTGAGGTGCATGTCTTGTTTTTGGCAACATCACAGCTGATCATGCATGGCCTATGACAATAGACCCTTCCTCCCTCTCCTTTTTTTGGGTGGGGCTGTGTGTGTGGGTTCACTCATGTGGACAGTTCTCCTCTTGGCAGCTCATCATTACTTACAGTCTTAGTGTTACCCAGGACATGGAAAAGTGAAGTGACTTTCCTTTTGCAACATATCTGGCGAGTGAGAGAGGCAGCACTCGAACCCAGGCCTTCTTGTGACCAAGACTAGTCCTCTATTCACTGGGTCACACTTCCTCTAACCATTCTCTTATTGGTAGAAATTAGATGTTGTTATGACTGTTTATACAAAGTTGTAGAGGGCTTGGGGTGGGTGCTTTCCTGGAGAGCAAATGATTTATCTTCTGTTAAGAATTGGTGGTGCAAAGGAGTGCCCTGACTTTCTCCATGAAATTAGGAGACACATTTTTGAGGTGAAAGGAGGAGGCAGTTGTTGATGTTAGGAGGGCTAGTCACGTACCAGGTCCCATTTTGAGGAAAACATGGTTGAGTCAGTTGTTGTTCAGGCATTTTCATTTGTATCTGATTTTCTGTGACTTCATTTGAGGTTTTATTGGTGAAGTTACTGGAGTGGTTGGACATTTCCTTCTCTAGCTCATTTTACAGATAAGGAAACTGAGGCAAAGAGGGTTAAGTGACTCACCCAGGGTTACATAGCTAGTAAGTATCTGAGACCAGACTTGAACGTGGGAAGATGAGTCTCAAGACTTTCTGACTCCAGGTCCTGTGCTCTCTCTACTGGGCCACCTAAGCTGCCCTGGTTAAATCACAGCTAGGGGCCTATTAGTTGGGCTGACCTAGCTAAGATTGTCAACAATCCTAGGAAACTGAATCCAGAGTTGGAAAGGACCTTCGATACCATATAGTTCAAACCTCTCATTTTACCAATGAGAAAACTGAGGTTCTAGGGAAGTTTAGTGCCTTGTTCAAAAAACTAAGATGGGATTTGAATTCAGGTCCTCCAAATCTAGAAGGAAGTGCTCCTTCCCCTGAGTCATGCTGCTTCCTACTTGAAGATTTCTGGGTTCTATGATTCATCAGATCTGTCTCTGTCAGTTCAATGTATTTTATGTTCCCTTCTTCATAGTTTAGCCGAGTTCCCTTAGATAACTCTGACTGCCAACTTGGTTAAGCAGGGAGGCATAAGGAAGATATCTATACCTGGACTAGGACTGGGCACTGCTAGTGGAGAATCGGATATTCTTCAAGGCCAGGTGAACACTGGTGGCAGCAGGTGAAGAAGAGAAGTTTTGCTCTCCCCCAAAGTCTGCTGTGTGACATGTATAATGGAGGGAACACATCATGGAATGGAAGAACTTGAACCTTAGAGATCAGCGTGCCTGACTCCATCATTAAACAGATTAGGAAACTGAGGCCTGGAAAGGTTGGTAATTGCCCAGAGTCAGAGAGGATCATTACAGACAGAACTAGACTTAGAACACGCTTCTCTTGCTTCTCAATCTAGTTCTCTCGGACCATACCTGCTAAGAAAACTTCTTCTTACCCTTTGTACATAGGACAGACTCGAATTCTGTCTGGCTCTCTTCTTGCTTGGATTATTTTCTTTACAATCCTTCTCAAGGGTTCAATTCCTACCTCTGATATTAATACCTGTCTGGCATTGGGAAAATCACTTAACCTAAATTAAATTGACTAACTGGGACTCAATTTCCTCATTTATAAAATAAGGTGTTTGTGTTGATCTCTAGGGCCACATCCAGCTCTGTTTGCATTTTAATAGTGGACATTTAAGAACTGGTAAGTCCTTAAAAATGAATCCCTAATAATATAATTCTAAACATCATAACAGAGAAAGAACATAATTTTCTATAGGGGAAATCACTCAGAATCCTTCAAATCACTTTTTATAAGCAATTCTCTAATCTGCCTATTTGCAAATATTGTATGGGCTAACTCTCTGTTAACTGGGAAATTAAGACTTTGCTCTTAATTAGGTGACTTGTCCAGGGTCACAAAGTTAGTAAGTGTCTGAGTCTGGATTGAACTCAAGTTCCCCTAACTCTAGGGCTGGTACTCTATTCACTGTACCACCTAGCCACCCCTTCCCTCAGTCTTTAAAGCCTATCAGAAGTGTGGGTTATCCCATTGGGCATCCAACTGCAGTTCAAATGATGCAGGCTCATGAAGTGCAAATCCATCTGAGTGTTTTTTTATTTTTATTTTTTTTTTGGGGGGGAGCAGGAGAGATATCCCCTATAACCCAAACATACAACTTGGCTTGTGTTTCAGAGCTAAGCTGCAAACTGACAAGGTGTAAGTGAGGTTAAAGCTGACAGAGTACACACTTTCAAATACAGCCTGAGAAGAAGGCATCAATTCTGGGGAATCCAATTTTGTTATGGAATGAAAATAATTAGCATCTGTGTGGTGTTTTACTTTCCAGGGTGCTGCATAGCATCTGTATAGTGCTATTCAGAAGACTTTATCATAAGGATCAAATGAGATAACACGTAACACTCTGTGAGGAAGAGAGAGGATTATCCCCATTTTACAGATGATGAAACCGAGACTCCAAGCCAGGGTTAGAATCCATGACTCGTGACCTCTTGTCCCATAAACTTATCATGAGATGCTATTGGCTAAACTGGCAAGGGTGAATGACCCTGGGAAACATATGCAAATGAATCTTTTTCCAAGTATAGGTGCTTTTATAGATAAAGGTCATGGTGTCATAGATGTAGAAATGTTAAGGGACTTTGCAGGTGACCAAGTCCAATGTCACCATTTTGAGAGTGAGGATACAGAGTCTGAAAGTGAGCTGACCGCTGAAATCAGATAGCTAGTGAGTGGTAGGGATGACATTTGACCTTGGGGCCTCTGACCTGGCTGCCATTCTTGCAGGTTTCGAGGAATGTTGGTGAATCCTGAAGCTACAGAGCTCAGATTTCAGAAAGTGCTAGAACACAGCTAAGATGAAGAAGGCCCAGCAGTCCAGGAGAGAACAATTTTACTTGGGATTTTTATTCACTTAACAGAAACATTCACTTATCAGGGTATCACTGAAGTGCAATTTACAGAACTTAGCGGCAAATCCACATGTGTAAATTCAGATTTCTTTGTGGTTTTGTTGTTTTTTTTTTTTTACAAATATTACAAATGTACACCCATTGGTACAGTATTGCCATTCAGCCATGCTTTTATGTACATACCTTCGTTTAAGAATTACTATTGGGTAAGGTCCTTTTGCTTCAGAAAAATGTTGAATGTTTATAGTTAACTGCTGGGGTGTGGTCACCTGGGTTTGGGGTGGCTGCTTTATTCTAAGGAACATTAGAGACCTAGTGCCTATGTGAGATGAGGTGAGGGAATTGGGATTGTCATCAAGTCTTTTTATTAGACAAAGGATCATTCAGTACCTTACACTTTAAAATAAGGAGATCCCTTAAGATGTTATATTTGACAACCAATCTCATGCCTGCAGTCTATATTTCCTTATAAAGGTCCCATTGCAAACAAGAGTTTTCTGATCAGGCAGAACCAGTTAACCCCAAATTTTCAGGCTGGCTAGGTACACAGGACCAGGAGCAGAATTCTTTTTAGTCCTGAATTAATAAATGCCTGTGGGTGCACCTATCAGGGTTTATAGGAAAAAAAAGAGTTCATGGTGGGGGGAGGGAAAGAAAGGAGTTGAATAATGAAATGGAAGGGCACATTGATATGGTGAGTTACAGTTTAAATTATCTCGTTTGATCCTCACAACAACCCTGTGAGGTAGGTAGTACATTTTTATTGTCCTATTTTACAGATGAGTAAACTAAGCATCAGAAAGGTTCAGGTCACACATCTAGTAAATTAGGAAAGCTGGGACTAAAAGCTGCTGTCTTCAGACTCCAGATCCAGCATTCTTTCCATTAAGTTGTGTCATGGACCGAAAGGATAAAGAGAGAAAAAGAGAAGGGATACAAGTGGTGGCAGTAGTAGAAAGCTAACAATTTCCCAGAGGCCTCTAGGGGGTCTCTCTCTGCTCCTAATGTAGTTTTACCTATAGAGTGTCATGCTCCTGTCTTAGGGATTCCCTGAAGAAATGTTTTGACCAATGGATTATCCTGAGCAGTAAGCTGGGATGTAGACATTGGATACTACTAGAAAAAAAAGGCAGAGAACTCACCAAAGGTACATAAAGTGAACTGAAAGTTGATGGTCACAACAATTGGATGACTCCCTCTCTCCCCCTGCCCCAAGGACTTTTCCCAACTTCTCGTTAGTTTTGGTTAGTGTTATTTTCATATTTTGGGCAGTTCAGACAGGATGTCATTGGCAAGATTTCTTCAAGGGGAATCTCTATTACCCTAAATTAAAAACATCTAATTTTCTTTATTACAATAAAATTCAAACAACTTTAATTTTTTTTTCTTAGAAAACAAATACTATAGACACAGCTTGAAATTTGTAATCTAAAAATAGGAGCTCATCAAAATACTGTAACTATTCTATTCTGGGCATCATTAGACTATGTCTTTACTCCATATGGCTCTCCAGACATGGTAAATGCTATATATATATATATATATTATATATATATTTTTAAAAAGCATTTAACTTTATTGATAAGAACATTTCCTCATAAAAAGCAAATTATATGGAAAAAATCCATGAACTATGTGTTTGAAAAGTAACTCAGCTTGACCTTTTTGGGGACAACAGGACATTCATCACAAATCAGCAGTAGCGGCATGACATACATGTGTATATACAGATTTGAAGAGAAGCACTACAATTAAAAAGGAAACAGAAGTTTGAGATATCAAAATCCTTTCAATGGGGAAAAAGGGAAAACTGAAATCAAAAGACTCGGTAATATACATTGGTCATGAAGAATGGTTCTGGGGGTGGACAAACAAAACTGAGATGAGGGGTGCCATCTTGTCAGTGAAATGGTTTACAAGTGATCTCTCTGGCTTAGCGACTTTTAGACCTGGCAAGGAACAGTGTGTGAGGGATGTTTTCCTTGGTAACAAGAAAACAGTGCATTTTATGGGGTGGAAGATGCCAATGTGCTATGGAGACTTCAGCAACAGGTCACATAGATCTGAGGAGGAATGCGTCTGCCCTAGAAACCAAGACCTTTATTTTCCATGTTCCTCAAAAACATGTAACTTGGAGTCATTGGCAGGGCATTCTTAGCATAAAGAGATATGTAATTAGGTGGCAAATTCAGGTGATGAAGAAAGGCAGTCTGGGTAATGCAGACCTTTTGGCTTTATTGCCCCACTCCCAACTTTTTGTTTTGTTCCCCTTTATATTATGGGGAGATGAATTATTCAAAATCTGATGCAACTAATTTTGCCTTCTCATTCTTAGGGCTACCCGCTCTGTTCCTTAAAGCTGCAAATTGAGGGACTGGGAGGAAGGCCAGAGGGGGTGGAATTATCCTTGGTGATGACCTATGCTACCTGAATTTATCACCTAGTTATCAATCCTTCATATCCTTTCGTACCATAGAGACCTTGTCTTGTTTGTACTGGCCTGAAGTCTCTAAGCTACCTAGAATTATGGACTTGTAGGCCTTGAAGGGATCATTTAGCCCAATTTTCTCATTTTGCAGGTGAGAAAACTGAGGCCCAGAGAGATAAAGTCACTTCATCAGGGTCATATAGAGTTAGTGGTACATATAGGACTTTGGAGACAAATAGAGAGTCGTAGGCATCAGCCATGTAGGCAATAGCCTATGACTCTGGGATACAGTGATCTAACCCTGTGACCCTGAGTCTATGGGACATTAATGCCTTTAGACACAACTCAAATCCAAACTTCTCCGAGGTCTTCCCTTCCAGAAGGGATCATTCCCTCATCTGAATTCCATTTGCATGCTACACCTCTTTTATTGCATTGCTAAATCTTATCATGTATTACAGTTATTTGCATTTATATTTTATCCTTCCTATTAGACTATAAGCTCCCTGAGGGCAGAGACCATTTCTTACTTATCTTTGTAGCCCCTTGGTGCCTAGTTCCTGGCAAAGAGTAGGTACCTCTTAAATGTTTATTAAGTGAATGGATATAGCTGGATCCCTAGCCTCTCAGGAGAACATTGGGACACAGGGATAGGATGGTTTCTTGTTGGGTCTGGGGCAGTTCTGCATGGTGAGGCAATTATTGTAGAATGTTGCTCCAGTTTGGGTTACTCTTCCCATTCCCTATTTTCCCCTACTTCAAGGCTTATCCTAATTCTCCAGGTACCATCTCCCATTCCCATTCCTCTTATTTTTACTTTGCATTTTTTATGTTCACTTCTCTGTTGTACATGTATTCCTCCAAGGATTGTATCTTGAAGATAGAGGCCATTTTGCTTTTGCATTTCCAGCTAGCATCACTTGGCTTGGTAGATAGGAGGTACTTATTATATATGATGGTTGATTGAGTGAACTGGGGTCCAGGTTCAACCAAGCAGAAAACTGTGAAATGGGCAGCTTCTCGGGAAACTGCCATCTTCGTACTTCCCCTCTCTCCTTTCAGTATTCATCCTTTCTTGAAGCACCCTTGTGCTGCCCCTTGGACTGAAGGGACCTCAGCAATCTTCTAGTTTCTCATTTTATAGATTCCAGGCAGCTGATACCCAGAGAAGGGAAATGTCTTGCCCAAGGTCACCCAGTTGAATTAATAGCAGAGCTGAGACATTTTATCCACAGAGTAAACCTTAAGCAGCAACAACATAAGCAGCAGCCCATGGCCCCGAACCTATGCTCCTGCCTGGCACAGAACCTCCCTCCCAAATTGTTCCATCTTGAAATGCCTTAAGAAGTCATGCTCCAGAAGACACTATCCAAGCTCTTAGTCTTTTCTGAACCTTCCTTCAATACTTAAAATGTGACCATCTTTTCTGTAGTTCTCTCTAGAGAGAAAAAAGTTCTGTCTTTTATAAGGTGACTGCTAGTTTTCTGATAAACTAATCACAGTGAGGACGCCAATAGGTGTTAGGTTAAGATGTTACTCCTTTCAGAGGGATCTTTATTTTAGTGCAGACCTCATGAAGATGCATCCATCTAGTGAAGTGACTCGCTAAAGGTAGAATTTCAGGCATGTGAGCAGGCCAAATAGAGGTGAAATTATATGCTAGATTTACCTTTACAAGTCACTCAAAATCTTATTGTGAAAGAGGGTCCATGGAGAGCTTGTGTACTGTAATAGGGAAATTTGCTTTTGGTTTTGTGTATCTCCACCTTTACGGAGGTGGTACTAGCTAGAAAGGGTATTTCTTCTCCACTTTTGGCTTATTTGGAAAGTTGGGGTAAGGCTGGGGATGTTGGTGGTACCTGAGTTCATTTTAAGCGGGGTTAGTTTGGTACCTCTTTTTTTTAAACTGTGACTATTACCCCAGAATCCTAGGCAGGAATCACACCCAGAATCATATCCTGGGGAAGAAATGGAAGGAACATGGCATCACTCAGTGGCACTGTTACATATGCCAGACAGGAATTTTGGCATTCCCAACCATGGAAGGGTGTTGGCAATGAGAAGCGATGGTTTCCAAAGCCATATTTTTGTGCCTCATTCAAATACAGTACGCTTTGCTTGTATGTCTTTCTGGGACCTAAAAGGGAATACTGATCAGCACAATCCCTTTGTTTAACTCACTCGTCCTGCCCTGGCCTTCTCCACTTGTTTCAATCTGGTTGAGTAGCAAAGGAGTCTAATGATTTATACAGTTAGTAGAAATTGGTCTTGCTCTGGGGGTTTCCTCACCCAGGTGCCCAGACCTGCTTTCTGAAATGCTTTAAACAGCTGCTGTTTAACAGACTGGTAAGTCTGGGCCACCAGCTTGGCCTCGCAGTACACTGATGGCGCATCTCCATGGCTTGGTATCCGTGTGCTCAGCTGTGAAACAGAAATCAGAGAGAACAAACAAATAAGCCAACAGAATGGAGCTGGGGTAGGGGTGTGGGGCTCTTAACAGCTGAGTAATCTTCCCTATGAATTTCATAAGCAACAAACTAACAGGGATCTCTGGGTGTTTGCCCTTTTGAAAAAAACATTGTAAAATATTAAAGAGATAACTGTACAAGAGAGCTGTGCCTGGCAGGCACCTTTTTGGCAAGCCCACTGGTTCAAGGAGCCTTTGTTCAAGCAGACGTTAGTGTGATGAAAGGCTAAAACAAATGGCTTTCCTGCTAGGGTGGCAGGTTTTTGATGATGGGAATGAGGTAGAGATGGATGGAAAAAAGAAAAGGTGGGAAGGATTTTTTTTTAAACAGAGCCTTAACAGTAAAATAAGAGTTTCTTGTTAATCAAGTGACATAAGGAATTCAGACATTTGGGAACAGGATTTTTTTCTTTGATTTTCAAGGTATAATGGCCAGCACTATGAAATCAGTGGTAGCCAGGGATTCAAACAGCAGGACTTCATGCCAGCATCCTGTGCTGGGAAGTTGGAGGCATGGAGGGGGAGGGAAAGTGAGGAATGGGAAGGACCCAGGGTTAGTTCTGGGCAAAATGCTCATTAGAAAGTCAAACCGAGGTATCTGCCAGAAACAATCTTTGGAGACAAAGACACGTGTTCACAGTCCAATATCACCCCAAGTATGTACAGGAAAAGAAAGCATCTTTTGTTTTGTAGGAGGACAAAATCAATGGCTCCCTCTGACCTACCAAAATCTTAACTTAGTCGATCCAACCATGAATCTTTGACATTGTATGAAAAGAAAAAAAAAAACAAGCGAACCCTAAAAGGCCCTCGAGGAAGGTATATGTTAATGGTTGCTAACAATTTAAATCTCATAACTTACAGGAAAACCTGCCAACAGATAAATCCAACACAGACACAAAGACCTTGATTTTGAGCTGAAAAAGGAACATAAAGGTGATGTAGCCCTCTGGTCTCTAATTCAGGTTGCACACTGATCTGGAAGTTTGTAGCACTCTTCTTTTTGCCCCATCACTGTGTAAATCTATAAACAATCCTATCCTGGATCCTCGGGTTTGATTTCTCTGATTCAGTCCCAAAATGAGAGTCAGAATTGAAGTGATTGTGTTAGTGGCAGAGCTGGGAGTGGTATTCAGTCTGACCAACCAAAATTCCAATGCTCTGTCTCTTATACCGTGCCTTCCTTATGATGGAATATAGACTCTTAGAGGTAACATTATTTAGTAAGTGGCCAAAGGGATATACATTTAATATGTTTTTGGCCCTAATTTTTCTTATCAAAATGCTTATGCATATGTGGTTCTGATACTACTTCAAAAATAATCTCTATAGAATTCATCCTAATAGTGATAACTGACCAAGGGAAAGGCTATTGAAAAAGATCTTATTGAAAGTTACGAAAATGGTTGATACGAAAAAGTTTGATTTTTGAACGTGCTACCTGCTGGGTTCTAGGTTTAACGAACCTGATTTCCCCCTGAGTTTGAAATATTTCTTTTGTTCTCTTTTTCTTCTAGCAGGTATCCAAGTAGTAGGTCAGAATAGGGAGAATTCTTGAGGTCTGTATTATCAGATGTCTAAGCTACCCCCTACCTATCTTGTAGAATCTCTAATGGGAAGGAGTGGAAAGTTCATAACAGACTCTCGCCTTGACTGTTCTAGAGCAGAGGCCTGTGCAGGCTACCTGTGGCCCACAGAACTCCTGAGTGCAGCCCAAACAACATCAAAACATAATTCCTCTCTGATTTTAATGTGTTAATGTATTAATAAAAAATATGTTGATGTATTAATTTAAAATGTGATGCATCAATTAAAAAATGTGTGGTTTTCAAGTCAATAAATGACCCATATGGATCCTTATATTCATTTAATGGCCCCCATTTCTACTTGAGTTCAAGGGTAGGGGATTTGTCTATCAGCACATATTCTTCCTCCAACACATTGATTAAAGCTCTTTGAAAAAAGAAAAAAGGAGATAGCTGTTATCCTTAAATATGTTCTCTGGGAGATGAGGAAGAGACAAAAGTGTTTCTGTCTCTGTCATTCAAATTCAGTGCTTGGGTGAGGAAAATGATGTGATGCTCATGAGATAATTCTCAGGTCTCTTCCTCCTAGACTTCTGGACATGGGAGCTCTAGGGAAGTTGTCTTGTTTTCTACTGCCCTGGTCTGTGGGTAGCAAGTATGGCGGATAGTTTAGTCTGGTTGTTGGATGAAACACAAAAGGACAGTTAGAGGGTTTCTCAGGGAAACTGATGGTTGTTTGTATGCTTGGAACCCCAGTTAATTCAATCTTTTTTTTTTTTGCCTTTTTTTTTTGAAGGGCAACTGGGGTTAAGTGACTTGCCCAAGATCACATGGCTAGTTTTTGTGTTAAGTGTCTGAGTCAGGATTTGAACTCAGGTCTTCCTGACTTCAGGTGGTGCTCTATTCACTGTGCCACCTAGCCACCTCTAGTTAATAACAGTCTTAAGGCTCTAAAATGGAGCATTCCCTTCCTGAAGTATAATATCCAGTTTTGAAGCAGGGGGAGGATGTGAAATTTTATTGGTTTAGGCCACTGGGGAGAAAGTAAATGAAAACCAGAGCAGATTAATAGAACAGCTGCTCTCATTGTCACCTAAGCAGGAATATCGGGACTAGCATGTGGAGTGTGACATTGGGTCTAAAGATACCAAGTTTGCCTACAAAAAGGCAAATGCATGGCCTACCTTTCCATAAAGTTTTGCCCATCGGGCAGAGAGCACATGTTTGCAGAGCCTGGATGAGCTCCCACAACTTCTCTTCCCCGTGGTGGCATTAATAACCTCTAGGTCTGCATTACCCATGATCCAGTTCACGCTGAATTGGGGAGATTTTCCTGGCTGGCGCAGTTCAGCATTACTCACTCCTGTAAAAAAGAGAATAAGGCATCAGAACATTTCCCTGGCCTGGAAAGGACTCCTAAGAATATAACAAGCAGGAAATAACAAATGTGTGGTGGTATATTGGGGGTGGTATGGTACAGTAGGGCAGCCAGATGGCTCAGTGGATAGAACATGCTGGGCCTGGAGTCAGAAGATCTAAATTCAAATGTGACCTCGGATACTAGCTATGTGACCCTGGGCAAGTCACTTGACCTCTGTTTGCTTTGATCCACAGGAGAAGGAAATGACAAACCACAAAAACCTCATGGACAGTACAGCCTGTAAGGTCACAAAGATGACTGAAGGGGACTGAATAACAACAACAGTGGTAGAATGCAAAGACCCCCGACTCTAGATTCAAAGGATCTGAGTTCAAATCCTGCTTTTGATAATTATCTATGCCACAAATCACTCTTGAATCTCAGTTTCAGCATTTATAAAATGAAGGTATTGAATTAGATGCTCTCTGTGTTCATTTACAGTTCTAGACTGATAGCCCTAAAGTCTTGAAATAACATAGTCTTTATTCCTCATATTTACAACTTCTTACATGTTTAGATCACTGTTTTACCAGTTAAGACATGGAAACCATTTCCTATGCAACAAATATTTATTAGATGCCTACTATAGATGCCCTGGGAGTACTAAGGCATGGAATGGAGAAAAGACCAGGCATACAAGGGGACTTAAATTCACATGTGGGGGGAGGGTAGGCAGCATGTAAAACCATAAGTCTAAGATAATAATTGGAGGAGGAGGAGGAAGATATGAACATCACAAATTAAGGGAATCAGGAAAGGCTTCCTATAGGGGATGGTGGATGAGCTGTATCTTGAAGCAAATTCGAGATTTTCAGAGGCAGAAGTAGGGAGAAGATGCATTCCAGGCATGGGGCCCAGCCTGTCCAATGGCATGAGGGTGGGAGATGGCAATACCGAGTTTGGGGAATGGTGAATAGGGCAGTTTGGCTTAGACAAAGATTATTGAAAGAAGATAATGTAAAATAAGTCTGGGAAATATTGGAGGTAGACTGTGAGGGACTTTAAATGCTTAGATGAGGAGATGGCACTTTATCCTGGAGGACATCAAGAAGGTACTGATAGCAAGAGCAGAAAGTAAGTATTGATATTTACTAGCATTGATTAAAATTATTATATCATATTTAGACTATAGCCATATTAATTTTATATTAAATACGATCATATTAATTATCATATAATGTAGTTATAGGTTATACATCAAGAAGTTATAATGTACGTGGCATATGGAATTTAATTAATGCTTATTGATTTTTGTTAGTGTATGCTCCCTGCACTGATCTGGCTTCCACCCTCTTTATCATTTAATAGCTGCTCTCTCAGATTGTTTGCAGCCAATCTGGTGATGAGTTTCCGAACTCAGCTAGGCCAGTCCTTAGGAAATGAACATAGACTCTGTCATCAGGCCTTTAAAGCATTTTCAGATCTTGAGTTCCAGTGGTCAAACCTTCTAGGATACAAGGGTTATCTCCATGCAAAGATGAACCATCATACTAGAGACATTCTTAAAAAGACGAATTCTTCTCATGAATTGTCATGAGGACAGCCTTGTGCTAAACAAAGTTGAAAGCAATTTCATGAAGCTTTGTACTGAAATGTTGTAATGTAATACCAAGCAAAGGCAACTTCCCAGGTTCAAGATACCAGCATAGGTGCTCTCTATTTTATTCAGTAACAAACCCAGAACAGAGAAGATCAAAACATGACATCATTCAAAATACAGCATTTACTAAGTGTGATTAAATAATCTCCAAGGCCTACCCCACCCCAGGATCTTCCAATCATTCAATCAATTACAAAGTCCCAGTTCTAAATACTACTCCACCCCTAGGCTATACCTTAATTAAGTCCACCACAAAACCCCTCTTCTCAAATGGAGATTAGTTTCCAAACATAGGTAAAGTACCTTCATTTGTCAATCACAGAGCACAATAAGGTCAAAAGTTCCCCACCTCCTGGATCACAATTGAATCTACCCCAGAGTTACATCAAGTTTAAACACAGCACTTAATACCCAAATGGAGCTCTTTTCTTCATCTTGACACGAGGCAAGTTCTCAGCAATCTTAGTTCCTGGGGAGACAAGGCTTAGCAAGGCCATAAGATACATTGCCAGTCCCTTCATGAATTTGTCCTCTGTCTGTAGAACAGTCCTAGAACCCCTGAACACATTAGCAAAGCCCTCTCCCAGGATTTCTGTAAACATACAACAAGAAAATCCTTCTTCAGGGCTTCTGAACCAACAGAAAGGCTCCCAGACCCCTGCAACAACAGTACTGTCCCTCACCAGTGGACAGTATTCATTCTGTCTGCAGGACAGTCTCCAGACCCCTGCAACAACAGTACTGTCCCTCACCAGTGGACAGTATTCACTCTCTGTCTGCAGGACAGTTGTAGGCCTTCTTAGCGAACAGCCAGGTTCCAGGACTTCTTCAACAAAAGGACTGTCTTTCACCAGTGGACAAATCTGGCAAAACAACATCAAAACAGACAGACAAAGTACCAGCAAAACAGCCATGTCTCCTCAGTCCTTGGCAGCTCAGGGGGCAGGTCTCAAAAGTCCAGGGCAATTCAAAGCGGCCACCAGCAATTCTCTTAGTCTCTCTCTCCACGAGGTTCTGCTTCCAAAAAAAGATCTTCCGCCTCTCTCTAGTGTCTCTCCAAATCTACATCACCAGCTCCTCCCAATTCAGGACTTTCTTTTCACATCAACAAGCCCATCCCACAGGTGGGATTAACAAACTCTGGGTTTTAACACAATCAATTTGAAAACCAAGCCAATACAGGGGAATCTTTAATTGCCATTACTATCACAAATGTGAACAAACATCAACCACTAGCTCATGGATTTCAAATGGAGGGTGGTCTAGTCCAACCCACTCATTTTACACATGAGGAAACTGAAGCTCAGGTTCATTGAATTGTCCAAAGGTCACAAACTAGTAAAAAAGCATTGCCAGGGCTTGAACCCAGGTTCTCTGAATCCAGACTGAGTGTTTCTTCCATAGCTCCACAATCACTTTCTGTCAGTATCTCCAGTGCCTCCTTTGGTCTCATTATTGTGTGAAGTACTCTGAGGAGAGGGGGCCAGGAGGGACACATAAGATAAGCAGAAGATGGGGTTCTTGCACTGAAGAAACTTAAAGTTTATCTCGAGTGACAAGTCAAACACACATGCAATTAGCCAGTGACTTAAATTGGTAAATAACCATGTAGAATGCTGAGTGAAAGTACTGGCAGCATCATCGGAAAGGCAAGTCCGATAAGTGTAGGTTCTGGTGCACTGACTGAAAAGGAGAGGAGGTGAACTAGGCTTTAGACCACTGACATCTGTTTCTGATAGTCCCGAGTTCTACCCATCCAGTGATTTTATGTGTCCTAATACCGGGCTTCTGAAGCAGCCTGGAATCCTGACTTGGACTCACATAGTCCTAATTCTTCTGATGGCTACCCCACACAATGCTGGCATTGGGTTGCTCCAGCCCATCTCAGGCTGGGGTGCAAGCTGTCCTTCCCCTAAAGGAAAGTTTGTTAGTTTGATTCCTGCATGGGCACAGCCTTTATAGCTTTCAGAGGGAAGGACTTTAGTGGGAAGAAAAGCAGGAGAGATCTGGCAGCATTTTGGAAGTAATGAGGGGTTTCCCAGATGACCAGGAACCTGATGCTTTCAGACTGCCATCTTCCATCACCTTGTGTGATGTCAGACTTCTGTCCCCTTGCTCAAATCCCCTCATTTTTAGGGGGCTACAGTAGGCATGAATTAGCTTCAACATAGGAGAGAAGACATTTACCGTGTCACAGAGAATATGATAGAACTTTGGGGACCTTAAAGATCATATGGATTATCTTCCCCCTCCCCCAAGCTTTTTTTAAGTGTGAGAAAAGTGACATCCAGGGCAGAGAAGTGATCAGCCCAAGGTCGCACAGCTAGCTGGTGACAAAGTCAGGATTTGAATCAGGCCTTTTGATTCCAAACAAAACCAGTGCTCTTTCCATTCAGTCGTGTGTTTGGCCTCCAGGTTAAATCACTTGTTGGGTCACATATCTCATCAGTTGTAGTGCTAGTATTCAAATCCAGGTTGTCCCACTCCATTTGCAGTTTCTGCTGTCACATCGCCATCACAGGGCCTTCTTTGGTAGTGTTTATGCCTATCCTCATCTGCCCAGGCTCTGTGTCATGCTGCTTTCCCCAGCACTGAGTCCTTCATTTTTGAGTCTTGGCCTGGCACCTGAGCTGAAAATGTGCAAGATGCCCTTCCATGGGTCACCGTCCTGAGAAAACAGGACTGAGGCTGCTATCATTTCTGTGGACTACTTTTCTTCTTCTGGAACTGATTTAGTGTGGCAGCTAGTAAGCCCTTGGAGCTGAGGAAGGGAAGCCGATCTGGCACCTTGGCAGCTGCTGACTGTTCTACTGGGCAAGAGCTGCCTTGTCAAGAGAAGCCAGTCCCCGAGGTCAAGGATGACTAGGTACACTGAGAAGCAGCTCTGAACTGCAGCCAGGAGAGGCACGGGCCAAGAGGAGCAGCTAGAGCCCTCCTCGACTCTGCTTACCCCTGCAGGGGTCAGGCCAGAGCAATGGTTCACAGAGCCTGGCTGTGCCATCTGGGTCCCTTAATTGGGTTGCTCATTCTGTACTGAAAAAAAAAAAAAGCTTGGATTCTCTGGGGTCAAATGCAGCCCTTCTCCATGTTCTTGCAAATCCCTGCTTTCTTTACTTCCTCCTCTCACCCCCCTCCCCCTTCTTTCCATTGCTGGGCCACTGAATGAAATCACTGTGGCTCTGGATCATGCCTCTCTCTCTGTGACACTGGGAAGGGGTCCAGCTGCTCCTTTGATGGAGAGTTCTTTTCCAAAAAGCAGCGCCTCTCTCCTTCCAACTGTCAGGTCCTTTGCCCCATGTGCTTGCAGAATAATGGAGGGGTGGGGAGGGGGGAAAGGCAGGGATCCTGAAAGTGTGGCAAGAAGGACAATGAAAGAAATGCCGTTCAGTAGGAGAGTAGGGGCAAGTCCCTGGGGCATGGCAAACATTCTTTTGGCTAACATGCCAGGACTTTTTTCTTTGCTTCTATGCTGCTTTGTTCTTTAGGGTGCCCTAACAGAGCATTGAGATGGGTGTTAGGAGTCCGGAGTTTGAGTCTCAACACTTACTCTCTGTGGGACCTTGGGCAAACTACTCACGCTCTCAAAAACCTCAGTTTCCTCATTAAGTTAAATCAGGCTAATAACACTTGGATTACTGACCTCATAAACTTGTTTTGAGGAAAATGCTTCCTAAATTTTAAGGTGCTACAGATTTGCGAGTTATTGCCCAGGAATCCTAGGAACCAAAGGCTGTACACACGTGTTATGTATTACTTATATGAATCACAGATATTATATAACATTTTGTTTGGTCACATACAGTTCCATAAGATCTATGTTATTGTTTCCTGAGTCCTCACTTTGCAGTTTCTTCCCAAACTGGCCCCCCCACCCTCCCCCATGCTGTGGGAAAATTCCAAGGATGATGCCCTGTGGACAAAAAAACTGTCTAAACTCATTCTTTAATGGGTAACATACTTCCAACCCATTGCCAAGGTTCTGAACATTCAGTCACCATTGCTGAAACCCTCTTCGCCACCATCCACTCACCATTCTCTTAACACCACCACCCACCAACCTCCCACTATAAAAAGACCCAACTCTTCCATTATTATCTCTGGAACAGCTGCTCTGCCATTCTCATTCCCTCAGTCTTTGTGCACTCACTGAGACCTGGCTCCCTCCTAATGACATCACTTCCCAGGCTACCCTTTCCTGGTTATACTTTCAGTCACATGCTAGACTCATCACGATGGTATTCATCACCATTGCCACTTCCAGACTCTCCCTTGCCACCATTACTCAGTAACTTCTGAGGCTCATTCAATACATATTTATTACCCAACCAAGATTCATGTGGTTATCATCTACTGACCTCCAGAGTGTTCTCTTTCCTCTTAATGAGCTCTGTTCCTAGCTTATGGTCATTCTCTCCTCCACATCTCCTTCTCTCATACGAGAGAACTTCAACATAGATACTGATATTTCCTCAAATACCTTAATGTCCCAGTTCCCCAATTTGCTCATTTCCCATGACCCATTCCTCCATCCCATCACAATTACACACAGAGATGTTCATGCCTTTGATCTCGCCATAACCCTCAAGTTAAGTAACTCTAAAATTCCCTTATTTGATCACAATCTGTTGTCATTCCATCCTTCCCTCTCTCTGGCAACTCTAAACCTTGTTTCTTGTCTTTAGTGAGACCAATAATCTCTCACCCCTCAGTTTTTCCCAGGTTCCACACCCTATGCAATGGCTAAATCTCTTTTCTTTCCCATCTTGATCCCCTGGCAAATGATTTCTGCTCTATACTGTCCTCTCAAGTCCCTTGTTTTTCTATTCTATCAACTATCTTGCTTTTCCAAACTCTAGCCTTCTACTATTTCTGTTCCTATCCAAGTACTGCTGAACAGAGTTGGAGAAAATTGTGAAATCTCAGTAGTGTGACAGAACAGTGGATAAAGTATTGGACATGGATCTAGAAAAACCTGAGTTCAAATCTGGCCTTAGACATTACTGGCTGTGTGACCCTGTGCAAATCATTTAACCTTAGTTTCCTGTGCTGTAAAATGGAAATAATAGTAGCAATTTCTCCAGGGGTATTGTGAGGACTGCATGTAATAATATTTGTAAAATGCGTAGTATAGTACCTGGCTCATAGTAGGCCCTTAATAAATGCTTGTAATAGAGAAACACATAGACATATTCATTTAATTTCATTTTTTTTAAAAGCCTGCGATATCAACAAACACATAAGGCTATAAAAAAAATCAATCGACAAAATGTCAGGTTGATTTCCAAGCGGTGCTCTACAAGCAATTATTTTATATATGAAATAGAATTACAAATACTTGATCGGGGCCTCAGGACGGTGGACTTTCTCTCTAGTCTTCAGCAACTTAATCAGGCACTTAAATTTCATGCTGGCAGAAAAAAAATCACTGAACTTGGATCTGAAGACTTGGTCTAGTTCTTCCTCAGACACCAAGGTGTGCTGTGATTTTGGCCATGCCACTAACACCATTGCACTGTCTACTTCCTTGGATGTTGGGAGGTTTAAATGAGACACCATGTGAAAGCATTGGGAAGTGCTACAGAAATGTGTGAGCTACTCTTGTGCACGTACCCCAGGATGGCCCTGTTCTCTTCAGGCCACGTGGCTCTGAACCCTTTTCACCATAGCCAGGAACCAGGAAAATTATTCCAAATTGGTGAAATTCAAGGAAGTCAATGTGCCTAG
Source organism: Petaurus breviceps papuanus (assembly GCF_028583685.1). Lineage (NCBI taxonomy): Eukaryota > Metazoa > Chordata > Mammalia > Diprotodontia > Petauridae > Petaurus > Petaurus breviceps. The sequence continues at coordinate 33,975,446 of NW_027185777.1, read as the reverse complement.
TCATACTTGGGAGGCCAGATGATCAGTGAGATGGAGGATGGGATTACAGGTCTTTTCCAACTTAAGACTTGACAAAATGAGACATTAAAGTGTCGAGATGAAGTCAGCAGACCACACGTGAAAAGCACTTATCATTGGATAAGTTACACATCATGACACTGACTGATGGGTGTGCAGACAAATAAACAGGAATGCACCTTCCTTTAAAGTATCCCCATTCCACATAAAGAGAATACATACTAAATGATTGTTGTATTGGATTATCTTTAGGAAGAACCCCAGTCTATAAAAATACAATTACAAAAAGAACTTAATCACTTGGTGATGATCATTTCTGTTGCTAAGTGGTTTATTGTAAAAGATTTACCATAAATTTCTTTTCACTTATGAGTTTCCTTGTGTATTTAAAATGCAGTCTAATATGTCAAAATTCAATTTACATGACACATCTCATCCTGAGAGACAGCACGGTATAGAGGACAGTGAGCTTGCTTTGACGTTAAAAAGACCGGCTTGGGGCAGCTGGGTGGCTCAGTGAATAAAGCACCCGCCCTGGAGTCAGGAGGACCTAAGTTTAAATTCAGCCTCAGACACTTAACACTTACTAGCTGTGTGATCTTGGGCAAGTCACTTAATCTCAATTTCCCTGCCTTCCCCCCTTCAAAAAGACAAAAAAAAGACCTGAGTTGAAATCCTCCTGATGTCTACTAGATGTGTGACCTTAGGAGAAATTGCTTTCTCTCACTGTGTTCTAGGCAATGCTCTGAGACTGTAAGTTGCTGAGAAGATACCAATTTGCCTTGGTAGAGGGAATTTCTTCACTTGGGAGTTCATTCTACCAATGAAATCTCTAGTCTAGTCACCATCCCTGTCCCTGTTTTAGAAACACACCTATTACATACATTGAAGCAACTTGCATCGGTCTGAATAGGCTAGTATGTTTCCAGACATGAAAACTATATTGAATAGATATCTTAGTTGAGAAATCATCCTCGTGCCCCTCCTGAGGCAGCTAGGTGATACAGTGGATAGATCAGCAGCCCTACAGTCAAGATGACCTGAGTTCAAATCTGACCTCAGACACTTACTAGCTGTGTGACCTTGGGCAAGTCACTTAACCTTGATTGCCTCCCCAAACCACAAAACAAAAAAAGAAATTACCCTTGTTGGAAGTGGATATGAATGTAATGGTATGGATGGATTTATCCATTTAGAGATGTTATTTATAAGGCTGTTATCAGTCTTTTCAGTTTTTGTCATGACCAAAATAATTAGTTAATGATGTGACAGTTAAAAGATGATCACACAAACATTATAGTTGGCTTCTATTCACTTATATAACTGCTGCTGCTAACATATTTATATAGTGCTTTCTTCCTAACAACCCTGTGAGGTAGTTAACACAAATATTATTAACACTTCTCTGCTGGATTGTTTTTAATAGCCTGCTGGCAGGTCTGTCTGTCTCATGTCTCCCCAGACTCTAACCCATTCTCCATTCAGCTACTAAAATTATTTTCCTAAAGCTCAGGTCTTACCATGTCACTCCCCCCCCCCATAGTCTACAATGGCTCCCTATTGCCTCCAGAATAAAATACAAAATCCTTTAGAGCCTAGCCCCCTTCTGCCTTTCTTCCACCTTGCTCTTGACAAGTGCTCTGTGATCTAGTGATACTGGCTTTCTGGTGGTTCCACAAACAAGACATACCATCTCAGCTCTGTGTATTCTCTCTGACTGCACACCATCCCTGGGATGCTTTCCAGGCTCCACTTTTAATAATCTCCTTGGTTTCCATTAGGTCCCAACTAAAATCCTACCTTCCCTCAACCCTTCTTAATTATTCCAGTGCTTTCCCTCTGTTAATTGTCATATCTATCCTGTTTATAGATTGCTTGATATATATTTGCACGTTATCTCCCCCATTAGACTGTGAGCTCCTTGAGGGCAGAGATTATCTTTTGCCTCTTTTTTTGGATCCTCAGCATGCTGCCCGGCACATAGTAGGTGCTTAATAACTATTGATTGATTACTTCATTATCTCTCACCTATACTACAGCCTCTTCCTTTAACTACCTGACTTGAGTCTTTCGCCACTCCAATCCATCCTCCACACAGCTGCCAGAGATTTTCCTTATTTGTAGATTTGACCATGTAAATTACTCTTTTCAATGAACTCCAGTGGTTCTTTTTTGCCTTTAGAATTTTTGTTGTTGTTCAGCTGTTTTTCAGTTATGTCTCACTCTTTGTGACCCCATTTAGGGTTTTCTTGGTAAAGAAACTGGACTGGTTTGCCAATTACTTATCTAGCTTTTTTACACATGAGGAAACTGAGGCAAACTGGGTTACATGATGTGCCCAGGGTCACACAGCTGGTAAGTGTCTGAGACCAGATTAGAACACACACACACACACACACACACACACACACACACACACTCTCTCTCTCTCTCTCCCCCCC
>NW_027185777.1:33913551-33972887 GCF_028583685.1 Petaurus breviceps papuanus | reverse complement strand
TTCCTTCCTTCCTTCCTTCCTTCCTTCCTTCCTTTTATATTTATAGTATCCAGCATAGTAGGAACTGAATAAATGCTCATTGACTGACAATCATCATCCCCATCTAGTAAATACCTGACACAGTATTTGAGCCCAGATTTCCTGACCCTAAAACTAGAGCTCTTAGAGCAGGAACATCGTCATCATCATTGCCTTTTCTTGTATTCCACATGTTTAACACTGTGCTTGGCACATAGTAGGTTCTTGATAAATGCTAGTGGACAAAGTCAGTGACTTCTGATCTAATTAGGGAGGAGTGTAGGGCTTTTGAGGGAAGAGATATTCATACCACTAGGATGAGTGTGCACTTATTATACCTGCTATCAACAATGAGTCTGCAAGTGTTTACAAAACTCCCATAAATGACAGAAGTAATATTACTTTATTGCTAGGTGTTTGGCATCTAATACCAGTGCAGTCCTTCACTGATATGTTGGGGATTCTCTTAGTTCCAGAAAAGGGGATCTCATACAAAATGATAAATGACTCTGTCTCTTTATCCCCCACATCCCAACAATGCATAAGCTTGCAGGACTGTTTCGTTAAGTAGTAGCAGGAGAAAAATGCATTTTTCATTTTCCAGCCTGTTAGTAACGTGATTCTCTGCTCCCATGTGGCTCATCATAATTTCAAAAGATATGGAGCAGAAGGGCTTTGGCAGGAGAGGATTGTTCTTAAAAGTTGGTGGAAATTAGCTGTTTCTTATTATACCAGAGTTCAAAATGTAAGATGCATAAAGGTATGGACAATTTAAATGATGTTTGAAAAGCTTAGAGAGGGTCACAGAAGGACTGAGCCTGTGATCTCTGGCATTTTTTCACCTCTTTGGCTCTATGATTCTATAATATGAGAAACGAAAGTGTTTCTACATGAGCTTAAGCAAAGACCTTATTTTGGAAAAGGGTATGGGATTCTTTGGTTTAGAAAGAGAAGGTGATAAGGAATTTAGGGTTAGAGTTTGTTAGGATACTAAGGTCATTATTGCATGACTGATTTCCCCAGAAGACAGAACTAGGCACAAATTATAGAATTCAGCAATACTTTTTTCTTTTTTTTAATTTTTATTATTAAGCAATCAGGGTTAAGTAACTTGCTCAAGGTTACACTGCCAGTTATTTCTGGGTGTGGTGCTGAGTGTCTGAGCCCTGGATTCGATCTCCAGGTCGTCCCAACACTGGAGCCCGTGCTCTTACTCGCTGAGCCACCTGGCCGCCCCATCGATACTTTTTTCAATGCCTATTTGTCAGGCACTGTACTTGGTTACCTGGGGATCCCAGGACAAAGGCAAAACACCTTCCTTCAAGGAACTTATATTTTGTCAGGGAGACAACTGGTATATACATAAATAAATGAATACAACATTCTATATTATATACATTATATATAAGGCAATTGAAAGGCATTTTTGGGGAGGTGCTAATGGTAGGGAGATAAAGGACTTGTGTAGAAGGTAGTACTTGACTAGAGTCTTAGAGGGAATTGGGGATTCTTGAGCTGAGTCCTGTAGGGTCCAAGGTGAGAAGAGAGGGCATCCCAGTCATAGGGGACAATATCAGCAAAGTTGAATTAGTGGGGAAAAAGAACATCCACAGGATCGTGGAATTTGAGAGTTGGAAGGGACATCAGCAGTAATTTAGTTTCCACATGGATCACGACCTACAACTTAAGAACTGAAAAGGTTGCATATGGGAAAAAATTTAAGAAGCCCTGAATTTATTCTAAGCTGACCCAAATGTGTAGGGATCTCTCCTCAGCCTCTGACTAGAGGCCTCCGAGGAAGGGGAATCTACCACTTCCAGAGGCTAGCCAGACTACTTTTTGCCATTCAGTTGTTTACAATCATGTCTGACTCTTTGTGATCCCATTATGGTTTTCTTCGCAAAGTTACTGGAGCAGTTTGCCATTTCCTCCTCCAGGTCTACTTTTAGATGGCTCTAACTGTTGCTGAGTTTTTCCTGACATCAAGTCTAAATCGGCCTTTTTGCCGCTTCTACTTGGTGCTCCTGATTCTACCCCATGAAGTCAAGTAGAACAGATTTAATTCCTCTCCACGTAAGAGCCCTTCAAATAGTTGAACACATCTATCGTGTGCTTTTCTTCCCAAGCCTAGCCTTCTTTTCTCTAAAATAAACCAAAACTCTGATGTCATAAACTCAGAATTAAGCATGATATTCTATATGAAGTCTGACAAGTACAGTGAGATTATCATCTCTGTATTTCTAGAAGCTCTGCCCCTCCTAATTCAGCCCAAGATTCCATTTGTTTTTTGGCTACTGCATCACACTGCTGACACACATGGAGTGGAGAATCTACTAAGAACCCCAGATCCTCTTTGGAAAAATTGCCATTTATTCATGCCCTCCTCATCTTGTATTTGTAGAGTTGGATTTTTTTTTGTGCCTAAGTGCAAGTCTTCACATTTATGCCTAGCTAATTGGATATTATCCAATTTATCCCAGAGCTTTAGCCTGTCCAGAGCTGTTTGGATCCATACTCCATTATCCAGTATGTTGGCTATCTTTTCCATCTTTGTGGTATCTGCAAATCTGATGAGCATGCCATTTGTCTTTATCTAAGACACAGATAAATGTTCAATTGCACAAGCCAAATATGGGTTCCTGGAGTATGTGTACTCTAATGCTTCACTAGAAATCACCTGCCATGTTGACACCGAACCATTAACAATTACTCTTTACTACATAGGAAACAGTTGGTAGTTAAATCTGTCTAGAATGTAGAATGCCTGAGGAAAAGCAATGGGAATCCAGTCTAGAAAGATAGGTTGGAGTCTGATTGTCGATGGTTTGGGTCAGGTGGTTCATGGTTTGTACTTGGGTAGAGATGCTGATCTGAGGGGAGATGGTATGGTGTGGCGTGGACATGTCCAGGTGTGGTGAAGGCCTGGATTTGGGCAAGGGCATTGCCAAAGCTAGCCCATCGGAGCCTAGCATGATTCCAAGGGTGAGGTCAGAGCTTCACTGGGGAGGAGGTGGAGTCGATGATACCACCTCACTTCCAGCTCTCTTTTCTATTCTATCTTCCCCCATTAGAATGTGAGCCTGTGAGGGCAGGAACCATCTTGCTTGTTTGTATTTGTTCTCTTTCCAGTGCTTAGCACAGTGCCTGGCACATAAGAAGTGATTCATACACTTTCTTTTTCTCAGTCTCTATCACTGCTTCTCTCTTTGTCTCTGTCCTTTTTCTCTAATTTTCTCTTTCTTTCTCTCTGTCACTATATATTTTTTTCCTTCATTCCCTCCCTCTCTTTCAAGTAAGGTAGATTTTTCTTTTTGCCTTTTTTTTGGTCTCCTGAATATTTTTTCTTATTCCATGTAATTAGCAAGTGTTTGAGCATTGGGGTTTGATTGATCCCTCACTCATCTTTAAATATAATTCTTAAGGCTACTTTGACTATTCCTTTTTTTTTTCACTAATGCAACTAGATGCAGGAGTGGGGAACCTGCAGCCTCGAGGCCACATGTGGCCCTCTAGGTCCTCAGGTGGGGCCCTTTGAAGGAATCCAAAGGTTTGTTCCTTCCAGCCTCTCCTGGGGCATTGTAGTCTGCAGTTACCTGTAGTTTTATAGAAGTAGTTTCATAACCAGCTTTGTTTCTGTCAACACTGGGGATCTTTTGCAAAAGAAAAGACTTGACTGAAGTTCAGGGGAGTAAGTTCAGTATGTGCAGTAGATAAAACCTCTAGACTTTTGAGTCAGGGAGACCTGAATTCAGATCCCCTCTCAGTGGTTTCCTAAGCTGAATGACCTGTCGTTAAGCCACTTAACCTTTCTTAGCCTTGTTTTTGTCATCTGTAAAATGGGGAGAATAAAACCCTTAAACCACTGGGTTGAATTGAATTAGATATAAGAAGTGCTTTGCAAGGGTTCCATATCAGATATTATTCTTTTTAGGTAACAGTGGTCATAAATTCCTTGTTCATTAGTCAGTTATTAAGATAACTATAGGATTAAGAGAAGAACTCTACTTGGAAGGTAGCAACTTTATCATTAAGAGAAAAAGAACTTACCATTACCTGTAAATACCTGAAAATAGCCCTTCCCAGAGTCTCATTCAGTTAGGGAGTCTATTAACCATCTGAAATGATGGCTTCTACATTGAGGTAGCTTAAACATTTCAGTCCCATGGAGTCAAAGAGAATTGCAATAGAAATGGAAAATCAACTCAGTGACGTTTATGAACTTCTTTAAATGGATATGCAAGATCATAGAAAGAGGCCAGGATCATTAAGCAGAGGACTTGGGTTTAAATACCATGTGGTACCTTGGATAAGTCACTGAGTGGGTCTCTGTTTTCTCATCTGTAAAATGAACAGGCTTGGGCCACATGGTTTCTAAAATACCTTCTGATAGTAATCCTGTAATCTTTTGTGAGATGGGTATCCCTTTGGTCAACTTCTTATAGAGAAACGAATGCTTTCACCCATTGTTGACAAAAGCAGAATTCTTTTTGAAGTAATTTGTTAGAATTCTTTTGTGATCTTTTTGTTACATTTGACAACCAACTTTAAAATCTATATCTATCTGATCTATCTATCTGTCTATCTGTCTATCTATCTATCTGTCTGTCTGTCTGTCTGTGTCTGTCTGTCTATCTGTCTATCTGTCTGTCTATCTATCTATCTGTCTGTCTGTCTGTCTGTCTATCTATCTACCTGTCTGTCTGTCTGTCTGTCTATCTGTCTGTCTGTGTCTATCTGTCTATCTGTCTGTCTATCTATCTATCTATCTGTCTGTCTGTCTGTCTGTCTGTCTGTCTATCTATCTATCTACCTGTCTGTCTGTCTGTCTGTCTATCTATCTACCTGTCTGTCTGTCTGTCTGTCTGTCTGTCTGTCTGTCTGTCTCTGTCTGTCTGTCTGTCTATCTGTCTGTCTATCTATCTATCTATCTGTCTGTCTGTCTGTCTGTCTGTCTGTCTGCCTGTCTGCCTGTCTGTCTATCTATCTATCTCCCTAAAGTTGAAATAGCAGTTATTGGACAATGATTCAATACGATGAATTTTCATTTTACATAGAATTTTCAAGAAAGTAGCTAAAGAAAGATGAACTTGTAGTTAATTTTCTTAAACTCATTTAAAACACAACCTGTTTAGAGATTAATTATTACGGCTCCCACATTAGAGCATGGGAATGAATAAGAGTGTTTGTGCCTATTTTAATTAGCAGTAGCGATCTTTTTCTTTTGTCTGTAGTTTCAAAATGGCTTACCTTACAATCCTGTCTTTGTGATATCATGTTGGCTGGGACCTCCCCCTTCCTGCTCCCCCTCCCAACTAGAAAGGCCCTGGTGAACTTATAGGAGGACATGAACTTGTGTCACACGTGATCACCAGGCATGGATTGAGTCATGAGAGGCAATGCACACACAAGCGAGATCGCAGGTCTGTTTGCGAATATGTTGGTACAAAGAACTAATATTGTCCTTCATTCTCAAAGAGGACCAAAGTGATATCACTATGTTAGAGTCAAGTTACAGTGTGTCCAATGTGATGAGCTTGGAGTGCTCTACCACAGGCCCAACCCAAACAGTCCTTGTGAACATTTGGGGTGGATTCTCTAAATCTGCATGTCTCCCATTTCTTTTGAGCTACTTCAATTCTGCTTTGCTTACAGAGCACAGCATCTTCTCTGATGAGGGCATATCATGCTGGGTGGTCCTGTGCCAATGTCTCCCACGTCACACAATCAATTTCAAAGTTCTTAAGAGAGACCTTGAGAGTGTCCTTGTATCACCTTTTCTGACTACCATGTGAACACTTGCCCTGTGTGAGTTCTTCATAAAATAGTCTTTTTGGCAAGCATAAGTGTGACATTTGAACAATGTGACCAGCTCATCAGAGTTTCTACTGCTGTATTTGTAGCAGGGGGCATCGCTTTTGTGTTTGGCACAAGACATCATAATGATAATAGCTCATATAGCACTTTAAGACTTGAAACATACTATCATCTCTTACTTTCTCTCATTCTCTTTCATTCTTACTCTCTCTCTCTCTCTCTCTCATCTTCTTTATATAATGCCCAAAAGAGAGACAAATATTTAATGATTTACTCACTCAAATATTTTGCCTGCTCAGAGCAAAACAACTGTCCATTTAAAAACATTTTCATGGTGGATTGTGTAAAAATCAGTCTCACCTTAATGATGAAATCATTGATATTTATATGACATCCTCTCCTACCCCTTTATATTATTTTACAGTCATAACTTGCTTTGAATGGAGGTCTAGCATTTTTGCATGAATAGTATTGGATATCTGCTAGAGCTCTCTCTAAAAATTATTATAAATGGTGCCTCTAATGAGGAAGAGGATGAGCACCTGGAATTAATTCTCTCCCAAATCAAGACATTTCAGTGAGAATGTTTCTACTAACTAGATTCCATTGGAAGATTTTCACCAATCTCTCCACTAACCAGATTATGTTTATTATATAACAACACATGCATATTATATTATATAATATATTATATGGAATATATACATGTTATGTTATATATTATATACATGCTATATGACAAAGCTATTATTTTATATAATATATACATATAGATAATATATTATCTCATGTCTTTTGTAATATATGCATGTATAATTATGTACATATATAATATTTTAAAGTTAGATAACATATGTGCACATGACCTAGTGAGTAAAGAGGTATAAGTAGCATGATTTTAGCTTTGGCTCCGTAATCCATATTGCTTGAAACCTGGCATGCTTCAGCCCTTTTAAGGACAATTAGCTGCTTTAGTACGTTGTGGTGTGTGTATGTGTGTATGTGTGTGTGTGTGTGTGTGTGTGTGTGTGTGTGTTAGTTAATACACATGGATTTTCAATTCTAAGAGCCATAAACAGAAGGAACTGGATGAGGGCAAAATACTATCAGCTTTGGAAAGAGAACTTCCAGGCAAGTCTTTTGATGCCTTCTCATCATAGCACTAGGATAACCCTGGCTTCTTGAAGCCTTTTGTTTTTGGATGCTAATCTCTGACAGATGCCTTCAAGTTGGAAAACTCTTGATTACAGGGCTATTGAAGTATCATAAATTCATTGTCTGAGGTCCAGACTGGTTAATGTAGAGAAGTGTATCACTAGAAGAGTGGTCCCAACACTCACTCTATCTTCTGAGCATGACCACTTTCATGATTAAAAGCGGCTATTTTGGGGTTTATTCTAGTGAAGCTTTCCTTTGGTGTGCCTCAGTATAGAACCCACAAAAAGTATGTGATTCTTTAATATGCTCCTTGTGACTGAGACCACCTCTGAGGGTTCTTGGGATAATGGTAACCGGTGTTTGTCTTAGAATCATATCAGAAGAGGGAAGATGGTCATTGTTTGACACAAGATCGCAAATAACCGTTAGTGCCTCTTGAGTTGTACTGGCTACTTGAAAATGGATATACCCCACTTAGGAATATAGGAAAATAGGAAACCCCACTTAAAACCATATATTGACATATTGGTTTGACAGTTCCTCTTCTTAATATCAGTTCTCAAATGCTATTTGTTCTTACGCCCAAGAATCTTTAATTTGGTTCTGTTGTCAAATTCTTCCAATTTATTTGAACAATTAGTCTCTACACTGCTTATCAAATCCTAAAACATTTGGTGGCCCAAAGCCATACCATTTTGACCTGAGAAGTCAAAACAGCACCAACATCCAATACAATTATGGACAGGGAAAGAAATCCTTTGTCCTTCAAGTAGGTGCTTTCTTACCACTGAGGAGTGGCCGGTTATGTCGGTATGAAGTTGGCAGCTGACCGATGTCTTCTATTCTGTGACTCATTACCCTGGAAAGGTGACCGGTGTGATGTAGACTCCCCACCACAATGCTGTGTAAGTAGACAGGCTCGATGAAGTGACTGAGGAGAGCTCCTTGCAATCCAAGAATGTTCCATCTGGGTGGGGAAAAAGAAAAAAAAAAAGTCAAAAGCAACCTCACCAACCAGTGCAAGAGGAATTGAATGTAAGAAGCAACCCAGACCTGTTTTATCCTAGTTTGTTTTGCAGAGTGCTGCTGCTGCTTCCCCCCCCCCCCAGTCCCTGATTCCCCAGGTGACACATTTCCCATCATGCTGATGGAAATGCCTCACTTGGTGACTGCTGCAGAGACACACTGGAGTGGTCATGACAGGCTTTGGCCTTGTGGCTACTAATGATTTTGCCACCTTTCCAACTATTATTGGACAAAGTTACAATGTTAGTCTGCATTTTAATAAACCTTGTTCCTTTTTTCTATAGAAAAAAAAGTCACTGGTAATACTGAAGGTAAGTTCTAAATTCTCCAAAGAATATAAAATTAGATAAAAACAAAGAGAAATAGAGTTATTTAAAAAATAGAGTCTGTGCCAGAAAATTCTAGAATTCAGCCTAGTCCAAGGAGAAGTAATTTGCTTCTGTTTCTGCAGCTCTCTTCCTCCCCCCCCCCCCCCCCCCCCCCCAAGTTGGAATGTTCTATTGTGTTGAACTCAAATGACACTTACAAATGACCTCATTTTCATATGGACACAGTTTTGACATTAGAAGTTCAGATCAGTATAATAGTGTAAGGACTTTGTTTTTCAAGTAAATATCATTTAGGGTGAATTCTGACTCTCTCTCCCAATATTAGAAACCCAAATGCTGGCAACTTTTTAAGATGTTCTCTTCCACATGTGGGTGGGGAAAGGTTAGAGGCTTTTGCTATTTAAGGTAACACCATCCAGTGGTTGCTACACTAAGTAATGGGTTTAGAACCCAACCTCCATCAGGAGCAAGCATTATGCAGCTAATTTCTTACATCATTGTTCTTTTCATTAATTAACATTTCTCTACCGTTAGTGCAATTATTGTGGGGCTTCCATGCTGTACATCTCTTTTCATGATTAATAAGGAGTCATTATATTTCCCTTTCCTGAAGCAGTCAATTAACACAGAATACTTTCCATTAATTACTGAATGTTTAAAACCAGCATGCTGTACCTGGAGAGCAATCTGCTCCAAGAACCTGTGACACCAATTGCTTTAAAAAGTTCTCTTTAAATTTTATTCCAAAAACACAAGCAATTTAGCCAGCGATATTAATTTGCCTCAGAAGCAGTGCTGTGAATGAGAAACATCTTTTAATCTCATGCAAGAAAAGGCAGCCATCTGGCTGGGGAGGATTTCAGAGAGAGGCTCTCTTGCTCTCACTCTGTAAATGCAGGTCATTAAAGTAATGTGTTCATCTACATAAAACTCAAATGGAATATAAAAGGTAATATTTATATACAAACAATTTAGTCCCACAATTTAAGCAGTCATTGGTTTTATGAAACATTTACTTTAGTCTATCAGATTTGCATAACTTCATTTGAAAAAAAAAACTGTGGTCATTTCTACAAGTCAGATTGTCTCTCTTCCCCCGACCCCCCAGCAAAGGAATGAAACAGCTGCCCTTTTAGAATAGATCTCCAATTGCAACACAGAATTCAGCTTGAAAACTTCTGAAGAAGTAGAAATCTCAGTGAGAAACACAATGCCTGGAATGGATTTTTCAGGGACACAGCATTTGATGGCAACATTTCTTCCCAGATATTAATTCACACCCACACCTAGGATGTATTCCTACAGCCCATGATTTCCCTAGAAGCTGACTGTTTCCTTGCTCTCTAAGACAGTATATGAATTTCTACAAAGTCCAGAATAGATTTTTTGGGGGGTATTTTAGTAATTGTGACTTTGGAAAACAGGATCCTGTCTACTTTTCACATTTGATTGGGGTTTTTCTGGATTTTTTTCCCTTTGAAGTGTGATACACCATTTCTTCTCCTCTCCCCTCCCCTCCAGTGCCAAGATGATGCCAAGAAACAAGGAGAAAGCCCATCATCAGTAAAACGATCTTCATTTGGTCTTATAGATGCTTTTCTTTTGAAGAAACAAGAAAGGTATGTTCCAGAGGAAATGACTGTATCTGTCATGAAGCCTATGATACAATACCTTTAATTTTTGTTTCCTATCCTGAACACATTCCCTGTTGTATTTATGAGTCTGTTTATGAGAATAGCTTTGTCTACAAAAAAGGTCTAGCTATGAGCTGGTTGGGCAGAATGATCTTAGGCTGTAGATTGTGGCAAAGGATTCTGGTATAAATGAAGGTAAATGCTTAAGTAATTGATGAGAATTTTTTGGAACTTTGAGGTTGTTTTAAAATTCATCATCGGTGAAAAGCAAGGAAACTGTGACATGCCCATTTATAACAAAGTACTTTATTCAACCTTCTTGCAAAGTATAATTAGTATTCACAGGAAAAACATCATTACACTGCAGGTCGTTGATGTATTGGGTGTGGGGGGAAATATTACGGACCCATTTTTGAATGGTTCTGATTGTGCAAGATTGTCCAAAGACAAATAACTTCTATATCTGTCCTCTTCTTAATAACCTTTAAAATAAGGAGAAAATCAACCTTCTGCTTGCTTAGTTATAGGATTTTCAACTTATTCAGCTAACAGAATCAATAAAACCAAATGTCTTCCTGCATATAAACTGGAGAGTTTTTAGCACTCAGGATTGAATGGAAAAATATCTCACCTTTTGTTCAAACAGCTGATATTACTGCAATGTTGACAGAGACAAAATCCCATGTCCAGTTTTCAATATAGATAATCCCTAAATAAATATGTTTTTGTCTGTTTGTCAATCACTGAAATACCACAGATAAGTGGAGAAGAGATCTTGGAAAAAGCTGCCTTTCTTTAGCTGAGAGACACAATCTCTTTACTGAGGACAAATCTTGGCCTCAAAGTAACAATGAAAACAATCACAAGATCCCTTTTGGGATAGACTCCAGACCAGTCTATCACTCCAAGTGTGAGCCTCTGAGATAAGTTGAAAGAATAGTGATAATCATTAGGATCAGCATGTAATGGGCATTTTGGGCTGTTAGCTTATCGGTTTAACATCTTGACATATCTTCAAATGAGATTTAAATCTACTGAGGGCAATGATGTGACAACATGGGCCACTATGCTTGGTACTCTGGTATCTTCATAAATGAATATTTGCCATGCCTTATTCTTTTCCTGTTAGGGAAATGGCCTGTTATCAGATAAGGATAATGGCGACATGAAATCATCCTTACTTGCAAAATCTGGGTCCTCATGGCACAATACACATAATGGGCTAATGCTGGGAGAAAGTTTGACTAGGCCTAGGGTAGAATTGGCAACATTGTAAGAATAATTACTAGATTTGACATTTTATGATTGTTGTTGTTATTCCTCCATACTTGTGATTTCATCTGAGCCAGTAGTTTCCAATGAGGAAAGTCAACCAAAGAGAACCTGCAACTATTTTGCGATTTAGAATCTGAAAGCATTGACTGGTGTGCTGACATAATACATGACTTGTATTGGAATTGTAGCTAGTATATCAGTGGTAGGACTTAAAACCACCTGGCCATCCTGAATCTAAGGTTATCCCTCTATCTTCTGCTATAGAAATTTTCTCCAGTAGCCAGAAATAAAACATAATTGTTCAAAACAAAATCAAAAGAATAAATGAGAAAGTGGAATATCTCATCAGATAAACAACTGATCTGGGGAATGGATCATGGAGAAATAATATAAGAAGAGTTGAACTACCTGAAAATTATGATAAAAAAGAACCATGACACAATACTATAAGAAATTATCAAGGAAAATTGCCCTGAAGTTCTAGAGCAAGAAGGAAAATGTAGAAATAGAAAAATCCACTGATCACCACCTGAAAGAGATCTCAGGAGGAAAACTTATAGGAATATCATATCCAAGTTTCAAAGCTTCCAGGGTAAGGAGAAAATATTGGGAGCAATAAGAAAAAAATGAAATATCATGGAGCAATAATAAGGATTACACAAGACCTAGCAGCTACGACGTTGAAGGTTTTGAAATACTCTATTCTACAGAGTGAAAGAACATGGATTAAGACCAAGGGCAATTTATCCTGCAAAGTTAAGTGTAATCCTGAATAAAAAAATGGATATTTAATGAACTCAAAGACTTTCAGGTTTTTGTGACAAAACCCCAGGGAAAATCTGACATATAACATCCAGGAGAAATATAAGGTAAACACTAAAGACCAAGTATAAGGGAATCAATAAGGTCAAATTGTTTACTTCATATATGTGAAAATAGCACAGTTCTTATGATTGTCATTATTATTTGGGTAATATCAAAGAAAGGCATAGGTTGAGCTGAGTATGATGGGGTGATTCTAAAAAAAATAAAACTGGGTAGGTAGAGAGAAAAAGGAGTAATTATCTCACACAAATAGGCATAAAAGTAAAAATTGATACAGAAGAAGCTAGTAGGGTGGATGGTGGGTAGTGCTGAAACCTTATTTTCATCGAGAATGGGTTAAAGAGGGAATGACTTCTATGTCTAGAAGCATATAGAAGTCTTCTAAATTCAGAAAGAAATAAGAGGCCAAGGGATGGGGCAGGGAGAGAATAAGTGAGGGACTCATAGGGGCTGGGTAGGTTAAGGAATAGGAGGGCAAGGTAGCAGGTAGAAATAAAGCAGAAAATCAAGGAGAGGGTAAATAGGTAAGCAGGATAGTGAGGAAAAATAGGAAGGAGGATAATACACAAGTATCTTAGAATGTGAATGGCATAAATTTACCCATAAAATGGAAACAGCAGAATAAAAATTCAAATTCAGTATATGTTTCTTTCAGGAAACATAATAAAAATGAGAGACACACACCAAGATAAAGGACAGGAGTAGAATTTAGTTTGTAAAAAAAGACCAGGGGTAGTAATCATGATCTCAGACAAAATTAAAGTTAAAATAGATTTAATTAAAAGTGAAAAATAGAGAAACTATACTATGTGTCAGCAACATTATTCAGTATTGTTTTAGACTTTTAAAATACCTAGACAGTATCAGATACCTGAGAATATACAGATCAAAACAAACACAGGAACTATATGAATATAAACATAAAACAATTTTTATACAAATAGACTCAGATCTAAATAACTGAAGTAATATTTGTCATTTATGGTAGGTAAATACAATATAATTTTTAAAATGGCAATTTTACCTAACTGGTCTATTTATTCAATGTCATCCCAATAAAATCACTAAAAACTATTTTCCTGAGGAAGAAAGAAAATCACAAATTTCATTTGGAAAAACAGAAGTTCAGGAACTTCAAGGAAACCAGGGGAAAAAGATGTAAAGGAAGTAGATTCAGTAGTAGCAGACCTTAAACTATAAGGTAAGAGCATTGTTAAAGTGTAAAAAGGATAATTTGAATGATTTTAAATTAAAATTTTCTTGTATAAATAAAATCGATATAGGTAAGAATAGAAGGAATGCAGAAAATTGGGGAAAAAACTTTCATATACAATCCCTCAGGATGTAATTGGGTTGGAATATTGCTGTGGTGTAGGAAATAATGAGCTGGCTGATTTTGAAAAATATGGAAGGACTTGGACTTATGAAGGATGATGCTATCCTCCTTCAGAGAAACAGATGACAGGAGGAAATAAGCACAGTACGGTCTTAGATATATGTGTATGAATGTATATGTGTATATATGTGTATGCTTATATATATCTATGTATATGTATAGATATCCACACTTAATTATAACTTTTGGGGTGGTAGGGGAGGGAGGAGAAAAATAAAGTAAAAAGTGCATAGAAGAGAACAAAAGGAAGCAAAGAAAAGCTGGGCAGCTTTGAAAACAGTGTAGTATTTATTGTATAGGTTTTTTTGAAATGGAAATTTATTGTTTTATATTGAATCCTCTCTTATGGTCTGCTGTGCACATGGCAATGTTTTTTTGTTTCTTTTCTCATTTTGTATTTAAGTTCAAAATAAAAAAAATTACCAAAAAATACACAGTTGTTCTAATCAGTAAGCTCTTATGTGGAAAGCAGGCTCTCCCGTCTTAAGGGAAGCGGTGAGCCAGTACTCCATGGATGCAAGAAGGACATGTTGTTGGCCACAATATGGCCTAGTGTAATCAGAAATTGGTGAAAGGTGTGATTGAACAGGCTAAGGACTAGATAGGAAAGTTTGCTGGCAGGATTCATGAATATAAGACCAGGTGGGATTAATTAACATGACTGACTGAGTTGTGACCAATGGCACAAAGGACAAATTGTTGGAAGAGAAACACTTCAGCACCAGTATCTGAGGCAAGCACCAAGGATAGCTCCCAGTGATGTTTCTTTCAACTATTGCCTTTTTACATTAGGAAACTCATAGCTCCCCCATTACCCTATCCAGGGAGGTAAGTTCTTCTTGGATATAAGGAGTCCTATGCTTGTTAAGATATCAAAATCCTCCATGATGGAAACTGCATCATCATTTACCCAGGAACCTTCAGTGTCTATGTAGGATGGAAGTACTACTTTCTTAGGGCAAAACTGAGAATTGATAATAGGAAGAGGGCTGAGGAAATGGAAGTTAGATTCCTCCAAAGGCAGGGCTGGGACTGATTGCTAAAGGCTTGTGAGCCTTCATCTTCATTTTCTTCTCTAGGGTTCATTCAGCAGTCCTCTGATATTTGGACAGATGACCAGGGCCTTGACAAGAGTTGACTTGTTTGTTTATGATATAATGCTAATAAGATAACTTAATCTTGGTTAAGTACTTATTTCAGTGTCCTAGACTGCATTCTGAAAACTGTTGACCATTTGTCCTGCAAATATGTGGGTTAAGAGGAATTAGGCAAAGGAATAATGAATGGCTCGGTGTAAACCTTACTTATCTGGAAAAATTATTCAAAGTATATGTTTTACCTGTGTTTTACATCATCTTGATAGGGGGAAAATAGCACAACATGAAGCCTCTCAGTGTCTAGTAGCTGAATTAGTACTGTATAAAGACATTAGTATTAAGCCAATCTGGACCATGGGGAGTATATTTCTTGGCAACAAAAAGAAATTCACTGTATCCCATTCTATGACCCATGAGATCCTTGAGCACCTTGAGTCAACTACAAGTATTAATTAAGTACCTACTATGTGCCAAGCACTAATTATTTGTTGTTACTAAGTCCAACTGCTTGAGTAGCTTGGGGATCCCAGGAAACTGGTATGTCTATGGTTACACTATTGTTGACTGGGTTATGGTCAGAAGGGTGATATACTCTTCAATGTAATGAGTGATGATAAAGAAGAATGACTTCATTGCTTTGAAAGAGGAAAGAGAAGCAGCTTATCAAATGTATGACAAAGGATTGTTTCACTGTTGGCAAGAATCGACACAGAAGAAAGGCTTCTTCTCTGGCCACACCCATACCACAACTACTGGTTGAAAAGCAAATAATTCAGTCTAATATTTTGTACACATGAACTGACAGATATTTGGAGCAAATGAACAATTGATTGTTTTGGTAATTTTCAGATGTCTCCCTTTCAAACAGTGGACCTGCAGTTAGGAAGACCTGAGTTCAAATCTGACCTCCATCACTTATTAGCTCTTTGACCCTGGGCAAGGCTTCAATTTACTCACCTGTAAAATGAGCTAAACAGCCCTCCCAGAGCTTTTGTGCAGGTCAAATGAGGTAAAAGTTGCAAAGCATTTAGCACAGTGCTTGGCACATGGTGGGCACTTGATAAAATCTCCCCTACCCTCCTTCCTTCTCTCTTCCCTCTTCTTCTTTTTCTTCCTTCCTTTACTCCTCCCTCCTTTCCTGTTTCATTCCTTCCTTTCTTCTTTCTTTCCTTGCATGTCACCACATTCTAGCATGTGCCTATTTGCATTTCTTTGTTCATAGGTTGTCATAGTACTCACTCATCACTACCATCTGCACATAGAGTAAAAGTTCTCTGAATTTGTTATGAATATTTATGGTAGTTTCCAGCGAAAAATGTAATTTTTTCAGCACACATAGTATAAGGTAGAAAAAGATGAAGAGACTTACCCATCATGAATTCTGAAGCTAGGTGACAAGTCCTCTTAATTCCAGGGACTGAAGAAGGACTTGTTGGATTTAAATTCTGACTCTTAGAATGACTGTCTCTTACAGGTAAAGTTCATTAGTATTTGTCCATTTAGGGATGTGCGTTTTAAAAATATGGTAAAGAAGGAGAGTTCTAGAACGAACACATTCAAGATCTAACCAGCTATGTGACCCAGGGCAGTTCATCTCTCTTGGGCTTCACTGGTGCACTCAGCAGTGACTTGCCCAGAGACTATAGCCAGTACAAAGTTTGAAATAGACTCCGATCCCTGACTCTAAGGCCAGTAGTATTCTTTGTTCTGCACCACCCTGTCCCTTGCTATTATGTGACTCAAAATGACCCTACATTTTACTTTTTTTTTAATCTTCCTATAGGGATGTCTTATTCCCCAGAACTCACAGTACTTAATATATGCATCATTCATTTGGCAATTAATCATGGACTATCTTGCAATATCTCTTGAATTGTTATTAAACTTAAAATCCATGTTAAAATGAAAATGCCTAGGTCCAGAAAGCCTGGGAATTTTGGGCAAAGGCCTAGAATTACTCCACTGTTGGTTTTCAGTCACTGTGGCTGGAGCTGGTAAGCTAGGAGCACCATGCAAAGGAGCTGACCCACTTGTCCCATCTACCTTTCCTGGAGCTGGAAAGATAAAGAATGAGTACCTCTTGCCATTTTTCCATGATTCTATCTGGAACTAAAAAGCCTATGATCTCAAGCAAAGGCCTAGGGTTCCCTCACCCAGGACCTTAGACTATGCCTGGAGCTAGGATTGAGGTCACTGGTCTCAAGTCTTTTTTCATTCCAATCCTTCCTCTACTCGGCTGGCAAATTGTCTTCCTGGTGTTTCTTATTCAATAAATCCCAGTGCCTCTTTATTATCTTTAGGATCAAATAGAAAATGATCTGGCCTTCAAATCCCTTCATAACCTGGCCCCTTCCTGTCTTTTTAGTCTTCCTACCTCTTATTCCTCTTTCTTGCATTCCCATTCTGCAAAATACTGACACTGGCCTCTCCTTTTCCTAAAATAAGACACCCCATCTCCCAATGCCATGCATTTCCATAGGCTCTATTGCTGGAATTCTTTCCCTATTCTTTTTTTTCTTGCTTTATGGAGTGGGGAAGGCAGGGCAATTGGGGTTAAATGATTTGCCAAAGGTCACATTGCTATTAAGGGTCAAGTGTCTGAGGTCGGATTTGAACTCAGGTCCTTCTGACTCCAGGGTCGGTGCTCTATTCACTGCACAACCTTGCAGCCTTCCCCCCCCCCCCCCCACTCATTTCTGCCTTCAGAATTTCTTGACTTCCTTTGAAACACAGTAAAAGTATCACCTTCTGCAAGAATCCTTTCCTGGTCTTCGTTAATGCCAGTACCTCCCCTCCCTTGATTGTCTCCAATTTATTTTGTGTGGATCTTATTTGTATGCATTTATTCATATGTTGTCTCCTCCATTGGTCTGGAATCTCCTTGAGATCAGGGCCTTTCTTTGTATCCCCTGGGGGCCTAGCACAGTGCCTGGTACATAATAGGTGGTCAGTAAATGCTTGTTATCTTGACATGACAGAAACAGTTTTAATGCTACTCTTACTGGGCCCTTAGACTCCAGACTGAAACCCCAGAAGCCTACGACTTCAGACACCATCCCTGAGTGCATGATTCATAGATGAAATTATCTTCTGCCATCTGGTGGGCAGGTTCATGTAAACTCAGTTCAGGTCTTAGGAACCCAAACCTCTTGCCTGAACTTCCTGCTGCCCCCTTTCTGAAGCTTCTCAGTACAGAGAGGGAAAACTACACCCAGGATACCCTCCATCATTACACGATCCCCCAAGGTAGAGTGTCCAACCAACTCACATTTATAATAAGCAAAATCACACTTTCCATTTCTCCAACCCCAATGCTTCAATACTGATCATCCGGAGACTAAATCCTTCTTCCTACTTCTTCCTGTACTCTCATCCCCATCTAACTCACTCCAACTACTACTCTCCAGTCCCTTTTTTTCTGCTCTTCCTTTCCCACCCCCAGAGCCCTTGTTTAGTCATTAAAAAACTCCATCTCTTCTTTCCAACAATCTTCATTGTCTTCTGCTCAGGGAAATTTACTCCTTCTAGGATACATTTCTTCACCAGCCATTGTGTTGAATACTCTTTGCTCTTTCTCTCATGGCCTCTATCATATCCACCACTTCAGACCCTCCCTTAGACACCATTATTCCACAACCTCTTCCTAAATATACCTCAGTTCATCTATATAATCTAATTCAAGTCTTCATTACTGTGACCAACCTGCCATCAGGTCCTCCTTCCTTCTTTCTCAAGGAGTCTAGTATCTGGTTCATAGCTTATTTATCTCTAGCCTAACTTCTGTCCTCATTCTTGGAGACTTCAGTATATTCATTGATATTCCCTCAAATACTCTGACCTTTCAGGTCACTAACCTCCTCAATTCCTATAACCTACAGCTGCACCCTATTTGTCACTCATAGGGAATGACAAACCTCGGAACCCACTGTTATCCATAGCTGTGCCACCTTTGAGATTTTGAACACTGAGAATGTCCTTTTTGATAACCATCTGCTTTCTTTCCATCTTTCCCTTTGTTGTATGTACTCCTCCTAAACTGACCCTTTGGTCTGACTGGACCATCTAGTTCTCCCAGTCTACTATAGTTGTTATGGCATCACTTTCCTTTCCTTTCTTCATAATCTTGACCCTAGCGTCAACCAGTTCAATCACATGCTTTTTCCACCCTTGACTCCTCTTCCCTCCTGTCCTATTACCATTCACACCTTCTAAATCTTCAACCCTGGATGACCCTCCACCAGCTACTTTTTCTGTTCATACTCTAGAGCTACTAAGTACTAATAGAGGAAGTCATACGAGCATATTAATGGGAACCATAACAGATTAATGTTGTCTAATCTCAACTGGTCCTTCATGGTTATGCTGTAAAACTTTTATTCCTCTGACAGCCTCTGTCACACTTTATACAGATGCCAGAATACTCTAAGGCATAGATATGACCACATGCCACCTTTGCTTTATAATCTCCTATGGCTCCCCATTGTCTATGGACTAAATTATAAACTCTTTTGCCTGGTGTTTATGACCCTCCATAATCTGACTCAACTAATTTTCTAGCCTTATTTTATATGTCTCCTCTCCTGAATGAGTCAAACAAGATTACTAACTGTTGCTTAAGCCTGATACTCCATCTCTTGCATTCATAGAATACATTTCTCATGCCTGAAATGTGGTCCTTCCTCATTTCTAACTCTAAGAATCCATATTGGTCTTTAAGACCTGACATGGTGCTGCCTCCTCTGTGATGCCTTCCTTGATTTCCTCAGTTGTTAATGTGCTCTCTTCCTCCCTACTCTTCTTGATACTATTCCTTCTTGTGTACACATTGTGTCCTGCCTGTAGAACCTAATCTCCTTGAGGGCAGGGTCAAATTAATTTTTGTCTCATATCACCAGTGCCTGGAACACAGTAGATGCTTATTAAATTTTTATTGGATAGATTTAATAGTAAATCCTACCTCTCAAATGATCTTATCAGATTCATGAAGGCAAGGACCTTGTGTTATATTTCTTTGCTTCTCTCATGGTTTTTGGTACAGTGCTGTACAATGTAATAGGCTCTCCATAAACACGAGCAAATGCATAGGTCCTTATGGTACAATAGAAAGAACCTTGACAATGCATAATTGGGGAAAATATAAACTATTATTAAAAAAAAAGAGCCCTGGCTCTGGAGTGAGAGGGCCAGGGTTCAAATCCTCCGTCCATGATTTGTCAAAGAGAATAACAATGCCTATCTTCACTATCTTGCACTTTTGTGATGAGGAATGAATATGAAAGTGCATCAAGAGAGCTATAAAAATAGAATGTGAAATCACTGAAAAAGCAGTGAGGATGAGGAAGAGAAATGTCATTTGCCACTTTCTTTTAAAATATATTTTTTGTTTAATATTAGATTTTTCCCCAGTTACATGTAAAAATAACTTTTTTTGCTTCTTTTGGAGGGAGAAAGTAGGGCAATTGGGGTTGTGACTTGCCCAAGGTCATATGGCTAGTTTTTTTGTGTTAAGTGTCTGAGGCCAGATTTGAACTCAGGTCCTCCTGACTCCAGGGCAGGTGCTCTATTCACAGAGCCACCTAGCAGCTCTGTAATAATAATTTTTAACACATATGTTAAAAATTGTTCTAACATGTAACTGGGGAAAAACAAAATACTAAATAAAAGCTAAATAAATAAATAAATAAAACTTGAATTCCAAATTCTGTCCCTTCCTCCCTTTCTCCCCCTACCCCACTCCATTGAAAAGGCAAGCAATTTGATACAGGTTATACATGTGCAGTCATGCAAACCATATCCATGACAGTCATATTGTGAAAGAAAACATAGACAAAAGAAACTCAAGAAAAATAACGAAAGTGAAAAAGAATGTGCTTCAGTCTGCATTCAGACAGTATCAGTTCTTTGTCTGGGGATGGATAGCATTTTTCATCATAGTCTCATCACTTTCTTTTACCACCAAAGTTGCCAGAACATTTGGATTTTATGAGGATGAGGAAGCAAAGAAGCCAGTGCTGTCCGGGTTAGAAGAACGAATGGCCAGAAGGACCGATTTCCCCCAGAATTGTACAAGTTTTGGTTCAAGTGCTTGAGAATGACAGTTGTTTAACTGGGACCTCTATTTTAAGCCTAGAGTCACAAATGATATTCTCTTCTGGCTTCAAGAGTCTGACTTTTAAAACAAGACAGGGTATAATACATCTCTGTTAACAGTGTGAATAAAACAGGTAGACAGAATGTCAGGGTTTTTTTTTTTTTTTTACTTTCTGAAGGGGGAAAAAAGAGAAATTCACTTTGGGGGGAATATTGAGCAGCAAATCTCCATAATCAGGAGAGGAATTTCACATTCTTCTCAGTCTGAAGTCTAAGCTTAGAAATCAGACATTACTGTTTTCTCTAGAGAAAAAGCTATCTTTTTCTTTTAAAGCTTTTCATTTTCATAAAGTTTTAATCTGTTCATTTAGAGACACATTTTGATCAATAATCAGGCTCAGGTACTTAAAATTAGAAACCATATCTAAAGGAACATTAGTTCCAGAAGATTTAGACTGTTAAGTGTCACTCAACTTCTGAGTTTTAGAGACAAATAAAACTCAGGTTTTCCCCAGGCTTCCAGCAGGCTGTGGTATTTGTTGGTTAGACGCAGGACAGACTGGCTCATTAAAATTCAAAGGTTTAACTAGGCACTGATCGTGTCTAAAGGAAAGCAGCACAATAGAATGTCAGCCAGACTTACCTCAGCCTGAGTACTTGGCCCAGTGAGAAACAGAGAGCTGGAGCTGTCTGGACAGTTAGAGCTGTCCAGAATGTCTTAATGAAGTGGATAGCAGTGCCGTCTAACTGAAACTTTTTGTTTGATTCTGCCACATTCATAGAGCTATGGAATCAATTGGTGACATTCAGCTTCTGTTTCTTTAACAGCTTTGGGAATGGCCATAATGTTTTCTGTTTCTTATATAGTCTTAACCAGACAGCATTGACTGCCTCAGGCTTGGGGGAAAGTCATATGACTGTGTTGGGGCAGCTAGGTGGCCCAATGGATAGCATGCTAGGACTGGAGTCAGGAAGACTCATCTTCTTGAGTTCAAATCTGGCCTCAGGCACTTATTAGTTGTGTGACCCTGGGCAAATCACTTAACACTGTTTGCCCCCCTCCCCCCCCCATTTCCTCATCTGTAAAATGAACCAAAGAAGGAAATGGCAAACCACTCTAGTATTTTTGCCAACAAAACCACAAATGGGGGCATGAAGAGTTGGACATGATTGAAACAACTGAACAACAATGTATGACTGTTAGTCATTGCCATTAAAGAGGCTGTGAACATACCCATTTTGCAGATTTGGGTAAATGCCATATGAGAATGCTTTCAAAATTAATTGGCTTTTTTTGTACTGGACCTGGAAGAATACTCTTACTTAAGAACTGAGTGCTCTCTACTGTAGGGATTAGATCACCCTAATCAAGAGTTGTTTGAAAAGTGGTTTTGATATTCTCATCATAGTGTGGGTTAAGGAAATGTCAAGTATTGCCTTCTAATAATCATAATTATATAATTATGATGATAATTTTTGTCAAGTGCTTCATAAATTTCATTCTAATTTTATCTTCACAGCTCTGGGAGGTAGGTAAAACTTTGTTTTGCAGATGAGGAAATTGAGGCAGACAGAGGTTAAATGACTCGCCTAAGGTCACAGAGGTAGTAAGTGACTGAAGCCGGATTTGAACACAGGTCTCCCTGATTCTAGATGGAGTGCTCAAAGGGGTCATGTCTACAAATGATCAAAACAATCAGTTCATTTGCTCAAAAAATTAGTCAATGCAAAAAGGGGAGGCACTCATTAAATTATTAGGTAGCGTGTATGCAAAATACCAAAACGCTACATTTCAACTTTGACCTAAGCTATTTACTACATCATTTGTTGTTCAGTCCTTTCAGTTGTGTACAATTCTTTGTGACCCCATTTGGGCTTTTCTTGGCAAAGACACTGGAGTGGTTCGCCACTTCCTTCTCCAGCTCATTTTACAGATGAGGAAACTGAGGGAAACAGGGTTAAATGACTTGCCCAGGGTCACAAAGCTAGTAAGTGTTTGAACTCATGAAGATGATTCTTCCTGACTCCAGGCCCAGCATTTTATCCCCACCTAGTTGCCCATCACTATATCATATCGCTACAAACATATATGTGTGAATATGTTTATATAAAATTCACGCATACACACAAATGCATACATACCATTGTTACTATTCAACAGTTTTTCTGGAAAGAAAGGAAGTAGAGGGGATGGATGGTAGCACAATGGATAGAAGTCTAGACCTGGAGTTAGAAAGGTCTGAATTCAAATCTAACCTCACATGCTTACTAGCTAGGTGACCCTTGGTAAGTTACTTAACCTGTTTGCCTCTGTTTCCTCATCTGTAAAATAGTGATAATAACATCACTTACCTTCCAGGGTTGTCATAAGAATTAAATGAGATAATATATGGAAAGTGCTTTGAAAAAATTGAAACACTATACAAGTGCTAACTATGGTTATTATTGTTAATGATAATTTCCCCTGAAGATCAAGAAATAGAGATATGGTTAAAGGACAGGCAGAGCTATGGAGTCCTTTGGTATTTGATGCTATATGGTGACCCTCACTGCTTCTGTGTATACATTTGCTTCTTTCCTCAAGCCATACACATACACATAGAATTTGGGCCAACAGGGAATGGAGAAGAGGGGATAAATAATCAAAGGCAATGGATTCCATACCAGGTTCGACATGCATCGAATCTAATTGACAAACATTTATTAAACCCTTGCTATGTGCCGGGCACTGCTAGGCAATGGGGTTACAAGGACACAGAATGAAATAATCTCTACCTTTAAGGAGTTTGAGTTATTGAGACATAGAATGTCAAGGAAATTTAGAATGTACCTAGTTTATTCTCCCTAAGTTTATAAAAGAGAAAATGAAGGTGAAAAAGGAAAGCAACTTTTTCAACATCAAACAGCTGCTAAGTAGTTAAAGAGTTGGAAAGCAGATATCCTCTGAATCTAAGGCTTGTTTTTTCATTTTGCTCTTCCCAAGGGAAGTAGTTTTATGAAGAAATTGGATTTAAAAAAATTCAGATTTCTGATTTCAGAGTGTAGGGAACTTCCAGTGTGGAAATTCCCTCTGATGATACAGATGAACAGCTTGACAGGAACTCTATCAAAGAGTGTGAAAGAAAAGAACTGGAATACAAAGTAAAAATAAAGCTGCTAGGATAGTTCAAGAATATTCTCCCTAGTGAGGAATGGAATTCTTTCTAGGTTTATTTGGTTGTTTCAATCATGCCTGACTCCTCATGATGCCATTTGGGGTTTGCTTGGCAAAGACATTGAAGTGGTTTGCCATTTCCTTTTCCAGCTCATTTTACAGATGAGGAAACTAAGACAAACAGGGTTAAGTGACTTGCTTAGGGTCACACAACTAGTGTCTGGGGCTAGATTTGAACTGAAGAAGATGATTCTTTCTTATTCTGGTTCTGGTGCTCTATCCACTGTACTCTATCCAGCCCAGCTGCTCTGGATAAAGATGTAGAAATATATCTCTTTAACCTATCTGAGTCTCAGTTTCTTCATCTGTAAAATGAAGGAAAGGGAAAATGGGAACAGTCTAATTTTTCTCCCTTCCCTTCTTGTGACCATGAGCAAGTCACTTTACTTTGATATGTTTCAGTTAAATGAAGTGATTGTACCATAAGAAATCTTGAACTGGACATTTTCTGAGGAAACTGGCAAGACCCCTTTAAACAGATACAGAACAAAGTAAGCGGTATGATGAGAACAGTTTTTATGATGATAATACTAGAGAGAAAAATAACTTTGAGAGACTTAAGAACTCTGATCAAAGCAATTATGAACTACAAGCCCAGAAGACTGAAGCTGTAACATGCCTCTTACCTCCTGCCAAAGAGGTGATAGACATAAAATGCAGAGAGAAACATGGATTTTCAGCCATGATGCATGTGAGAATTTGTTTTTCTGGACTATGTATATTTATGATGAGTGTTTTCTTTTTCTTTTTGATTCAATGGGGGATGGGCATTGGGAAGGATCAATTGTAAATGCATGTAAAATAGTTTTTTTTTGGAGGAGGGAAGTCAAGGCAATTGGGGTTAAGTGACTTGCCCAAGGTCATACAGTTATTTAAGTGTGTCAAGTGTCAGAGGTCGGATTTGAACTCAGGTCCTTCTGACCCCAGAGCCTGTGTTCTATTCTCTGCACCACCTAGTTGCCTCAAATAAATTTATTTTTTAAAATAAAAAAAAAGTCATTGAATAAGATGCTATGAAAGGTTCCTTGTAGTTCCAGGTCTGATCCCATGAAGACACCTTGTTCTCACTCATGAAGGCAGAACAAACTCAATTAAATGCTTCTTAGAATATTTGAAGCTAGAAGCAGAAGTCAACTTGTGATCTGATCATTGGAGAGACCTCACTTCTATTTCTCCCCTGTCTCTAATCTCTGAACCCCAGGAAAAGATGGGGGACACAGGTGCTGGACTCAATCAGCTAAATCCATCACCTTCATTCCCTAATACCCCTCCCACTGACATAACAACAGCTACTGTGGGAGTTAAAGCAAGAGTCCCAACTATGATGCTTGTAAAAGGAAGTATATCAAAATACCTCTCAGGAGATCAAAAAAAAAAAAAAAGAAACTAATTTTCTTACTGACAGAACATCAAGGAGTCTCCTAAAACATTTATCTATCTTCTTCTTTGTCAATGTTTATCTAATTATCTAATTATCCATTGAATCAAAAGATTCATTCATTCATTTACAATCTTCAATATCTATTGAGCTTTTAACCTTCTAATGTTTATTGTGCTCTAAACCCAACATTTTGTTTGTTACAGAAGCTTCCTTTTATGCCTCAGAATGATGTCAATTGTTATTTATGACATTCAGCACCTAGAACAGCACCTGCTGTGGTTTTATTTACATGACTTTGGGATCTATTGATTTAAAAACCAGTTCCCTGTGTTTTAGCTTTTGATCAGTATTTTGAAGGGAGTGATCTAGATTTTGCTCTCATACCTAGTTAGTAAATAAACTCTTTTTGTAATGGAATCCAGTTTATTTTTAAATAATATGAGAGAGAATTAGCAAAGAGGATTACAAATGGTATTCATCTCATGGATACATTATCCCTAATTAAAGATATAATTGTGCTAATTGATTGTCATTTAAATAAATAAGAAAGATGTGTCATAGATGATGGAACAATTCAGATTTAATACTTTTTTTCTTTAGCATTTGCTCAAATCAGAACTCCATCTCATAATAGAGGCAGTTAGAAATTTGTAAATATAGATGAAAATGGCTCCCAAACAGCTTGTTGAATAAGATTGATTCCCTTGGAAAGATGGTCACAGTGTGAAACTTGGTGATAAGTATCTCTTTTAGGATGCCTGGGGTCCTGATGACATCTTAGGTTTTAGGGCTTCAATTTAAGCACTGCCTCAAAGTAATAAATACATTCTCTCTTTTAAAAATTAAATTTTATTTTTTTGAATTGCCAACCGCTTATTTTCATACCTTCACATATTCTGTCCCCTGAATTTAATAACCAAAAAAACTAAAAGTTTTTTTTCCCCTATGAAATATGCATAGTCAAAACAGATTTCCTCATTGGCCATACCCAAAAATGTAGAATGTATTATTCTCAATCCAGTAGCAATAAAAAAGGTCAGGCTTAGGGAGCTTTAAGGTTGAATGTCCCTCATCTTTCCAGAGACCAAATGTAGGACAGCCTGGGAGATATTATATTCCCTTGGGTAGTCAGTCTATGCCCTACCTATGCAATTATTTATATTTTACTTTTTAATTATTTTCACAATGATATTTCATGAAAGTAGATTGTATTTCTCCATTTGTTTATTCTCTGATTTACTCCACAAATACTTATTGAATGATCCCCAGTAGAATGTAAGCTTTTTAAGGGCAAGGATGGGTTTTTTTTTTGTCTTTTTGTTATCAGTTCCTACATAGAGTTGGGTACCTAGTGCAATGTTAATGGGATTAAGATCTTCCCCACCCATTAATAGACCTCACTGTGGAGTCCATTACTGGAAGCTTGCTTAGGGGAGGCTTGCTTGTCAGAAGGCTTTCACATCTTTTGCTTTTTTCTAATTAGGCACTGAGTCACCAGGGTTGTAATGCCTTCTGGTTCTGAAGTGTATATATACTCTGAGTTGGTATTTTGCTCTGGGGGCTCACTAATGAGAAGGATCTTGTGATTCCCTGGTTGAGATTCTGAGTGGCCACATATTCAGAGCTCAGATGTAAAGGCTCTCTCAATCCAAGGATGTATGTAAAGTAAAGTGTATAGCAATATTGCTTTGATTCAGGCAGTCAGAGCCCTATCTGTTGGTCTTTAGTTCTCTGCTGTATTTTCTCTGAAGTTCAGGGTGCTGACTTTTCCCCTGAACTAGTGAATGTAATTTATTTTTATTTTTGCTTTATGGAGGGGGGAGGGCAAGAGAGTTGGGGTTAAGTGACTTGCCCGAGGTCACACGGTTAATAAGTGTTAAGTACCTGGGGCCAGGTTTGAACTCAAGTCCTCCTGACTCCAGGGCTGGTGCTCTATTCACTGTTCCATCTAGCTGCCCCAAATGAATGTAATTTAAAAAGACTGTTGACCCCTTAAATAGCTATCTTTCCTGTTGGCCCCTTAAATAGCTATCTTTCTTTATCTCATCCTGGGTATGCCAGTGTGGTTGCCACTACACCTAGTACATGCTTAATAAATATTTGCTAAGTTGAATGCCTCTTATGGGCAAATCACAAGTGGGCACTAGGAGGAATAGAGAGAAATGTAATATATTAGCTCTAAACTGGATTCCTTGCGAGAAAAAATTCTATTTATCTTTATCTTACTTATGATGCCTGGGATTTTGCATGGAGTCATGTTCAGTGTTATACATGTAGTACATTCAATGTTATAATATAATCTATTCAACACTAGGGAAGTATTCATAGTGGAAAGTCTCAGATGGATAGTGAAATGGTTCCTCATTCTAGCTTGGGGGTGAGTGTGAAACCTGTTCTCTCTTTCCTTATTTGGAGTTTTCCCATCTTCCTGCCTCATCCTTTCCCCTTAGCGTAAGACGTGGCCTCTGAGTGCACAAGGACCATTGGATTTTACTCATGAGTTGTCACTTTGTTGTCCTGACAGCGAAATGATTTACCATCCCTCTATCTTCTGTCCCTGGACAGATATTTTTTAAGCCTCATTTTTGGATGAAATGCCCTTTGTTCAATCTATATTATCACAGATCTGAGGTTTGGTTTTTGGAGTTATATGACTAGATAGAAAACAAGTGTTTTATTTCTTTTGAGTGAAGCCAACTCACAAACAATGAATGTTACAGAATGTGTCAGACCTTAAACCACTCCTATAACACAAGTTCCATCTGAAAGATGGCAGACATAGATCCCTTCTGAAATAATGCCTTGTTTAATTTAACTATCTGATTCTCTCTTTAAGGGTCTGGCCTTCTCCATTAGTCCTGGAGGCACAAATTCCTTCAATGCCACTGGATATGCTGTGATCTCAACTACTATCTGACCATATCGCTCTCCAAGATCATTAGCATCCTTCTTATCATTGTCGATTGTTATTTGCCAAGAGTTTTCCAGTGCATCCTGTGCTGAGATTTCGACTCAATAAGTTACACAGTCTTCTTGCAATCTAGGAGTTTACTTACAGAAATAGGCAGTAACAGCATAAACCATCAAATTTCAGAGACATCAATTTAAGAGACAGGAGATAAATCTGAGAAGCCTTGAGTTGGCAGGCAGGAGGAAATGGGTTTTGAGGGTTGTTTACTTGTGGGGTTGGGAGAGATGGTGTGAGGGGAGTGGATATAGCCAAGGGAAGATACATGCATTCAAAGAAGAACTGTTCATGTCCAGGAAGACGGTGACCAATCTGGAAAGAAGGATGGTACCAACCAAAAATTTCTTTCAGATATGAAACAAAAAATACTTTAGGACTATGGATTATCAAGGAAGCATAAGACCTTTCAGATAAAGAGTGGGTTGAGGAAGAGGGGAAAAGGATAGAACTAAAGAAGAAGAGACCAGAATAGAGGCATATAATAAAAAAGAAATGATTAGACTGGGACCCAGTGAGGAATGTATGGGTTAACTTTCTAGCTGA
This sequence comes from Petaurus breviceps papuanus, assembly GCF_028583685.1. Taxonomy (NCBI): domain Eukaryota; kingdom Metazoa; phylum Chordata; class Mammalia; order Diprotodontia; family Petauridae; genus Petaurus; species Petaurus breviceps. The sequence continues at coordinate 33,944,119 of NW_027185777.1, read as the reverse complement.
TGAACTAAACTTTCCAAAGCACATCTTCTCCCCCTCCCTCTAGTCTTTTGCAGGGCCATTATGCTAGGAATGGGCTAACTCATACTATGGAGACTGTTTTTGTCTTTGTATTCCTAGCCCTTAACGTGGTGCCTGGAATATAGCAGGCACTTCATAAAAGCTTTTTGGTCTGACTCAATGTATAGATTTTAAGTTTCCTTGATGATTTCAAAGTTTAATCATTGGATAAAAAGCTGACTGACAACTGAAATGTAATCTGTATTTTAATCTTTGCCATGACACCATAAAGAACATTCCAACTTTCTAAGTTTTTGAATTTCCTGGGTTCTTAAGGTTAAAAAGGTTCACTTTAAAAAATCTAGAAATATTTCTTTCCCCCAGAGAAATGCTTCTACTGTTTCTTTTTTCTTCTTCAAATTTTGGAAACTTCTGAGAAGGAGCTATTCATGTGCAGAATTTTATTATACAAGTAGATTTTCTCCAAAAAGAGAGAACCTGAGTTCAGTGAGATGATATTACTATTGACAGGCCTATCAACAACAAATATAAGGCTGGTTCTGTAGCCTCTATTTAATTTACTGTCTATTGATGTTTAAAACCACAGAGACTGCAAAATTTCAATTCTAAACCACTAATTTGTTTCATTTTTCTAGGGAACTAGAGACTTTGATTTAGAAACACTGTGGTATCTTCCAGCAGTAAAAGAATTTCAGTTGAACTCAAAATTGTTTTGATTTTCCCCCCTCTCATCCCTTTATGAATACATGAAAATATTATCAGGGATATTTTTTCTTCCTTTTTTTTTTCTCTGCAAAGAAAAGCTATTTTTGTAACCATATTTCTTTTCCTAGGGTTTTTACCCCTTCTCTCCCACTTTGATATAGAAATCAGTATGTTCATTTATTTTCTTTTGGTTGTCTTATTAATTCTTGATAGAGCTGAGTCAAGCATGTACAGGGAGTTAATGATACCATTTTCCTTATAGTCAATGGTACTTTCCCCTGAGGATTTAGAATCTATGTTGCTGTGTATTTGATGTTATAACTGATACACAGTCTGGGAAATTGCGGGCATTCCAAGTACATGGTTAGTATATAGGTAGTAAATTTGTTCTGAGATACAAAAAGGTTCAGTATCACTAAAGATCATGCTAGAACCTTTCTGAAGGTTCTCTTTATTCTGACCAAACAAGATCCTTCTACCTAGAGTATCTGCCTACTGGATCATTCTTATTCCCTTCATTCTCTTGTCAAAACGAAGCTTGGCCCTTACCTGGCAATCTTGTCTGTGCATGACATGGTGACAAGCTGTTCGCCCAGCAATACGCCATCCCATGTTTGGACAGCATTGTGACACCGGACAGGGATGGTCCCTTCTCCTGATTCTATCTTCGTTCGTAAGTGTCCTCGGAATTTCCTGACGATATGTCTGCTGCTGTTTACTAGGGAGCAAAAGGCAGGAGGTGAGAGACAGCAGATTTAGAAAGCAAACAGATAGCAATAATAGAGACATTAAAAATGTTTGTTTCCTGGGAGGGGGCACAGGGAGAGAGTTCAAAGGAAGACAAAAGTGGTGCTATCGATTGGATTGGGCATAGGGCAAAAGGGTGAGGGAACCCCCCAATCAGAATGGAGAAAGGGGCAATTTGGTCCATCTAGGTATTGTAGCAAATAATAGATGGTACGGTGGGTAGACAACTTAACTTGGAGGCAAGGAGACTCAGACACTAACTAGCTGTGTGTCACCCTGAGCAAGTCACTTAACTGCTTTCAGCCTCAGTTTACTCATCTAGAAAATGGGAACGAGGAGATGTTGGTATTGACAAGGGGCAGCAGAGGCCTCTGAGGCTGAAGAAGGAAGAACCTGGCAAGTATAGTGAAGAAACAGAAGGGGGTCTAAACGCAACTCTGAGCAACCCTCCTTGGATGGTAACTTCAGCTTCAGATGTTGCTTTTTAGCGCCCCCTAGAGCTTACAAGAGGTGAAGCCTCTCAGAACTACATGTTTCTTTCTTTTCTTTCTCAATCCTTCCCTCCATAGTAAGAGGGCAATACAGAAAAGAGAAAGACCAGGTATTGTAGCTGCTCTTCTATATAAGAAGAGGCTGGCTGGGTTGGTTTGTTTGCTTTGCTCAGACAATCACTTGAACTGTTTGGTGCAAGGCCTCTTATAATAGGACAATGTATAATCTGGGTGAGTGAATAATTGTCTAGAATCCAAACTTCACAGAACAAATCCCCCTTAATAAAAGGATTTGTTCTGTGAAGTTTGAATTCAGTCAAAGGGCCCCACTTAAGGACCTAGGAGACTGCAGGTTCCCCACACCTGGTCTAGATTGTCAGTTCCTTGAGGTCAGGGACTTTCTCTTTTTATATTCCAAGTGTTTAGGCACATAGTAGGTGCTTAATAAATGTGGTGGCCATTCTGATGAACTTTGAAGTTGTAGCTTTGCAACTGTTATTCAGATTAAGAGGTAATGCTCTCTAGACATCTTTTAAAGATATTTGTAAATGTTATATTTGAATGTGGAAGGGGAGATGATTTGTCCCAAAGGAAAGTGAAGAGGGTCTACAGCTTTTTGTGGTGCTGATGTCCTTGAATGGACCAATGACATCAAAGTCTTCAGTCCAGACTTATGAGTTACCCAGAGTAAGTGGGTTTCCTCTCCTGTACTTTCCTTGCCAGGTTCCTGTGTTTGTGTGTCCTTCTTCCCCCAGAGATACTGAGTATCTTGATGGAAGAATTTGAACTAGGTTTATTTGTGGATTGAGGTATATTTTTAATAAAATCACTTACGTATTTGATTTGATATATAAGCATTTATTTTCTTATTTCTTTTGCCTTAATTTTTAAGTATATGACGATTTTTAAGAAGTAAAAGTCTATTATTTTGAGTGGCTGGGTGTGTAAACAGAAACATGTTGTTATTCAGTCATTTCAATTATGTCCAACTCTTTGTGACCCCATTTGGACTTTTCTTGGAAAAGATACTGGAGTAGATTGCCATTTCCTTCTCCAGCTTGTTTTATAGATGAAGAAACTGAGGCAAACAGGATTAAGTGACTTGCCCAGGGTCACCCAGCTAGTAAGTGTCTGAGACCAGATTTGAACTGAAGATGAGTCATTCTGACTCCAGACCAGACTCTTTATCCACTAAACCACCCAGCTGCCCAAAGCACATTGGAGTTGACTCAAGAGTCAGAATGATAGGTAAGGGGGTAGATTTTCCCTCAACAAAATTACCCCTAGCAGCCTGAGAGTATTTGGGTCAAGTCAACAAGCATTTATTATGTATCTGCTACATGTCAGATGCTGTGTTAAACACTAAGGATACAAAGAAAGAAAAAAAAATCTCTGTTCTTAAGGAGTTTGAAAAGTTTAGTTGTTTTTTCTTGTGTTCTACTCTTCCTGACCCCTTTTGGGTTTTCTGGGCAAAGACATTAGAGTGGTTTGCCATTTTCTTCTGCAGTTCATTTTACAGATGGGGAAATCGAGGAAAATTGGGTTAAGTGACTTGCCTAGGGTCACATAGCTGGTAAATATCTGAGGCCAAATTTGAACTCAGGAAGATGTCTTCCTAATTCTAAGCCCAACACTTTACTGCATCACCTACGGGAGAACATCCAAACAACTATGTCCAGACAAATAAATTTGGATAAATTGGATACAAACTCAGAGGGGAAAACATCAGCATTATGGGGGAATCAGATTGAAAGTGAGGTTTTGGCTGAGACTTGAAGAAATCCAGGGAAACTAGGAGATAGAGATGAGGAAAGAGAGAATTTGAGTGTGACTGTGTCACAGTGATCTTTCTCTAATGTGAGAGCAAGACAATCTAGAAAAGAGCTTTAGGTGTCCTCCATGTAAGGAGAAAGGTTGTATTACATTTTTGGGTTGTCCATACCCAGGAATACTCCAGGCATTTGCCTGGTAATTACATTGTAGGGGTAGCCACAAGGAGAAAGAAATTTAGGTCTTCTCAGAGAAATGAAGTGAATTGTCTGAGGTGACACAGGCAGTAAGTTGTAGAACCAGGGTTTATACCAACATTCTCACTCTCTGAGATTTTTGGTCTTTATTTTCTCACCTGTAAAATGGGAATAATGGTCATCCTAAGGATCAAATGAGATAATCTATCAATAGCTCTCTGCAAAACAAAGTTATGTAAATGTCATCTTTATTATTAGTAGTATTTAGTAGTAGTTACTTATAGTAAACTCTAAGCCTTTTCCACTGTAATATGATTCCTCTGTATACTGTAAACATAACATGAAAATGATTCTATCCTTGAGACAGTTAGTGAAGATTAATCCATTTACAGTATTGCAATTCTAATTTCTGATTTTCCTCCCTCCTACATTTCTTTTTCCTTCTCATTTCTTTAAACTCAAACCTAATTACCATCAGTGAAAAGAAACATTCAAATCCATAAAATCCCTGCCCATCTTCCTTGATTACACTCGTGAAAAGCTGGTTGCTAAATTTCAGAAGAAACGTTTGCCAATTCTTATCCACAGCCCATGCAAAAGTAAATTTCCCATAAAAAGAACTTAGACCCTGTTAATATGCATGAAAACACTGGACCTGATTTGAATGAACAACTTGTTTTCAGTAGTTAACCCGGATTTTTGTTGGTATGATTTTTTTTTGCCTGAAGGGCCAGGTGGTTGAAATATTTCCAGGCAGTGTTTATTTGGGGACTTGTAAGTCACAGGCTGTAGTCTCTGGCTTCTCCCCTGTTCAGTTTGATCAATACCACTGTGAACCTAAGTGTTTCTGATCTTGTGGTGCATGTCCTCCCTGGTTGCGTCTCAGCTAATTGCGAACGGCATGAGGAGTTTGAAGATGCCTCTTGAGTCTGAACAAAATGTCAATCCAAGCAGAGATTGGAGGGGACTAATTTGAAATGTTCTGGAGTGGATTTATAGTGTGCCCCAGATGAGAGAGGGGACAAAATATCAGGGCCTTGCTGCCTGTTTTGTGCACACAAACACCCCAAACTTAGAGGGTCCTAAGAAATGATGGAATCTTGGGTAGAGTGTATAGGTCTGTGATCTTTATCTATAAAATAGAGGAGGGAGAGAAGGCTGCAAGAAAGGAAAGGGTGACTCTAGCCCTTAGTAAAGTCCCCATTTATATTGCTTACTTTTCTGGGGTTAGAATCAAAAGAAAGCAAAGAAATAATAGAGCGGCACAGTTCTATCTAAATTATACATGTGACTGCTTCACTGGTTTTAATTTAGGACCCCAAGTGGCCATCTAGTTCAATTACCTCCTTAATCTCCTTAACCTCCTGACAGTGGTTAAATGACTTGCCAAAGGTCACATAGGCAGTAAGTGGCAGAACCAAGAATAGAACTCAAATCCTCTCATTCTAGAGCCAACATTCTTTCTACTGCACCATATTGGGATGACAATAAAAAAAATAAATATTTGTAAGAGGGAGAGAGTAAATGTATAAAAGGAAAAAAAAAGGAAAGAAACAAACACATACTTTTTGTTTTTGTTTTTTGTTTTTGTCTTTTTGGAGGGGGTAAGGCAGGGCAATTGGGGTTAAGTGACTTGCCCAAGGTCACACAGCTAGTAAGTGTTAAGTGACTGAGGTTGAATTTGAACTCAGATCCACCTGACTCCAGGGTGGGAGCTCTATTCACTGTGCTACCTACCTGCCCCCAAATAAACACTTATTAAGTACCTACCACAGCCAGGAGCTGTACTAGGTGCTTTACAAATATCTCATTTTATTCTCACAACAACCCTAGGTTGGTGTGATGTTATGATTCTTATTTTGCAATTGAGGAAACTGAGGCTATCAGAGATTGATTTGCCCAGGGTCATACATAAAACAAGTGGCTGAGGCCAGATTTGAACTCGGGTCTTTCTGATTCCATTTCGAGTGTCCTATCCATTGTGCCACCTTGCTGCCTGTGGTAGATGAAAAGAGTAAAATTTTCATCTGCAGAGCTGTTTTTTTTTTAAATTTAATTGCTTAGAAAACCAGGTAAGGGACTAATTTATTATCATTATTGCTGTTCTCATGCTTCTTTTCTTATATTGAGTAAATTCGGAGAGAAATAGTCCTGAGAGGGGTAAATAGCCTACTGACATTACTTTCTTTTGTGTGTACAAGTATAAAAAAGATATCATTGTTCAGTTGTGTCTGACTCTTTGTTGCTCCATTTGGGATTTTCTTGGCATGGGTACCAGAGTTCTTTGTCATTTCCTTCTCCAGCTCATTTTACAGATGAGAAACCGAGGTAAACAGGGTTAAGTGACTTGTCCAGGGTCACATAGCTAGGAAGTGTCTGAGGCCCGATTTGAACTGAGGGACAAGAGTCTTCCTGCCTCCAGTCCCAGCACTCCATCTGCTGAACCACATTCTTTTTATAATTGAATAAAAATTATTGGTATATAATTATTAGTCATATTCTCATCTTTTACAGAGAAGTTCAGATAGGGAATCCCCTGGGCAAGTCACTATCTTGATATTATTTTAAAAATATTCTGTGATTTACCAAGTAGATGTATAAATGACTGCTTTTTGCTTCTGAATAGAGGTGTTAGAACTTATACACATCTTCTGTAGGCTCACTGAAAGCATACTTGGGACAGTTCCAGCAGCAGACTTGACAACGGGGATAATATGCCCTTCTTGTTCTCACTTGGAAGCAAACCTAAAATATCCTGGATTGTTATCAAGCTCATTTTTAAAGGCCTCTGGGGACAAAGATTTTTCAGCCTCCTTTGGGGAAACATCTTTGAGAAGGGATGAGCAAAATAGGAGGGTTCTGGGACCAGGGTGATTTGAGGGAGGTGGGTCCAGATTGCAATACTGGGTCATAGGTTCAGAGCTATTGAGTAGGGGTGTGGAAAAGTTGAATATCTTGAAATCTTTTACCAGCCCGGTATCTAGACCTCAGATCTGTTGCTGTGATTTTGGACCAGCTGCAAATCCTAACAATGATACTAGGGCTGGTGCAGAGCTCACATATCTTGTTCCTCCAGACATCAGATCAGATTACTTTATCTTTTAGGCATTACAATTTTACAGTGTTTGTAGAAACATTGTTTTGGAGTTCTTGGTTTCCCTAGTAAAATCTCATTTTGTGTTTTAATATGGCATGGAGGTGACCCTTTTCTAGCATATCCTGCCAAGGTGGAAAAGTTTAAGGTGATAACCAAGTGACAGGCTGTGTATCTCTTCTCCAAGCACCAGCCTGATAAAGTACACAGTGGATCACCACCCAAAGGTTGGCCAACAGCTGATAATCTCTCACTCTCTCTTCCCTTTGTCTTCTTGCTCTTCCCCCTTTCTATAAAGACCAATATAGGTATGCTCTATATCTAGATATATCTAAACATATATGTAGAGATATCTCTTTCTACCTCATTAACATACTACATATATGTGTATGTTATATTTATAACATATATACACATAAGAATTCATGATAAGGTTTATTAAGACTGTTAGGAGCATCAGTGAAGGGAGCACACACATGGGCAGAATTATGGGTATTTTGAATCATTAAAGTTGTCTTGTCCTTATATTGATTGTTTTTTGTCTTCTCCATTGAAAGAAGGGAAACTATATCTCCATTTCTTTCTGAATTCTTAAATTATCCTCTGAATTCAGTCTTGCAGTATGTTTGCACATCCAGTTGGGATGGGTACACTATGGAACATAAGTGTGTGTGTGTATGAAAACTCTGGCACAGCTGTAGGTTAATAGAGAGGCAAGGAGGCGGCAGGCCCCATGTGGAGTAGATGCAATGGTGTGTTGCAGACCAAAAGAGGGAGCGAGGAAAAAAATGAAGCCAAAGCTATCAAGGCAGAATAGCACATTGGCAGAAGAAAGGGAAGCAGCCCCAGGGGTAGTGGAGGAGGTGGGGGGTTGGAGCTGGCAAGACATTCCATTCTGATGGATTCTTGAAATACATGATGTTTTTAAATCTGATCACAAGTTAATTGGTATCAATCCTGCCCTGTATGGAGAAATTGGTGCAATTGACTAAGGACATATATGTTTTATACAGTCTTTCCATTTTTGATTGTGAAGACATGGAAATTACCCTTTTGGAAACGATGACAGGCTGGGTGGGGGGAGTGGACATAGCTCTTACTGTGGCATGGGAGAACCTGAGCACAAATTCCCTAACACTGTTACTTGTGTGACTGGAGAAAAGTCACTTCTGCTGAGTGTCAGTCTCCTCAACTGTAAAATGAGGAGGACTGAACTTGCTGGTCTCGGAAGTCACTTTTAGCTATAGACTGGGGGTCTGTAACAATTTTGTGTGTGCCACAAACCCTTTTGGCAGTCTGATGAAGCCTATGGACTCTCTCAGAATAATGTTTGTAAAAAATTGAAGGAAGTTGTAAATTTCAGTTAGAGGTTAGTGAGAATAAAGATAATTTTTTCCCACCCCAGTTCATGGATGGGAAAAAGTATCTGTGGATACCTTGAAGGGAGGTGGGAAGGCTATTGAAACAAGATTAAGAACCCCCATATAGAGTCATTATATTATTCATCTTCTATTTTACCAAGAGTGGGTTCCTGAAGCACCATTTAAAGATTTTCCAATCAATAACTTGTACTAAGAGCTTATTATGGGTCAGGGACCGTGCTCAGCATTGGGCATACTAAGATAAAAGATGAAAACTTTGTCCTTGAGTAGCATACGTTCTAAGGGCGAAGACAATATGGATGTCACACTGTTAGCTGTGAGGGGATTTTGGGGCTTCATGAAGAAATTTGTGTTTGAGTTGAATCTTGCAGAAAAGCAGGGATCCCAAGAGACAGAGGCCAGGAGGGAATCTGTCCTTGCCTATTTGCTTCTAACTTGCCCACTATTTTGTTTTTTGGTGGGGTTTGAGGGATCCCCAACAGTATGGATAGGAAACTTCCTGAGAATAGGGATATTTCTATATGCTGTGAAATGCCTCACAGTATATATGGTTCTGTGCCATACACGCTATATGAGAAATGGGGGGCATTGCCTGCTAAGAATGGCAAACTACCCCAGTAGTATTAGGAACTTTGAAACTCTAACCCAGACCCCAAAACAACAGACAGACCTCTTAACTTCATGAACCAGAACTGCTTAAGGCACGAACAAATGCTCTTTAAAAGCTTTTTTATTTTAAAAGCTCCCAAGAGTGTCCCACCCCTCTGCCATTAACCAATGGCAGTAGCCTCACTGGACATAAATTTGGTTTAGTCTCTGGTCATCCATATTTCATCACCTTTAGAACCAGTCTGTTAAAGAAAAATGAAAAAGATCCACTTAAGTAGTAAGGTGTGGATGGATAATATTTGAGGAAGTCTCCTCTTTTTGATTTTGATTATAAAGATTTGAATTGGGGAGAGGATAAGAGAGTCTCTAAAAATAAAACCATTGTAGAGAGTCCCCTAAATAACAGTGCTTTCCTCAAGAGATATATGTCTCATCCTGACTCCCCCAGAAAACCTTTGAAGAAGAAGGAAGAAACATGAGTTAATTTCTTTCTTTTTCCATTAATGAAGAAATAAGTTCAAATTACAAACACTCCAAGAACCCTGCCTTTTCAGAGATAAATCTGACTTCAGGGTTACAAGGAAGTCATTGAGTCAACTGAATCAATTACCCCACTCCACTTAAAGTGCTATAAGATGTTATGCCTTGATACCTTAAATGATCAAAATACACCTGAATTGATCAAAGACTTTAAGTGAAAAAAGTCCTTGAGAGTCATTGGATGAACTGGAGTCATGTTGACAGGGAATCTTTTCTGAAAGATTAAGAGACTTGATCATATCCTAGAGTGAAGAGATATCAGAAAATAGTTATAATAACACTAAAGCTCCAGACACCGTGCTAAGCACTTTGCAAACATCATTGTCAATCCTGGGGGGAAGTTGCTGTTATTATCTCAATTTTAGAGTTAAAGAAAATGATCTAAATAGAGGTTAGATGGCTTGCCTAGGGTCACACTGCTAGGACACATCTAGTAAGTGGATTTGAACTCAGATTTTCTTGACTTTAGGGCCAGGGCTTTATCCATTGGGCCACCTACTTACTAGTAGGTAGGGTTCTCAACCATGATATTTTGAGTATCTAGGCAGTCAATAAGCATTTATTAAGTGCCTGTTATGCCCATTATTATATGTTGTCACTATTACGCCCATTATTATATATTGTGTTTGTATGTGTCTATATAATCAACATTATATATTATACCTATCATGAAGGGCAACCTGTTAAGCCCTGAGGACACAAAGAAAGGCAACAGATAGTCCCTGCCCTCTACAAGCTCACACCCTAATAAAAGAAGACAGCACATAAAAGATGATGTATAAAGAAGACACACTAAGGATCAATGTGGGAGCCATTACAACCAAACCCACGAGAAAGAATTATTTTGGGGGTTGGGTAGGGAAGAGACAAGCAGTCACCCCAGCCCTCTGGGGTTGGAAGATTTGGACTTTTTGAATCAGCATTCCTGGGATTGTAGTGGCTGCTGGCAACATGTGTTGGGAGCTCAGAACTGACTGGACTTACTAAAGAAAGGCAGATTCAAGTCTACAAGGAGACCTGTAGCAAAGCTACAACACACCTAAGGGGCATTAGATGATCCCTGGGAAGGGGAGAAAAGGGTCACTAGCAACCAGAAGCTGTGAGTTACCCTTCTCACAGGTTCTCTTGAAGGTTGAGGTCTGGTATTGCCCTGGATTCTGCAAGTATCAGTGGAAGTCTGGGTCACAAACTTCTAGGAGCTAATTGTCAGTGATACCACTATGTGATATCAGATGATGATGGCAAAGGAAGCACGCTGGTGGGAACTTCATGAGTTAATGGCATGAGAAAAGCAACCCCCTCACATTCCCTGCTCCATTTTCCCGCTCTCTATCTAAAGCTGTCCCTAGAGCTCTGGGGAGATACAGTTGCTACCCTCTGGGTACTGGGGCCTGGGAAAGCTCCAAGCTTAAGCTACAGCAGCAATAGCAAGGTTCCTGATACTTTCCCACCCCCACTCCAGGTTCTCCCTCATGGTTATGTTCTTTCTGCTCTGTATGTATACTATGTGTACATAGTCCTGTGCATATTGTATAATCCAATTAGAATATGAGCTCCTTGAGAGCAAGGAGTATATACTGGCCTCTGTTTTTGTCCCCTTTGCTTAACACAGGGCTTGGCACACAGTAAACACTCAGTAAGTGCTTGTTGACCAACGGAAACACTTCACGTTGGTTTCTAGTATAAATATCATATGAATAACACCCTATGCTTATCTGGCTTATTCTGTAGGATGGGTGTGAGGGGAATGTCTTAGTTACCTTCTTTCCAAGATCTGTCATTTCTAAGAAAGCCATTAAGGTGAGGCAACTGTGCCTGCTCGATGAATCCCAGGGTACATCCAGGATCGGATGCATTTTTAATTTTATTAGACCATCCATGGTGCAATAGAAAGTATACGAGAGTTGGATTACATTTTACTTGTGTCAATTTGAACAGATCCTTTCGTTCCTTTTCTAGTCTAGAGTTTCCTCACTTGTAAAATGAGGGGCTTGGATTCCCAGATATGTAAGATCCCTTCCAGCCCAAACATTTCAGGAATTTAGGGATCAATAGAACATCTGAAGAAACCATTTGGTGTCCAGTGCACAAAGAGATGTGGAACACTTTCTGAATTCAAGTACTACTGTGAGAGTACTTGCTAGTGAGTCTTAAATTTCCTGCAGTTTGAACCCTGTCTTCTTGTGATTCCTACTAGGAGGGCCAGAGACCAAAATGGTAGCAAGAAACTGGATACACTTGAAAGACTTTTACCCTTCAGAGTCAGAAGTCTTAGACTGTATTTTTATAATGGCAAAAAGTAGGGATGAAAATGAAAGCCACTTCCAAGTAGCTGAATAAATGACCACGTTTTGCAGTTTAAAAAAGTGTTTTATATCATGCAGACATAGGTCATGTGTATTTACAAAAAGCGCTTCACTTTTCTAATTTTTCTCCAGGAGTTCATTAAGCTTTACATTACATTTTCTGCTCATCTAAGCCAAGAAATCCTTCCATACACTTCGTATTTCTTTTTAAAAGAAGCTTATTTTAAGCTTTTCCATATTGCCCGTTGGCTCTTTTCTACCAACTCCCAACCTCCTTCTTTCACCCCATTCAGTTCCTTTCATCTAGGATGCTAGGCACATAAAGCACTTGATAAATATTTATTCTATTTAATTTAGGCAACCACCTCAGCTTTTGGAGCCTCCCCCAAATCACCACGTTATCTTGTATCTACTCATAAATGTATCTCTATATAAATGTTTTTGTCATCATCTGCTTTGCTTGGTTTTGACTCATGATGCGCCATTCTACTCCAAACCCCACCCCCCCAACCCTCCCATTCCAAGTTCATCACCAGGAAATTCATCATCATGGAGATGGTTCTCTTTTGGTACTCATACCCCATCCATACCCTTCTTGCTTCTTCCCCTCACACTAGAGGGTGGAACAAAAAACTGTCCTCTTATGCTTCCATTACATAGGGCCCCAAATCCCAGCCATCTCTTCATTCGCCCCCTAGTGGTTCTGCTTGATTTTGACTCTATCATCATGCCATCCCTATCCCCTAGAACCAGGTACCTTCTGGTATTGCCTTATCTCTTCAACTTCCTTTTTGTGCTTTGTCTTCCTCTGCTAGACTGTAAGCTCTTAAGGTCAGGGACTGTCAATGTCTAGCACATAGTAGGTACTTAATAAATCGTTATTGTATAGTAAATGTACTTGTTTCCCCATCTAGCTAGTAAATTCCTTGAGTGCTGGGATTATTTAACTTCTGTCTTTATATAACCAGTGCTTAACATATATGTGGATAGCATATGTCATTGAGTCATTTCATAGTATCTGAATCTTCATGGTCCCATTTGGGGTTTTCTAGGCAAGGATACTGGAGTGGCTTGCATTTCCTTCTCCAGTTCATTTTACAGATGAGGAAACTGAGGCAAACAAGATCACACAGTGTCTGAGGCCAGATTTGAATTCAGGAAAATGAGTCTTCCTGACTTCAGGTCCACTGTGCCACCTAGTTACCCTGGATGGTATATAGTAGATATTTAATAAATGCTTGGTCTCTTGATTGATAAACATTTTATTTTCTCTTTCTAATTGCTTAGTCTGATGTTTCTAATTTTAAAGGGAATGAACAGAAATCCATCTTGTCTTACAAGAAAGTGAAGGGCAAGGGGATAAGGGAGAGGGATAGGGGGGGATATAAGAGGGCAGGCTGGGGGAAGGGGTAATCAGGAGGGAATAACATACTCAATTGGGTATCTTACCTACAGGAAATTAGGGGGGAAAGGGATAAGAGGGGGGATGATAGAAGGGAAGGCAGATTGGGGGAGGGATTAGTCAGAAGCAAAAACTTTTGAAAAGGAACAGGGTCAAAGGAGAAAATAGAATAAATGGCAGGGTGGGATAGGATGGAGGGAAATATAGTTAATCTTTTATAACATAACTACTATGGAAATGTTTTGTATAACAACACAGGTATAACCTATATTGAATTGCTTGTCTTCCCAGTGTGGGTGGGTGATGAGGGAGGAAGGGAGAGAATCTGGAACTCAAAGTTTTAAAAACAAATGTTAAAAAATTGTTTTTACATACAGCTGGGAAATAAGATATACAGGCAATGGGGTATAGAAATCCATCTTGTCCTAAAAGAAAGTGAAGGGCAAGGAGGTAAGGGGGAGGGATAGGGGGGATATGAGAGGGCAGGCTGGGGGAAGGGGTAATCAGTATGTTTGCCATGTTGGGGTGGGGGGTAGGAGAGAGATTGGGGGAAAATTTGGAACTCAAAATCTTGCAGAAATGAATGTTGAAAACTAAAATAAATAAATTCTGGATAAAGGAAAAAAATCTTCACTCTAGTGGACTTAGTCTCTAGTGCACTGAATTCATAAAATGGGTTTCTCAGAAGAACAAGGCTTAGAAATTAAACACAGACCCTCCTTCCCCCAGGAATTCAAGACTGCATATATGGAATTTATCATAGATTGTCTCAGAGGTCTGGGGAGGGGAATCCTTATAACCTCTCAATATCTTGGTTAGGCAGGTGTATTTTAACTGTACACTACACTCAACCATAGAAAAATCACCTTAAAACAGCTTCAACATTTCTTAGAAGTTAGTAACCACAGTTTATATTATACTTAAGAAGAGGGGTGTTTTGTCCATAGGGTTCTTTTGTTCTCCTTTTATTCTTTCTTCTGTTTCTTTTTGTCCTTTCATTTGTTCTCTAAGCTCTGAAGAGTTTGGGATTGTTAGTTTTACTTAAGTGAAACAATACCAATAGTAAAACCAAACCAGCTTTTTGATGAGATTTCACCCCATATTGAAGCTGCCTGTCTTAGGAACACGTGCTACTGATAACAAAGTGGAGTCGGAAAAATGGAATGTGGCTGACCTAGCACATATCATTTTTGATAACAAATAATTCCAAGAGCACCCTTCCTCACCCCTGAACAGATTGTACATAAAAGCCTTGATCTAAGTCTGAGAGGGACCTTATAGGTCATCCAATACAACTGCTTCATTTTATAGGAGGGGAAACTGAGGTCCAGAAAGCTTAAGTAACTTGAATGAGATCACACAGGTAAGTTTCTGTAGCATTATCTTCATAGAGGAAAAATAGTTGATGTATCACTGAGATAACTTAAGAATGGATGCCCTTCCCCCACTCCCAAAGCAAGTGTCCTAAATGACTCTGACTTAGTTAGAAAGGGTGTAACTTTGTTCTCCTCTAATCCCTTAGTGGAAGTAAGCATTTCTTGAGATGCCCCACTCATCATGCACTTTCATTCATGTTCTTTGAGACTAGGATAACCCAGGTCACAATTACACCTGCCAAATGATGGGGAGACTTAATAGAACTAAGAAAAAGTGGAAACAAAGTAGGTGCCCATCGTTGGGGAATAGCTGAATAGACTGTGGTACTTTATTGTAATGGAATTAGTTATGCTTTGTTAAAGATAATGAATATGAGTGTAGACTAAGCACTTTATAAAAGTGTGAATTAAAAAGGGGTGGCTTGCAGGGTATGAAGAACAGTATGGCATGAGGAATGAGAACAGATAAATATGGAAATGCAGTTGATGTAAAAATAAAAACTTCATAAACTACATCAAAAAACTTGATGAATTTAATTCATAAATAAAAACTTTTAAGAAGAGCTACTTGAACTGAAGAAGTACGAAGTAAGAAAAATATGAAACTTATAAAGACTATAGAAATACAGTAAATATGACATTGGAAGGAAACTAGACTCTGATGAATTGTAAAAACCAATCTTGATCAGGAGAAAAGGTGAAACATACTTCCTTCTCTGTAGAGAGGTGGAAGACAATGAGTACAGAATATTGTATAAGCTGCCACACACTGCACCATGGGGTTTTGATGACCTATTTTTCTTTGTTATAATAATAGTAGCATTTAGGGGAGGCCAAAACAGTGAGTAAGAGTGCCAGCCCCAGAGTCGGGAGACCTGGGATTGGTTCCGGCCTCAGATACTTAGCACCCACACAAAATAACTGGTCGTGTAACCCTGAGCAAGTTACTTAACCCCAATTGTTAAAAAAAAAATAATAGTAGCATTTACATAGCACTGTGAGATTTGCAAACTCTTAAAATAGCATTCATTTGATCCTCACAAGACACTTGTTACTTGTGGTAAGTGCTGTTATTATCCCAATTTAAAGATGAGGAAATCAAGGTAGAGAGAGGTTAAGTAACTTGCTCAGGGTTACTCAACATGTCAATGTTTGAGATAGGAGTCAAACTTATTTCTTCTTTACTCCAAGTCCATCACTGTGACCACCTTGGAACTCCACTGCCCAATGACACATGGGTGGTTGTGTCATACATGAAAACTCTAGGACAAAAAAAAAAGCCATAAAGAAACATTTTTTACAATTAAATGATTTGCCTAAAACCTACTTTTGTCTCCAATTACATGGACATTCCTGAGCAAATGAAAAAGAAAAAACTTGTCAATTATTTCTATAATTCCTCTTTTGTTTACATTCTTTTGTGAACATAGACCATGTCCTAATAAAGCAAGCACCAGATAGACATGTATGTGTGTATGCATGCATGTATGTGTATGCATGTGTGTGTATGAGAGAGAGGGGGGGGAGAGAGAGAGGGAGAGAGAGAAAAGGAGAAGCATGATGATGATGACGGTGATGTTGACAGATGATGCTTATTTTTGATGGTGCTAGTAGTGTGTGGCATGGGCACTTGCGCCCATTGGCAGGGGAAGGAAGGGTTCAAAGTGGTCTCTTACAGTCAGTTGTGATTTCATAGGGAGAGTTGAGGCGTGCATCTCCGCAGGGAGAGGTGTTCACATACAGATGAAATAGGATGTTCTCTTTCAGCCGATATCCTCCCTCTTTTAACTGCATGAAGATGGATCGTTCCGAGTCCTCTCGCTGTTTGCTATGATCACAAAGAGGTTCCAGGTCATTTTGAGTGCTCCAAATCAGAAACATTCCTACTAGGCAAATGGCTCTGTTTTTTTTTCCTCTCCTCTCCACCCTCTCCACCCCTCACTCCACCTCCCCCCTGACTTTTTCTTTCTGAATCTTGTTTTCCTCTTGTGGCAAATCCTCTGAAATATTTAGCAGCCCTACTGCTTAGAGTGAGACAAGCTGATCAGAGCTGCCAATGCATTCTGCACCCTGGGGTAAAGTTTAACTTTACTGGTTTATCTTTTTCCATGGTTTGGTTTTCCCCACAGACACTGACCAAGATCTATGTATTTATGAAGCTACTTTTCTGTATATTTGCACAGCTCCTGATTAGAGTAAATGGCTTTTAAATCTGGCTCTGCCTAATGGCAATGGGGATTGAGTTTAAATAATGAAAAGAGAAAAGGAATCTTAAAGACTTAGCCTGAACTGACAGGCAGAACTACAGGGAAGAAATAGTAACTGTCAGGACTTTAATATATAGGTTTCCCCTTTCCTTCCTCACCCAACCATGACCAAGGGTATATAAACTCAAAAATACCACAGTTTCCTTTTGGATATTTGATGGATTGGGTTTTTTTATCCTTCAAAAAGTTCCCTCTACTTTACAAAAGCTATTTCAGTTACAGGAAGGAAGCTCCCAGTCAGTCAACAAACATTTATTAAGAACCTATTATGTGTCAGGGGTTGTGCTAAGCAGTAGGGATACAAAAAAAAGGCAAAAACAGTCTTCTGGTGGAGACATACAACTATGTAAAACAAGGTATACCCAGGATAGACTGGAGCTTATGAACAGAGTGAAGTCGCCAGCATTTAGGAGGATCAGGAAACTTCTTATAGAAGGTGGGATTTGAGTTGGATCTTGAAGGAAGTAAGGAGGTAGAGGATGACAAGGGAAAGAATCCCAGGCACTGGGGATAGTCACTACAAATGGCCAAAGTCAGGAGATGGGATGTCTTATTTGAGGATCAGTAAGGATTGCAGAGCATAGAAAGGGAAATAAGGTATAGGAAGACTTTAAAGGTAGGAGAGGGTCAGCTTAAGGAGCCTTTCACACCTTGTCTCATTTGCTGTTTTGTTTTTTTTTTTAACATGTGTACTAATTCATTAGAGAGTGTGGCATTGAAGACAGAGAGGCACTAGACTTGGGGTCATGATATATGCATATCCTGCACATATGGCAGGCATATATTAGCTGTATGACCTTAGGCAATTCATATATCCCTTTACTATTCCAGCTGACTCTCGAAGATATGGTTTCTTAACTAGGAATCTGTGAACTTGTAAAAGCAATTTTTTTTGAAAACTGTATTTCAATGTAATTGATTTCTTCTGTAATCCTAAGTATGTTTTCTTATGTATTTAAAAAACCTTTTTTGGAGAAGGGGTCCATAGACTTCATCAGATTGCCAAAAGGGAGCATGACACAAAAAGGTAAAGAACCCTTCTCTAAGACTTAAACTTATTGGTGAATTGCTGATTTTCATTATTGAAGGGAGTTTCCTACAAACTGATACTTCCCTATACAATGAAGGAATCACAGATCCAGCCAAACAAAAACCAGAAGTGAGGAAGGAAAACCTATTCATTATTCAGCCAATATGTATCAAATATGTATTAAGTAAAGGGATGCCTTGATATATCCACTGGGCTGGATATAATGGTTCAATAAAACATGGTTCTTACCCTCAAGAAGCCATTGTGATAATGGATTCTGTATCAATGGGATCAAAGTTGCATCACTCGTTAAGGAATAAAATGTTTTGCCTCAGAAGATTGTTAAGGCACATTGCTTGCACACACACAGATACCTTAATCTTAGAGTTGCATGATCCCTTAAATCATAGATCATAGATTTAGGGTTGGAAGGGTCACTTCAGGGGTCATTTAGTCTAACTCTTTCATTTTGTGAATGAAGAAACTGAGTCCTCAATATGCTAAGTGATTTGTCCAAAGTCACACAGGGAGTAAATGTAAGAGGCAAGATTCGAACCCACATCATTTGCCTCCAAGAGCCACGGCTCTTCCCACTGTACCACATGGTTTTTAGCTGGGATAGCAGCCATAGTCTTAAAAGTTTTATTTTGTAAAAGAAAAAGATCATTCATCTTTCGGTCTTTTGGCTTTCTTTGGATTTGGCTGGGCCTCCAAGCAAGTGAAGAAGCTGTGACTGAGCTTTTCACAAAGGCTTTTGATCCGATGTTTTTACTTCCTCCTACATTAATGGGGATTCACTGAAGAGAGATTGTACTTTATGAAAGTTTTCTCTTTGTGTTCTGGACTCTGCCACTCATATCTATGAGGGAAGCATGAAGTCTGATCCACAGACTCCTACGATCAGCAGTGGAAAATGACTTGGAGATCATTTTCATCTTGGGGAAATACATGTTTTTCAGAACTCCTTCCTGGCGTCCAATTATTCAGCATTTCCCAGATCTGTATATTTTGAAATGTTTTCATTTGAGAAACTAGGATTCAGGATAAATTCTTGTCTACATTTAAAAAAGCTTGTCACTCCAACCCCATATGGTTTATGGTTGTGAGCACCTGCTGCATACTTGGCAAAATCTTCTAAGATTTTATGGTACCAGTAGGAGTCAGTTGTTAGGAAGCTGTCAGCATGCCAAGAAAAACTAGACAAGTGAATATACTATGATGTTATTGGGGAAAAATCAGTTATGGCCAAGCAACTACTGTCTTTGAATGTTTTCCAAATCATGTTTGAGTTTATCTCCTTTTGTTCAGTTCCCAACCATGCTCATGGATTGTACAAATGCATGGATTAACTGCTTGAGTGATCTCATTGATCATACAATATTGGTGGAGTTGGAGGATAAAAGGGGCATAGGTGGGATAAAAGACTGGGGGGGGGACCAAGGAGGAGAAGGTTCTTGAAAAGAGATAAGCACAGTGATTAAATCCAGTGATGAAAGACTTGAAAGAATGATCCTGAGACTTCATAATCTCAAATCCAAGGAAGGGGAAACTCTCTTCATTATATACAGTGAATTTCAGTGACAGATGCTTGCTTTGAGGAAGGAGGACTTCTCTTTACTGGTACGACAGGACTGTCCTGAGCATCCTTCATTGACCTTATGATGATACTCTTCCCTTTACCACAAGACCCTGGCTTTTGTAATGGAATAAGCACTGGTCTTGGAGTTAGTCTCAGCTCTGCTAGTTATAAGCTATGAAACCTTGAACAAGTCATTTCACATTTCTGATCATTATCTTTACCTTTCATCTGTCAAATAGGGATGATAATACCAACACAGAGAGGTAGCATGACTTAGTGGAGAGAGAGAGAGCCAGTCTCAGTGTTAGGGCTCACGTCTCTTCTTGGGTATACATTGGCTTGGTGACCAGGGCAAGCCACTTATTCTTTCAGTATTTCAGGTCACACTCTAAGGATGGGGATCAGATGCTGATCCTAACTGGTAGAGAGAGTTTTTCACAATAGAATCATAGGTCTAGGCTCCTGCTCCCTCTGCCCATAATACTTATACCAGCTCCCTCACAAGAAGATGTGAGAATCAAATGAGAGCATGAATATATGAAAAGAACTTAATAAACCTAAAGTACTAAATGAAGGTCACTTATTAGTAACTGTCTTGGGGAAGGAGAGGAGTGAAGAAATATGGAGAAAGAAAGTTCTATGTTCCATTCAGTGACAGCCCTACCTTGATGGCCAGCATTGTGAGTGGACAGGGTGGGCACATGAATATATAAAGTAATTTGAGAGATAAATATTTCTGTCAATGACTGTGATGGAATGTAGAATTCCACCAGGAATGACTCATTCCTTCAAGTTGTAAAGGCTGTTCTATAAGAAACTCATTTGGGGGGAATAGTACGTTAAACTATCATTACCCCATATTTTAATTTGGCTAGGAGACAGTATTTATTAGCTAAGACTTATGGAGTGCATTAAGGTTTGCAAAACACTTATAAACATCATCCTGTTAAATGCTAGTATTATCCTCCTTTTTAAGATATGGGAACTGAAACTCATGAAAATTAATTTACTTGCCCAGGGTCACTTGGCTAATTGGTGTCTGAGCAAGATTCAAACTAAGGTTTTCCTGATTCTTCTGTGCCTAGCATTTGACCCACCATCCTCATCTACCTCTCCCTTAGGATTAGTTTAGAGTTTCACATATTTCACAGAATCTCAATGTTGAAAAGAACCTTGGAAGTTATAGACTCTACTTGGTGTCCATCAGGTCCTCTGTGCAGCATCCTTGACAAGATGTCAGTCAGCCTCCTTTTGAAGACCTCCATAAAGTGGAAACCTCTCACTCACACAGGAGCATGTTTGTTCCGGAAGCTTTGTCTGACATCAAGTGGCAAATTCCTTTTGCAACTTCTACCCGTTGTTTCTACATCTGCTCTCTGGGGTCAAGTGAAACAAGACTAAGCCCTTTCGTGTGATAAGTCATCAGAAACATTTGCCATATCCCCTTATGTAATTTCTTAAACACCACTAGTGCTTTGAATTGATTCTCATATTATAGCTAGGTCCCAAATGGTTCCAATAATGAATCCCCTGAAATGGTCACATGTATTCAAATTTGCACTATTCAAAGATTGTAATTATATAAATGATAATTGATTCGAATTCAAATAATGTGATCACTTCAGGGGATTCACTATTCCCCCAAATCGGTACCTAACAGTTTTAAGTGTCAAGGCAGTGTGGTAAAGTGAACAGAATACTAAACCTGAAATTAAGAAAGTCTTAGTTCAAAAATACCCCAGATGCGAAGTAGTTGGGTTGTTTTCAACAAGTCACCTAATTTCTCTGGCTTCAATTGCCTCAGCTGTAACATGAAGGTTATTAGGCTCATTGACCTCTATTGTCATTTCTAGCTTGAAATCAATGATCCCATGATCTGTGAGGGAAGGTTCTCCATTATTCTAGGCACAACTGGCAAGGGAAGGATGTATTCCAAGGTGCAGGGGTAATTGGGGAAAAAAAGCTTTTGTAAATGGGACAAATCATGAAGAAGCTGCCACAGAGGCTCCACGAGCTACACACACACACACACACACACACACACACACACACACACACGCACGCACACACTAGGAGATGGGGCTGAAAGACTTGGTGGGAGGCTACTAGCTTGCCTGGTTTCTCAGATTTATTCAGGCAGGTCCTGTTCCCTCTGAAATTCTGAGAAAAGTAAAATGAGGTGTTCTTTGCATTTGTGAGTGAGTATCATGATTTGTTGGGCAGAAATTGACTATATACAACTACATAATCAACTAGACAATGTCATAGCTGTCATCTGGTTGATGTTATAGCCATTATTGATTTGGGGTATCTTTGGTCTTTTTATTTTGAAATGAAAAATAGGTGATAGCCAGTCTCTCATTTCCCTAACATTTATAGGATTCAACTCCCCCCACCCCCACATCTATCAGAGAATACATGCTTTAAAAAATCAAAGAAACTATGTGGGAAAATACAGCATGTGCTCACATTGATTAACAATCAAAATCTTCTAGGTGGCATAAATATCTTGCTATTGTTAGGAAGTGAAGTGCTTTGGTTGCTTATTTGGTATATATTTGATATAAAACATTTACTGGGTAGTTAGGTGGCCTAGTGGGTAGACCACTGGACCTGCAGTCAGGAAGACCTGAGTTCAAATGTGACCTTCAGATACTTTTTAGCTGTGCTATCCTAGACAAGTCACTGAACCATCTCCTTCATTTTCTTCATCTCTGAAATGGGAATATAATAACATTAACCTTGCAGGATTGTTGTGAGGATTATATGAGATAATATTTATCAAGTGTTTGGCACAGTGCTGGGAACACATTAGATACTTAAGAAATACTGTTCTCTTGCTTCCTTTCATTCTAGCTTCCTCTGATCATACAGTCTTCAATTTTGACCTCTTCTTTTGGGTAGTTACACAAGAATCCCATTGGTTTAAGGAGGGCTGGGGTGGTGGGCCAAAGCTGGAGAAGACAATTGGGAAATCTCTTGGGGGAGGCAAGAGTTTGAGACAGAGTATAGAGGCTAGATTTCTGGTCTTGGAGTCAGGAAGATCTGTGTTCAAATCCTGCCATACACATTTACTATGTAGCTCTGGGCAAATCACTTCCCCTCTCTAAGCCTCAGTTTCCTCATCAGTTTTCCTTCATCTGTACAATGAAGGTGTTAAACTTGATGCCCTCTCAGGTCTCTTAAAGCTCTGAATCTTTAATATTTTCATTGTTGTGACCCCAAAGCAGCCTCTTATTTCACCACAATTCTGCACCTATTTGAGAGATACATCAGAAGTGCTGATTCTTAGTTTTGCTGAAATATTCCCTCTTCTCTACCCCTCTTCCCCTCTCTCTCCCTCCCTGCCTCCCTCTCCATGTCTCTTCCCCTCTCCCTGTCTCTCCCCCTCTCTGGTCCTCTCTGGTCCTCTCCCCTTCTCTCCTCTCTCCTTTTCTCTGCCTCCCTCTCCCCCCCTCTTCCCCCTGTTCCCTTCTCTCCCCCTCTCTCCCTTTCTCTCCCCCTTCTCCTTCTCTCTTTCCTCTCTTCTCCCCTCTGTCTCCCTCTGTCCCCTTTTCTCTCCCTTTCTCTCCTCCTCTTTCCCCCTCTCCCTCTCTCCCAGTTTCTCCCTCTTTCTTCTCCCCCTTCCTCTGTTCACTTCTCCTTCTCTCTCTTTTTCCCCTCTCTTAAAGGAGATTTTCAAAATTCAACTGCTCAAAGCCAAGAGAGAAAGGCAGGTGTTCCAGTCCTTCTCTAAATGAAGAGGCTTAGTTTTCCCAAACATCTGCTTGACAGTTCCATGGTGAAAATGTGGTTCCTCCCCCTTCTTCCCAACTCACCCCAACTTTCTTCCTCATTGTGTCATGGGGTACTATGAAGGATTGGACTAATTTTCTTTTTAGGAGCGTTCTACCAATAGATCTACCCAGCTGTGGAGGCCTCCTGTCCTTGGAAGGGCAGCCTAGTAATCTACCATCATGGGAAATTGTCCAGCCTGCTCTGTGGAGCTCTTTCAATGCTGGGCTAGCTTAAGTATTGGAGCCAAATATTCCTCAGCCTTTCTGCAATGTTGCATTAGCTTCCCTATTGGGGATGAATCTTCCTCAATGTTCGACAGTGACAGAAATCAGTTGACCAATGTGTGGGGACCCTTCTGTGACCTGATCAGAATTCCCAGACCCCGAGGCCATGTGAAACCATTAGTCCTATTGGAAATGGCTGCTATATCACCCCAGCCCAGCATATCTATTGATGCTGACTTGGCATCCCTCCAGAGCCCAAATGAAGGTTTACCAGGGAGAAGGTAACATTGATCCAAATAACATAACAGTGTAACTGAACATGCTTTGAAGCAGGATCGATGCAATTATATTTTTCAGAGAGAGTAATAGCTCTCGTCTCCCAAGAGACAGTAGTGCAGGTTTTTGTTTTTAACATAAGGCAAGTTCTGGGATTAATAACAGAGGGGTAAAAATAATGATTTCCATTAAAGCCAAGCTGAAGGAGGTGTGGAATATACAAGAAGATACTCTTGATTCCTTGCTTGTTTGCTAGTGTCCAACTGGATCCCAGAGCATATCGATCCCATTTGTTTAATAAAATTTCCTAGTCTCTCACAGGTGGAATGATTAATCAACCAGGGAAGTACCTCAACTGAAATCTAACTGGATATAAAAGGATGGGACAAAACATTAAATTTAAAGGAGTATCTGTGTCTGCTATTCAATTCCAGACGTTTTACCTACTGTCTAAGATGGTGTTTTTAGTATCGTAGAGGAACTCTAATTGCCCATGCTTGGATCCCTAGGTAGTTGTATTCTTAACATGACTTCTGTCCTTTGGAGAAGGTTTTAATGGCAAACGGCACTGAAGCATGCACAGTGTGTGTGTGTGTGTGTGTGTGTGTGTGTGTGTGTGTGTGTGTGTGTATGCCTGTGCACACGTGCATGTTTGCATGAGCCTTGAAAATTGCCTGCTGAAATAACTCATTGTCAGGAGATAGTCATTATTAGGGAAGAGAAATGTCAGCAAATGAGCAGAATGACCAGTCTTTCAATCTTCCACCAGTCCCACATGGTAATACAGCTGGTGCTCAAAGAGTCGTCAGTAGGCTTAATAAGAACATATCCTTTATGATTCATATGTAATCATTAGGGGTGGAAAATCTGCCAGAATGAAAAAAAAGCCACCTGATCCTAATCTGTGGAATAACCAGCTATGGTTTTCTCTGTGTACTGGGGCACACATCAACCTAAGACACATAAACACTGTCATAAAGCAACCATGAGTTCAGATGTCCAGAGGACAGATTTGTTCCAAGAAAGATCATAAAGCATTTCTCAGGCATCAACAGTGTTCAATTTACCTGAGGTGCAGCTCCAGCTGTGAGTAGAGGAAGTAAACAAATGCTCTCCTTGCCACAATCTCAGCGTGGCAGTCATTGACCACGAGTCCCTGGTCATTGATGTATTCTCCATTTATGCACTTGGTGCCCGATGACAGTGCAATTACCTGAGCATGCCTAACATCCAAGCCTGTGGAAACAGACACAGAGAAGAACTTTCAAAATAGTGGGAGAGCTCTTTGGAACCCTTGCCTTTGAAGGATCCTGTAGCACCATATTTGTAGTGGTGGCTCTTGGAGGAGGCACAGGGTATGGGGGAAGGAGAACTGGATGTGAGGATGATGGTGGCTTTAAAGTTTAGCTCTGATGCTTACTAGCTTCATGATGATGGAGAAATGACTTCCTTAAGCCCAGGTTTCTCTGTCTGTAAAATGGAGATAGTATGCAATACTTCCTACCTCTCAGAGTTGATGACAGATTTGGGAAACTCTTAAGCATTTTACAAATGTGAATTTTTATTAACCTATTCCCTCATATTCCCCCAGCCCCAAATGATCCTGGTGCTCTCAGACTAAAAAAAGGACCTGTATACCAGGCAATAAAAGTAGAAAGTCAAAGTTTTGTTTCAAAGGTTGTCCATAAATCTTGGAGCTACATCATTAATTGATAGAAACAATAAAGATAACTCATGGATTCCTTGGCTTATGGGCTGTGGGAGATACTTTTTGGAGGGTTTCCTTTCCACCTTCCTTATAGTATGATTGTTGTCATCCTGTCACTGGAAAATCAGAATAAGTTTTCATTTCTAAGGTTCTCCTGTAGAAAAGATTAAAAGCACACTGAATTTAAGTTTTAGCATGGTTATCTAGAGCAGAGCTATCAAAATCTTGTTGTTCTGTTGTTTCAGTCACGTCCAACTCTTTGTGACACCATTTTGAGTTTTCTTGGCAAAAATACTGGAATGGTTTGTTATTTCCTTCTTCAGTGTCAAAATCTAGGTTTGGCTTATTCCTGAGGACAATTGATCATTTTCCTGGTGGTCTGTAGGTGGTGTTCTATATTTTGAGCTTGGAGTTATGATGGGGGTGGGAAGGGTAATAATGGGAAAAGAGGTAGCACTGGAGAATGGCCACCATGGAACCTCAGTCCAATGTTCTGGAATCATGGAAATGATCCCAAACTGTTTGACATAGGATGATTCACTCTGCCCAAGCCATAGGACTACAGATAGAAAGATGGCACTAGTGAAGTCTCTGCTTTGTAGGGGGTTTCCCAGTTACATTGTATCCCTCTGAACATTTTTGCCATGAGACTCAACAAGGTGGTAGCTTGTTGCTGACTGAGATCAATTTAAAAGATGACTTGGTCTACTCCATTGAGCTCATGATCTGAAATTCAAGGCAAAGTGTCAATAGGAGGTAAGCTCTTATAAAGTTTTAGCAATACTACCTCACTCTGTTCAAGGTAGTATTCTTCAGAACAATAAAGGAAAAATATAGCAGGCCTTTAAAAATACTTGGGAATCAGAGCTGGAGTTCAAAATCTGGGTAATTAGTCAAATCAGGATGACAATGCTCTCAGGCTCTGGAGTTTCTAGACTAGGTTCTGAACAAAGTTTTACAAAATATACAGGGTATTGGATTCCATAGTATATGCCATCCAGCCTTGATTTGCTTGCTTTTCTGACTTAACTGGGCTTTGTCCTGAAACATGAGAAAGTCTCTAAATCTTTTAGAATTGAAAGTTCAGTGGTTTTAAAGAACTTCAAAGCACAATATATCATATTCACATCCATTTATACCCTAAGTGCACTTGTAAAGTGTATTACATTGATAAGAAGGTCTATCTCTGTGTTGAAGAAGAGTAAACCATATTGATCCAAGGCCCAAGACCAACCCACTTGAGTTGCAGCTGAATGCTTTGCCAAACACGACCACTTTCAGTGTGATATTACACAGATTGATTTTGGGGGGAGGTGGAGGGAGGTGGGCATGTGGGAAGGGGAGGGCAAAAACTCTCCAAATTATTCTGGCCCCAGTGACATCTCATCAACGAGGAGGCAAGTAGCAGGCCAACTTGAATTTTTCATTGAGAGCTATAATCACTTATTATGGGATACCCATCCAATGAGATCTCCAAAGTGAAAACTTAGTAGAGATGTGATTAAGGCAAACAGCTTCAGGTGGAAGAACTTTGTGCTTGGAATATTAAAAACTCAGGCTTAGTTGGGAGAAGAGAGTTTCTCTCGGTGAAATGTGTTAGATACTCTTCTTTCCATACACATTCCCCCAGGACACCTGCTTTACCCTGTTCTCGTTTTCGTGGCTATATTTTAGGAATGATATGTTTATGCTACAGATCTCCTAGTGATAGAGAATTGCTTTTTACACGGGGAAAACATTGAATAATGTTCCAGATGATCAATAATGAAAATGAAACTGATTTGTTTAGTTCAAAATCACTAGACTGTGTATTTCACGTGAAGAGATACAGGACAAATGGAAGATACGGAGTAGGTCATATTGGCTTCCATTTAATCTAACAGCTC
Organism: Petaurus breviceps papuanus; assembly: GCF_028583685.1. Classification (NCBI taxonomy): domain Eukaryota; kingdom Metazoa; phylum Chordata; class Mammalia; order Diprotodontia; family Petauridae; genus Petaurus; species Petaurus breviceps. The sequence continues at coordinate 33,916,735 of NW_027185777.1, read as the reverse complement.
ATTGCTAAGGAGCCTGACAAACTTTCCTAGCTCTCTGGCTTGGCATATATGACTATGAGTCCTTTCCTTCTATTCTCCTTCTCTCCCCTTCTTAAATTCTCAAAAAGGAACGTGGTTGTTTCTTAGGGCATAGATGAATGATATAGATTTTCATGGATTGGTATAAGGAATGGACTCCTGGAGGCCAGTTTCCTCCCAGGTTCCACTTCTCAAATCTGGCAAGTAAGTGTCCTTTCCATTTATCTGGGCCTGCCCTCTAACAATAAAATTGAAGCTAGCTTTTTAGGTGTGTGACAGAGGGTGTTTATGAGCGTGACATGCTCCTTCCCCTCTTGTTCTGTGTCTTTCTCATTTTTGGATTCTTCTCCCTTCTCATTTATCAAAACTTATTCCGAGCTAAGTCTAGAAGTTCATTCACTTTTTCAAGACTTGAAACAGAAGGGCGATTTTATTGGGATGGGTGACTCATTTGCTGGCAGATTTCTACCCCTCCATATCTTGGTGAATTTTTTTATGAGGTACTGTTATCACCTAGATTTTATACTAGGTGGCTATCAGATAATAATATGAATTTAGTAAGGCATATATTCCTGGTCCTTTGCTGTACCTTGGTATGTAAGCATACAGAGAGGTTGGGAGCATGGGTTATAATGGATGTCCCCTTAAAGGATCCTAGTTGGCCAACTTGGCCCGCCCTTATGTCAGTATCTGAAGTCTTCTTAACTTGATGGGACTTGCCAGAGCTTATGATCTATCCTGTAATCTTTTGGAGCTCAGGGACACTTCTATGCTCCACAGAGAAGGATTTTCAAAGAGTATTAAATGAAAAGACATTTTAAATTTTCTATTCTGTGTCAAGCAATGTTGCTAAGCACCAGGGATGAAAATACAAAAGCAAGCAGTCTCTGCTTTCAAGAATCTTGCCTTTTAATAGGGAAGAGGGGGACTGGTGGCCAGGGAAGACTGTTTTGGTTTATAAAATCATAGGGATGATGAGGGGAACTGTAGAAGAATTGACATGCCCTTTCCATTATCAAGGGACCTATTGGTTTGATTATGGTTCCAGAGATAGAAAGGGGACGTGGGAATGGGATGGAGAACAGGCACAAAGTTAGATGATGAGAAAGTCACCCAGATAGAATGTGAAGTATGGGTGGGTGTTGTGTAGATACAGTGGGCTATGTGATATATTCACCAATCAGTACAACACACTCCCAAGGTAGGAGTTCCACAGGCAAAAGGGCTAAGTCCTCTAATTATTCACAAGAAATGACTGTTAAGGTTTACAGTTTTACCTTTCCCAGGTAACACAGCACTTGCATTTGAACACGGGACACAGGCTTATCTAGCAAAGATTTGCAAAATGTTATACATGTATTATCTCCTTTGATTCTCACAACAATCCTGTGGGGTAGGTGATTGCTGTTTTGCAGATGAGAAAATTGAGGGGGAGATAGTTGGAATGACTTTCTGGGGATACGAATATGAATGAATGAAATGATCTCTAATTATAAGGACCTTATATTCTACCAATGTAGCCTGTAACACCTTGGTCCTCACTCTGTATACTCCAAGCTTCTGACATAAAATAAATTCTTGTAGTTTTACCTTCACACTATAACTTCTCTTGTCCATTAATTAACATTCTTTCCACCAAAGACCTACTCTCATGTTTATTATAGCATAAGGTCTGTCTCATCAACAAAGCTGGGAAGACTTTGAGTATGGGCCCTGTAAAGGACCTTCCATGGCAAAGACTAGTCTGGCTAAGTTTAGAGAGAATCATTGCCTTGTCAGCCAAAGGGTGTCGAATTTTTTTTAAAGCAAAAGAAACTCATGAAGGCCCTAAGAGGGTCTAGGGAAAGGAAGTACACACTCTTATGGACTCAGATCTTCACAGTTATGAAGGCCTTGCACTGTAGGTCAATAAATACTTGTTCACTGATAAACATACGAGGGCACAAAAGTTATTTTTTCGTAACAGAGCAAGTGTTAGTGAAGGGTGTGGTGTGCATCTATATTGGGGACAGAATAAATCTATATTCTCAAAGAATCCACAGTGTAGTGGGAAATAAGACAATACTAGGTACAGACAATCATAAAATGGCATATATGTTTATATCTAAATTTATACATATCAAATATATCTACATATAGGATCATTGTTTGCTAGAATGGTTTTTTGAGCTAGAAAGGATTTTTGAGGTTACCTAGTTTAATACCCTCATTTTATAGATGGGGAAACTGAGGTCCAGGGATATTCAGTGATTTGTCTATGGTTATATAGGTAGAAAGAGTAAGAGGGAGAATTTGAGCCTAGGTCTTCTCATTATAGAGACTCTCCTCTCCCTCTCCTTTCCCTGTCTTCTCTTCTCCCTCTCCTCTTTCATAAACTTCTTTGTAAACATTAAAAACTTTATATAAATGCTCTCTATCATAATTACCAACTCAGGGACACTGAGGGTTACTTAATGAGGACATATGTTGAGGCAGAAGATAATTAAACTGTCTTTCTCTATCAATATTTTCCTGAGGGTCTGTCTCCCTGGCACCATGTTGATTTCAGTAGAGGATGTAGAAGGTCTCGAATACATGGTCACTGTCCTAAGAAGCCTATCATTTAAATGGGAATTCAGGACTGACATGTTTGGAAAAATCAAGTGCTCAGTAGTAAGTTACTATTTGTAAGTATGCTTGAAGCATGGAGAACTAGTCATTAAAAAGCTTCATGAAATAAGAGGGAACTTGTGGTTGACCCTGAAGGGTGGTTAGCATTTAAATAACTGGAGAAGAGCAGAAAGGGCATATTAAGTGGAGAAATAGCTTGATGGAAAGTGAGGGAATGAGAATGAGGTAGTCTGTAAGGAGATGGGTCTAAGGGGTACAGAGGGATATGGGATGAGGAATAGTGAGAAATGCAGTTGGGGAGGGAGGATGGAGTCAGGGTATAGAGGGGTTTGATGACCTGGCACAGATCACTTGGATGTTTTTCTAGATAGACTGACTTATAGAGTTGATGCCTAAGGGTCTCTAAAAATTTTCTCTTAAAAATGAAATGTGGCATGAATTAAGGATTAGGATATAGTGAAAAAAATATTGGAGTTAGTACTGGAGGATTTAGGCTGGCAATTTACTACTACTACTACTACTACTACTACTACTACTACTACTACTACTACTACTA
>NW_027185777.1:33913368-33913541 GCF_028583685.1 Petaurus breviceps papuanus | reverse complement strand
TACTACTACTACTACTACTACTACTACTACTACTACTACTACTACTATTGCTACAACTACTACTATCACAACTACTACCACTACTGCTACTACTACTGCACCACCACCACCATGACTACGACTATGACTACTACTACTACTACTACTACTACTACTACTACTACTACTACTAC
>NW_027185777.1:33862638-33913358 GCF_028583685.1 Petaurus breviceps papuanus | reverse complement strand
TACTACTACTACTACTACTACTACTACTACTACTACTACTACTACTATGTTGTTATTGTTGTTTAGTCAGTTACATCTGACTGTGTGATCCTGTGGATCACAGAACACTAATACTGTCCATGGGGTTTTCTTGGTAAAGATACAGGAGTGGTTCCTCATTTGCTACTCCAGTGGATTAAGGAAAACAGGGCTCAGTGACTTGCCCAGGGTCATACAGTTAGTAAGTGTCTGAGGTTGGATTTGAACTCTGCTTTTCCTGACTCCATTCACTGAGCCACCTAGCTGTCTTCAGCTATTATTGTGTGACATTTGGTAACTTCTATAACTTTTCTGGGATTCATTTTCTGCAACTATAAAATAAGAGAACTGAATGAGATAATCTGAAAGTTCTTTTGCAGATGCAAGTCCTGTGATACTTGAGGGGCTGAAGAAGAGGCATCATCCTGTGGAATTATACTTTCACAGAGTACTAGGAATGGGAAAACCTTTGAAACATAGTCATAGGGTAAAAAAATAGGACAATTCAGGGGGAAGTGCTAGCCACAATTCCTTCAAAAATAATTTTAAAGCTTAGAATCTTATTCATCTTGTATTCAAATAGAATTTAGAGTGACTCAATTCTAAAATTAATTTTCCTTTGTGTTTTGTTAAAACATTCCTTAACAGTTTTCACATATACATATATTTTTCCTGTATATTTTATTAGAGCATAAGATCCCTGAAGGCAGGAAGTATATTTTCTACTGAAATTTTCCACGTAGGCAAGTTTAGTACTTGTCTTACTGGGATATTCAATAAAGTAGATGGCTTGAAATAATCCTTTCTTTGATGCTATTAGGAGCATGTGACTTCCTCTTTTATTTAAAAACCTCTCTTTCTCTGCCAGGTCAGCTTTAAAAGGCCGACTTGGGCCTCCTGCTGTTTTCCAAGTCTGCTTCCTGCCAGTCTTGTTTTCCTATTTGAAGCAAAGGGAGGCTCAAGGGGAAAAGGGACAGGAAAAACACCGTCACTATTGTTAAACATTTAATAAAAACCACCTGCTGAGCGTGTGGGTTGTCCAAATCTTGTGTGTATTCCACACCTCACAATCTAGTGTTTGAATAGAAACAATTTTATATCACTCCCTTAGTGCTGTTTTGATATGCAAGACTTGTCTTTTCAAATATATTGCAAGCTCCTTGAGGGCAGGACCAGTTCTATAATGTATAGAACACTGGGCCAGGGGTCAGCAAGACAGGACTTCAAATGTGGCATCAGACCTTTCTTTACCAGTTGTGTGACCCTTGGCAAGTCACTTAACCTCTGCCTAGGTTTCTTCAATTGAAAATGGGTATAATAATAGCATCTACCTCCCAGGGTTGTTGTGAAGATCAAATGAGATTAATATTTGTAAATCACTTAGTGACTAGCACACATTTTCTTTGCTTTCTCTTACAGTGCCTAGCACAATTCTTGATATGCAGTGGGTGTTGTGATATGCAGTGATCCCAAGATCATTTGGGATTCTATCTGGAGTTTTAGATCCAAAAATAAAATCTCCATCCCCCTAGACAAACACATGCATTTATATGTGAACACATGAACAAACACATGAATAAAGAAAAATTTAATTTTTTTCCACTTTCATTTTGGATCAAAAAATGATAGAAAAAAAGTGATGATGGGAGAGAAGGGAAGAGAAGATCAAGTAGCAATGAGGGAGAGAGGAGAGGAAAATGGTGAGAATAGGAAGACTTTGGACAAAAAGTTGGGTCGTATGAGTTAGTGGAGTAACACATAAATGATAAATGATTATTTCTTGTCACTAACTAAGCAAAGAAAAACTTCATCAGTACATTAGTCACTCAAAAACAGTTAAGCACCTACTGTGTGCCAACCAAAGGGTTAGGCAATGGAGGTCTAAGTACAAAGAATGAAATAATCCCCACTTAGAATGAATTTACATATCAGGCATTTCCCTGTTGGAGTTTTGCTAGCAAGGCTCATTTTGTATCTAGATTCTAGCTTTGCTTTGGTAATACTGGCCTCACATGCAGTGTCCACATAGAGCTTTTCAGGCCTCATATTTTTATTGTGGGGATATTGGAAACCATTTTAAAATCATGTAGAAATGGGATTTAAATATGATCATAAAAGACCAGTCATTCACCTGTGCCATCTTGCCATCTGCTCTGTTGCTGCTGTTTTGCTTTTCCCTCTTGGGATTAGTCTTGTTTTGCACCTGGTGTCCAGAACCCCAATACTAGGCACTGGGGGATTGATGTCATTCAATTTTATAACTACTGCCCTGGGACTCAGTGGCCTGGCTTGAGGACTAAGTGAACAAAATTTACATAGCCGCTTCTATCCAAGCCGACTCCAACCATACTTTACATATCATTCAGCTGTCCACCCAAGCCATCTTGCCATCTGTTGTGCCAAATGGGACCCCCTTCTACTCCACCTCCTTCCCATTTCTTGCTCTGGGTACTGTAATCAAATTAATACCATTGCACTATTGATTTTGGAAAGGTATGTCAGTGGGTTGCCCTATAGATCAACTCACTATTCTTGACACCCTCTCCAAACTAAAACACTCTGATAGTGAAATTTTTTATCTATTTGTATTTTCCTACTTGTATTAAAGTGTGAACTCCTTGAGAATAAGGTCTGTTTGTAGGTTTTTTTTTGTATTCCTTGGGTTTAGCATAATGCCTGACCAAGTAACTACTTCTTTCCTTCCTTCTCTCCTTTCTTTCCTTTTCCTCCTTCCTTCCTTCCTTCCTTCCTTCCTTCCTTCCTTCCTTCCTTCCTTCCTTCCTTCCTTCCTTCCTTCCTTCCTTCCTTCCTTCCTTCCTTCCTTCCTTTTCTTCCTTCCTTCCCTTTTTCCCTCCCTCCCTCCTTCCTTCCCTCCTTATTGTTCCTCAAATGTGACATTCCATCTCCTGCCCCTGTGAGTTGGCTCACTTCAGTTTCTCAAGCCTAGTATACAATCTGTCTTCATTTCACCATCTCAGAATCCCTTATCTTCCTTAAAGGCTCAGTTCAGGGGCCATCTCTTTGGGTTCAGTCTTAGAGCTCTCTCCTTCCTTGAATTACCTTTTATTATTCACATATGTGTACATGTTTATTAACCCATCCCTAACTCCTATCTCTAGCAGAATGGAAACTCTTTAAAGGCAGGGACTGTTGATGTTTTGTCCCCGTATTTCCAGAACCTAGCACAGTGCCTTAAATGGAGGACCAACTTTGAAATATTTGCTTAATGGAAGTAAATTTTTGGATCTATTCCCCATTCTCACCTCATTTTATAAACAAAGAAATTGAGGCCCAAAGAAATTATTGAATGTGGGATAGAGCTGGAGATAGATGTGGACAACTTAATTTGTCTCACCTGAACATTTTTTAGTTAATTTTAGTTTAAAAGCAAAACAAAATAAATAGGACTCTAATTACTCCCTCCCTCTTCTCCCTCCCTTGAACCCTTTATTTTCCTAAGTAGAGCTAAAAGAGAGGTTTTAGAAACAGGTGAAACCAGGTTAATTTCCTTTTTTTTTTTTTAGTATCAGTCTAGCATCTTGACCAGATTTCTACCCAGTGGTTTTAATTTAGACATCTACTTCACAAAGTTTCATTTCCCACCAGCCATGTCGAGCCCACAGCTCTTCAGATAGGAAGAGTTTAGTAGGCTGAACTGATAATCATTTATAAACAGAGTCTGATTCTGTAGGGACTGAGGGTGAAGTCAGCTGCTTACCTATTAACTCTTGTTGGGGGACTGGGGAGCCATGGTATTGCTGCAAATGGACAGCTGATCAAACAAAATGCTGGTTGTTCAGAAATAGTTAATGAGGGAGCTATTTTCACCCTAAAAGAACTTTATAGAAAATGACTTACAATGAGCCTAGGAACTTGAGAATAATGGGATATCTTTCTTGAAAATTTTATCAGTTTTTCAATTTTATGTGAGTGTCTTTTAAATTGGTAAATAAATAATCATGTATTTTATGAGAGCTGTAGTTAGGAATAATTTTGCATGGGACAAACCAGTTGGAGATTGGGGGACTTATCCAAGGTGATAGAGCTAGAATTGAGAAGAAGGCATTCTAGGCAGAAGGAGAGGCATGAAAAAAAAGGGATGGAGGTAGAGAACTATGAGGTATGTTTAAGGGATGGTTAAGTTGACCTATTTGAGTGGGTCAGAAAGTTTCAGTAAAGCCACAACAGGAAAGAAGGCTAGATAGGATCATAGTTGTAGACCAAGAGACTTTTGAGATTATCTATTCCAATTCCCCCATTTAACAGATGAAGAAACTAGAGTCCAAAGTGGTTGTGATTTGCTCAAGGTCATGCAATGAATAAGTAGAAGATCCAGGATTTGAACCCAGATCCATTGACTCTCACTGCAATATTATTTCTTCTACACCATTGTGTTGGCCCTTGAATGTCAGCCTGAGGAGTTTGGGCATTGATTGATTGATAATAGGGAGTAACGGTGGCTTGTGAGATACATGATGAAAATGATATTTCAGCAAGATTAATTTTGCATTGAAGGCAGGATAGATTGAGAAAAGGGAAAGCAGAGTCAAGGAAATGGGTTTCTAGTCCAGTAATCAAGGTGTGAGATGATGTGGCCTTGAGTTAAGTGGTGCTGGCAGGGATGGGTTGGAAGGAAGGGGCGAAGGAAGGGAAGGAATCCCTCAGTGGATTTGGTGACTTGGAAATAGAGGGTGAGGATAAAGGGAGGATTCAAAAATAACTCCATTTTTTCAGCCTAAGTTCATGGGAGAATGATAGTGCCATGAACAGAAAAAAATAGAAATGTGCAAACGGGTTGTCACTCCATCAAAGCTTCCAATACCTTTGTGAGAGACCTTTGCCGCTGCCTATTCTCCCTTGGCTGTCCACCAACTCTGTGATTCATAGAGTAGTATTAGTTGTTAATGAATAACACCAGCACACAAGTATGTAAACAAACTGTCTATTAGCTGGGATTCTATTAACCAGACCATGGTACTTATTTCTAGTGCCATGATAGCTGATGTTTGTAATGAAATTCCTGATAAAATGTAGCATGATGAAATACCTGAATTATCAAGTGGACTAAAATATTTTCAAGAAAGTGTGGTTACTTTTACTGTACTCTATTTCTATGAACTTTATCTATATTTGATAGGCACAATACTTTTTCTTTTGCTTTTTTTTTGGAGGATAATTGGGGTTAAGTGACTTGCCCAAAGTCACATGGCTAGTAAGTGTGTCAAGTGTCTGAGGCCGGATTTGAACTGAGGTCCTCCTGACTTCAGGGCCAGTGCTCTATTCACTGCGCCACCTAGTTGCCCCAATACTAACATTTTATGTACTAAAAGTATCATGAAGAGCGGCTAGGTGGTGCAGTGAATAGAGCACCGGCCCCGGAGTCCGGAGGACATGAGTTCAAATCTGACCTCAGACACTTGACACACTTACTAGCTGTGTGACTTTGGGCAAGTCACTTAACCCCAATTGCCCTCCAAAAAGCAAAAAAATAAAAAAATTAAAAAAATGGAAGACAAGAGATGGGAAAGCTCAAATGGTCTATTGGTACCTTTCAGCTTCTAAAGGAAGAGTATAACATGAAGAAAAACATAACTAAACAAGTCCTATAAATAAACTATTACTTGAATTCCAGTGCATTGGTTGAATCCTTTATGATGCATTTGTGGGAAATCCTGGATTGGAATCACACAGTTTAAGAACAAATAGAGTGATCAAATCCTATGTCACTGTCTGGTCAGTTAACAATCATGATTTCTTCAAACTCTTAAAGGATGCATGGTGGTACTCTGTTATTTATGTGCTAGATAACAGAGGATTTAGAGGCAGTGTGGCATAACAGAGAACTGACCTGGAAGGGAGGGAAACCTGAGTTCAACTCCATACTCTGACAAATACTAGCTGCATGACCCTGGTCAAGTCATTTAACTTCTTTGGTTCTAGGCATCTATGACAATAGGTTGTAGGATAGGTGCTGGCCTGAATTGACAGAGCAGAGTTTCCTCACCCAATATTTCCTTATACCATTGAAATTAAAGGACTAAGTCTTTATCCCCTACTAATAGCAATAGCATATTTCCTTAAAGGAAGACTAGAAATGTTTCTTTGGCTATTGTATTGAAGTACGAAGGACAAAACGAGGCACAATAATAAATTATATAAAAATAATGTGCAGTCATGTGTCTGCTAAATAGTCTTTGATGAATAAGGAAGTTTTAAGTTTGAAAATGAGACCTTCTGCCATGAGTAGAGAAAAGGAAGTTCTCTGGGGTGCAGTGGATTATATGTTGCTCATTCTTGAGGATAAATGAGAGTAAATGGCAATCTTGGGAATTTTAATGCAAGTTAAGGTCAATACAGAGGTGCTTAAATGGTGCTGGGGCATTTGTAGGGCCTAGTTCTGCAGTGTTCCTCACAGAAAAGGTATTTTTTCATTGAGATGAAACAGGAGACAGATATAATGTCAAGGGAGAAAGGGGGGGAGGAGAGAGAGAGAGAGAAAGAGAGAGAGAGAGAGAGAGAGGGAGAGAGAGGGGGGGGGGGGGAGAGAGAGAGGGAAGGGGAGAGAGAGAGGGGGGGGGGAGAGAGAGAGAGAGAGAGAGAGAGAGAGAGAGAGAGAGAGAGAGAGGGATGGATGGATGGATGGATGGATGGATGGATGGATGGATGCATTGGCCAGTCACGATTTGCAAAGTTACTCTAGAACAGTAGTTCTTAACTAAGGGTGAGGAATGGGGAAAGTATCTGTGAACTTCAGTGGGAAAAATATATCTTTATTTTCACTTACCTTAGCATTCTTTCCACTTAATACTATTTTTTTAAGTGTTAGAGGGGATCCATAGGTTTTGACAGATAGCCAATGGGGTTCATGATACAAGAAAAGGTTAAGAACCCCTATTCTGAAGCTCAAAAAAAGAAAAAGAAACCTTTCAATTCTTCCTTGTTCTTCTACTCAATTTTTAAAAACATTTTCAAGGATGAATTCCTTTGAAAATCAAGAATGAATAGCTGTGATTTAAGTTAGACACAATCTATGCCAGCATCTTCATGTTATTCTTTCCACAGGACACACTAGTAAAAGTTAAGTGTTTTTAATACTTTATTAAAATGGCAAATCAGACTTTAGTTAGACTATAGTGGTTATACAACACTGATCTGAATATAAACTGAAGTGTAATCTTTTTAAAAGGGTGAGCACACACTTATTCACACACCCAAAAAGTATAATATATTTAGGTATATAGTAAAAAAATAATATTAGAAATCAGATTTGAGTTTGAGGTATAGTTTGTGTTCCTATCACTATGGGTAATTACACAATTATTTCTGCCAAAGCAGAGAGCATGCAGGAGTAGAAGGAATTTCCATACTACATCTTCCACTGATAAAACCACAGGTTTCCACCCCCACCCCACCCCAAATCTAGGGCTCTGAAAAGTGATATATGATTGAGTCTAGATACAGAAACACCACAGGCCAAGCAAAAGTTAAGACAAGTTAATGCCCAAGGCATAAACAAATTATGAAGAATATGGATAAAGTAAAACCAGGCTTATTTCCCAAATCCAGAACTATGAGAAGTAGCAGGCGCCCCTCTAGTTTTTACAGTAGTTCTGGAAACATACCACTAAAAAACTACTTGAGGCATAGCAGAGAATGAGACATTTTGGTATAAGTTGCACCAGTGATATGATCAAATTCCAATATACAAGAACTTTTAAGGTTATGAACTTAATTACAGACAAAAGTGCTACAGGCAAAAATTTCATGTAGATTTAAGAAGAATTTAAGTACTTAGCCTTTTGAAGTGGTATTATGGAAGGCAGTTGTAGTCTGGGCATTTTTCCATCTTTTTCTATTTCCTCTCCAGGTTCTACCCCCTAAACTAAGGTTTTAGGAATTATCTCCTAAGCTTTCTGTTGCTCACTAATAACTATCAATACCTTGAGTTTCAGGAAGCACAGACCTACTGTGTGCAGAACTCTGTAATGGCAGCTAAATGGTAGAGTGGATACGGATCTGGATTTGGAAGCAGAAAGACCTGAGTTTGAATTCTGCCACAGATACTTAACTAGTTCTATGACCTTTGGCAAGTCTTTCTTTAGCTTCAGTTTCCTCATTGTCCAGAGGGAAAATGATAGCACCTATTTCACAACACTGTTGTGAGCATTAAATGAAATAAAAATATTTTAAAATATTTTGATCTTTCTGCTTTTTTTTTTCTTTTTGGAGGGGGAAAGGCAGGACAATTGGGGGTACGTGACTTGCCCAAGGTCACATGGCTAGTAAGTGTTAAGTATCTGAGTTCAGATTTGAACTCAGGTCCTCCTTATTTTTAAATTTTAAATTTTCAACATTCACTTTTATAAGATTTTGAGTTCTAAATTTTTCCTGTTCCCTCCCTTCCCTCTTCCCCAAGGCAGCATGCAATCTGATATAGGCTCTACACATACAATCATATTAAGCATATTTCCACATTAATCATGTTGTGAAAGAAGAAGCAGAACAAAAAGGAAAAGCCACAAGAAAGAAAAAACAAAAAACAAAAAGAGAAAATAGTATATTTCAATCTGCATTCAGACTCTATAGTTTTCTCTATGTGGATAGCATTTTCCATCATGAGTCTTTTGGAATTGTCTTAGATCATTGCATTTCTCAGAAGAGTTAAGTCTAATAAAGTCAGCCATTGTATGATGGTGCTGTTACTATGTATGATATTCTCCTGGTTCTGCTCACTTCACTCTAATCAGTTTGTATAAGTCTTTCCAGGTTTTTCTGAAATCTACTTGCTCACCATTTTTTATGGAACAATAGTATTCCATTCCATTCATATACCACAACTTGTTCATTCATCCCCCAATTGATAGGCATCCCCTCCATTTCTGAAATAAATTAGTTAAAACATTTTTCAAACCTTAACATACTATACAAATACTAGCTATTATGGATAGGTCTCTTTTAATATAAGAAGCTGCATTTAGACACCAAAAGGAGGGACAATTCCTTTACTTAGAATTTCTTCTGTGAAAAAGTCCAACAGGGAAAGTAAAACCTAATAGTTACCTGCCTATCCTATGGTTATTTATCAGTCTTTCTGTCTGTCATCTATTTTACTTCCTATCTATCTAATATATTTTACCTATCCTATTTAATTTATCTATTTGATTTTATCAATCCTATCTAATATATTTTTCTTATCCTATCTATCTACACAAATAAATGAGGGACAGACTGAACATAACTAGATGCAAAAGGAAGATTTCTAGATTTGGAGTCAAAGCTTGGATGAATCACTTGACTTTTTGGACCTCAGTTTTCTTATCTCTACAATGATATTTGACTAGATGATCTATAAAGTCTTTTAAAATCTATAACCCCAGAATTATGGATAAAAAGATTAAAGGATAGAGTCAGACTTAAAGGCACAAGGCTTTTGTGCCATCATCTTTCCTAGGAGAACGAGGCTTATGCTTCCAAGTTTTATAAGAAAGTAACCTTCTTGGATTCCTTTAATGATACTCTATTTTGATTAAAAAAAAATATGTTTACTTAATGGAATTTTGATGAACCACTTCATTTAGTTTCCATTCCCTGAAATGCACAGCCTGAGTTAACACAAATCTCTATGTGAAAGGTTGATTCTAGATATTGAGGAACACCACCACAATCAATTTGTTAACACAGCTCCCAAAAGGTAAATAGCAACAGAATACTCAGTTTTATGGAAAGAATTTCTCTGCTAAACCAGGACACCGATCATGTAAATCCAATACAGAAAGAGTGCTTTCTAGCTCTTTAAAAAATAGTTTCATAGGAATTCTATCCAGAGTCCTATACAATTATGAGTTGGAAGGGAACTTATGACCCAAGTCCCAAGTTGAGGAAACTGAGGTCTAGAGAGAGAAAACGCTTGCTCACAGTCACACAATGAGTTGATAGAACCAATAGAACTCGTCTCCTCCAGTTCCCTTTTCTCTATAACCTGCTTTGTATGTGTGGGGAAAAAAAATAGCATCTCCAAGAAAAAAAATGGAAGGATAAAGGAAGCCAACACTCATTAAAGAATGAAATCACAAAATTACATAAATTAGAATGAGGATTAAATGATTATATCATTACACATTTTACATATAGCTATATAGATATACACTATACTATCCCTAGGGGTCTTGTACAGAATCATTTCAAACCATCTATTTTCTAGTACTTTGTCCATTCTAGTTTAATGATTCAAGTAATGTGGCTTCTACCACTTCCCTTGGGAGAGACTATTCCACAGTTTAATAGCTCTCACCATTAGCAAACTTTTCTTGATATTCAGCCTAAATGATCTTCTGCTCAATTTCATTCCATTACTCCCGTCATATCTTTGGCAATTCCTATCCCTCGTTGGTGTTTACATCCTTTGAATATTTGCAGAGACTATTATAATGTGCCTACAGCCCCATCCCTTAGTCATTGTTTATCCAAAGTCAACATTATGTGCTTTTAATCTTTCCCTGTGATTCAATCTGTCCCCCTCCTTAACAATTTCTGTTTCCCTTCCCTGAATTTTTCTCTAATTCAATAACAATCAAGCCCATTTAAGTATGCCTGACTTGGACCTGGGGCTAAGTTAGAAATGTAAGATCTAGGAAAAAAAAGGCAGGCACAATGAGAAGGTTAGAGGAGAGGTTTTCCTGGGGATCTTTTTAGTTCTCACTCCAAATGAAAAGACAAAACAGAACAAAACAAAAAACTGAACCCAAACTCACTTAGGTTGGTTTGTATAATCCCCCTACCTCCCCATCCTTGTGGGCCTTGACATATTAAAATTCACCAAATAGTAATTTTGTGAGCAATCCAAGTCTTGCATATCAAATATCTATATTCCCAAACAATAAAGTGATAAGATCAGTCAACTTTGAGTAGTCAAATAAGTTTTTATATACACACATACATATACATATATAAAATTTTTTAAACATTTCTTCTCAAAGTTTCTCAGGTCCCCTCCCCACAAAATAACAACCCCCCACCATTTGTGAAAATATTTACATTTCTAATGCTGGTACCTTTCAGAATTGGTTACATTACTATTCATAGTAGTGGAGGTCATGGGATGAGTAGATGATATAAAATATATGAGCAAATACGTCAGAAAAAACTGCCTATTAATTACACTGAGTCCAAAAATCAAGTGATACAAACCACTGTTATTCTGGCCCTGTGTTCCCTTATGGGTGTTAGCCATCTGTTTGTCAGACATTTAAAGCTATGATTGTTGTTGTTCATTCATGTCGGACCCTTTGTGGCCCCATTTGGGGTTTTCTTGGCAAAGATACCAGAGTGCTTTACCATTTCCTTCTCCAGTTCATTTTACAGATGAGGAAGCTGAGGCAAATAGGGTTAAGTGACTCGCCCAGGGTCACACAGCTAGTGTCTGAGAACTCAGGAAAATGAGTCATCCTGACAACAGGTCTGGCAGTCTATGTACTGTGCCACTCAGCTGCCACAATAAGTTTTATTATCCCCTTCCACTCAAAGAGGAGGAGGTAGGTGGTAGGAGTATGTTATGATATATGCTTTCTTTGGTCTTGCCTTTCTATGGCTGAATAGAGGGAACAATGATCCAACCACTCCAGGGGCAGTAGTGTGTATGTGTGTGTGTGTGTGTGTCCTTTAGAATTAGTATTTTTTGCATATTACTCCTGCTTTTCAGAGTCTCCCACCTGCAGGCCCTCACTGCTCTGATATTACTCCCTCTTTAATCAGGGCTTTTTAAGGTAAGAAGGATTCTTACCTACCTCTATACATTGTTAGACATGGAGTCAGGGAGGCATGGGTCTAAATTCTTCTGCTCTTAGCTGTGCGAGTGTTAACATATCCTTTAATGCCTCCCCCTCCTCCCCCACTCCCACATCTGTAAAATGAAGGGGTTTGGAGGGGATGACCCCAAGGACCTTCCATCTCCAGTTCTGTGCTCCTGTGATGCTGTGGTCCTGGAGGTAATATTCCCATGCTTCCAAACTTTCTTGATGAATTCCCAACATATCACAGGATCATTGAATGATGAAAAGGTCATTTGTGGCAGTAAAAGAGTGAGAGTTAACCACCTTGTATTTATTTTATATTTATCTGTATATGCATGTTGTCTTAGTTGACAGAAAGGAAGCTCCTTTAGAGGAGGGATTGTTTTGTTTTTTGTTTTTCTATCTCAGTGCCTAGCATAGTGCCATGTGCCCTTAACAAGTGCTTATTGATTGATAGATTGGAACTCCAAGCATAGTTCTAGGCACTATCATTCTTTACCATATTCCAGAGTACCTCTATAAGTGTATCCCTGCATTGTTCAGGATTTGATGATATTTAATATTAGCTAGGTCTACAGGATGAGAAGAAGGAGAAAAGTGAAGCATTAATTCCACTCACCAGCTTGTTTGGGCCAAATGAGACCAAATCACCATTTGATTGATTTTCCCTCCTGAACTGAACAGATTTTTGGAGGGTGGGGCTCGAAGCTGGGTAAAAACAGTCATAGATTTCTACCTTCTCTGCCACAAATAAGTTCTGATATGGTGTCAGGATAGGGAGCTGACTGCTATAGTGATGGGGCATGGGTGATGATTAACTGTAATGCAAAGAGCACAGGGTTAAGCTTTAAAAGACTTGGGTTTGAAGCCCCACTGTGCAATCTCTTTAGACCTAGAGGCAGCTCAGAGGTGCAGTGGGTAGAGAGGTGGACTTGGACTCAGGAAGACCTGAGTTGAAGTCTGGCTGTGGACAGTACCAGCTGTGTGATCCTGAACAAGTCATTTAACCTTACTGCCTCAGTTTCCTCAACTGCAAAGCAGGGATAATAATAACACCCAAATGTTCAGCACAGTACCCAGTACATAGTAGGTGCTTAATAAATGCTTGTTCCCTCTTACCCCCTACAGATCTCAGTTCCATCTTAAAATAAGACGAATGGAATGGATGATCCTAAGGTTCATTTAGGTTTTGCCATTCTATGATTCTACCTTTGAAAAATTAAGAGATTGGCACAATCATTGGCTTTCCAAGCATCTTCCCAGGAATGATCAATCTGGATTCTTAACATTTTATGTGTCATGATCTCCTTTGGCCATCCAGTGAGCCCTGTGGAACTCTTCTCCGAATAATATGTTTTTAAAAATAAAAATTTTAAATTTTTACAATTCACAGTTGAAGGAAATACTAAACTTCAGTTATAAGTTAGTGAAGATACATATTTTTTTGCCTATCCAGTTCAGTGGCCTCCTGAAATTTATCCATGGGTAATTTGAGGGTCTGTGGACATCATAGTAAGAATCCCCTGGTGTAAAATTATATTTAAGGAATTGTAAAGTAGAATTCCCTTATAATTGGATTCATTCTTACATAGATTCAGGTGATATGAGGTAATAAATGTTCTCAAAGATTAAGTAAGATTAACAAGAAAGTGTTGAAAAGCCCAACATACAAGGCAGTATTATTGTTAAGAAAAACCTCATATAACCTGAGAGGCATAGCATAGTGGGGGCACGGAATAGACCTCCAAATCAGCACTTGGGTTCAAATTCTCCTAATGTCTGTTTGACTCTGGGCAAGTCATCTAACCTTTCATAGTGCCAGGAAACTTTTTTTTTTTTTTAAGCAATAGGGGTTAAGTAACTTACTCAAGGTTACACGGCCAGTTATTTCTGTGTGTGGTACTGAGTGTCTGAGCCCGGGATTTGATCTCCAGGTCATCCTGACACTGGAGCTGGTGCTCTTACTCACTGTGCTACCTGGCCACCCCAGCCAGGAAATTTTTAAAGATTTTTAAGATTAAATGCAGAGGGGTTGCTAATCACCCTTGTTAGAGGGAGTTGTATCTTCCAGCAAAATCACAATCCTAAAAAAAACCCGACTCTCCTATATCCCCTCACAGTATAGTTTTAAAGGGCTTCCACTGTACATCATCTGTATTTGTTTAATAGAGATATTAAATGTAATAGTCATACTCCCTTAAGAAAAAAAAGAATGACAAGAAATGATTGGCAATTAAGAGTTTGAGAAAGCTGTTTGTCTCTCCATTTAGGGATGGACAGGCACCTTGCTCCATTAGCAACTCAGTCTCCCACATCAAAGAAAAAAATATGAGGAACTGCATTTGGTTGCTAAGCAGGCCCTATTCTTTCACAGGAAGTGTCTGACATGAAGGACTTCTCACAACCAACAAAGCCAGGAATAATGAGAATATAAAACCAGCACTCATGAATAATTCAAAGGGCTGAAGACTTCAAATGGAACAGTTTTCCTCATTGGTAAGCACCAACCTGATGCCTTTGCATCTGTTCTTAGTGCTATTGTTCTCCAGGAGTAGGGTAAGGGAGTCTTATTTTTTTAAATGATCAAAGTTAGAGGGGGGCGGGGTGACAACTTCAGTCTGAGTCTAACATCCTCCCCCTTCTGCTCATTTGAGGATAGATGTAAATTTTGCCTATGGCTCTTTTGGATCTTCTGGCTTGTAGGGACATTGGTGGTCTAACTGAAATTTGTTTCACCGAGGAATGGCTCAGTAATATCCACCGTCCCCAATTTACCAATGCTTCAGTCAAGAACATCCCTTCTCATGAGTGAGTTCCCTAGCTAGGAGTTTGGTCTGTCTTCCTCATTTACATGGTGCCTTCCACTAGAAGGGATTTCCTCTCACCCCTCATATTGCACTGCTGAGGACCTTTTTGCCACTCCATGATGCTCACTGCTATTATGAACCTCTGATGAGCCCCCCAATGACAGCTGGGAAGTGCCACTAGAAATCCTTACCCCTTCCAAGGGCTTTATTCCCACTTTTTACCCATTACTGGAAATTAATGATACCTTTGTCTATACTTCTCTGAACTGAAAATCCTATTGGAAGATCCTTTTGTTCCCATTTTCCATCCCTTCTTTCCCCACCAGAGCTCCCTTCTGTCCTTGCGACTGGGACTCTACTCCTTGGTCCCACTACTTAGCACTCTTTTGGAGACCTTGTCTAAGCCCCTCCCACACTTTAACTCCTTCTTCTACCAGAGCCTCGTCTAAGGACGATTATAAAAATAACAATAATTATTATTGTTATAGATACCAAGAGTACATCACCAAAAGGAAATTCTCTACAGAAAGCTCTGAAATAGACCCTGAGGAGACCATGATAACTGAAACTGTCCTATATTGGATTAGAAGTTAGGGGACCTTGGCTTTGGCATTCAGTAATATGATGTTTTTCTGATAAGCAAAATATGGATAACATATCAGTCTTGTGTTCAGTTTGCGGTTCTGCATTTTAGGAGAGACTGGCAAAGTGAAGCTCATTTAGGAGACCCATGTCTTCTATGGGGATAGTGAGGATCCTTAATATTCTGTCTATCACATGAGGATGAGTGGAAGAATCTAATTGAAGCTCTTTAAGAGAGGGGAAGACTTCAGATATTTGAAGGGCTATCAATGGAAGAGGGTTCTTAGTTCTATGGATCTCTGCAGGAAAAATGAATATTTATTAATGACTCCGTGTGTATGTGTGTGTGTGTGTGTGTGTGTGTGTGTGTATAAAATACAAGTGGAAATCACTGAGAGACAGATTCTGATTCACTAAGAGGTAGAATTTCCTAAAACTAACACTTCTAACATAGAATGTGCTATCTCATGAATCCGTGAACAGGCAAGTCTTTGAGTGCAGGAGGTGTTCAAGTAGAAGACAGATGACCATTTGTCATAGACATTGGAGATGCTTCAAATAGGGTCTGGACTAAATGACCTCTGAGGTCTCCTCCAACTCTTGACAATCTGCCATTCTCCTGGTTAAAGGAGATTCAAGGGTAGTTCATGTAAAACATTCACCCCATTTCAGCCACAACCATAGATGTAGTCAATGCTTTTATGGAAGAGTGAAGAATGGTATTTCAAGAAAGAAAATAACAATGTTATTAGTATGTTTTCTTTTTCTTTTCTTTTAATTGAAGCACTTTGGACAATTAGAGTGGTAGAGATTGGTCATTGAAAAGGCCTGTTTGTTTTCTTAATAATATAGCAATGCAGAGTACTTTGGGTACTCTGGTGTACCCCAAGGCTGGGGAATGGGAGGCCTAATATTGAAGCACTTAGAGTTGGAAAGGCTCTTCAAAGGGCATTTTGTCCAACTCTCTCATTTTCCCAGTGAAACCGAGGACCAGGTTGATGAAGTACAGAGGTTTGTAAGTAGCAGCGTGAGACTTGAAACCCATGTCATCTGATTCAGATCTAGTACTCTTTCTGGGCCATCACACGGCTGGCTCTAAGCAGAAAATTGTTTCCCTTCTTCTTTTTTCATGTGCTCTCAATCAATTCCCAAGATAGACTGTGGTTACAAAGGAGGAATTAAGCAAAAGTACCATATGGATTTATCCTATTCTTACTGCCACAGCATTTGCTATTTAGCCAGTTAATATCATTGTAAAAAGAACTGGGACCAATTCCTTCTTTCCTACCTGGCTTCTCTTTGGCTCAAGGGAGGGTATGGGAAATAGAAGTATCAGTAGCATCCTTCCTGGCACATAATAGTGGTAAGTATGGTATGAGCTTTTATAAAGCTCAAACTTCATAGTTTAATTTAAAGGACCTACAATAAATTGCCAGTCAATATTCCTTATAGTGCTTAGATGTCAGACTTTATGAATCTTACTATGCCCAGAAAGATCCATGGAGACGTATCATCAACTTTAATTTTCTCTGTATTCTACTTAGCAATTAAGATCAATTCATTGAGATACAGATGATAATTTGCCATCTTTTATCACAGCATGAAATTGCTATTTAGGGGCTTTTTGTCCAACTCATATCTTGTTCTCCCCCCACAGGAGACGTATGAAAAGATCTCTGTTTGATTTTAAGATCAAAGTGATTGTCAGCTATACAGGAAAGAAAGCAAGAAAATTGGATCGGGAGAGGAAAACATCTACTAATAACCTTTCTCCACCAGGCCCCCGTGAAGATGAACTTTTACAAATGCTACTTAGGTGATGAAAAAAGATGTTTCTGACTGTATTTAAACTGTCAGGATTTATCAAGTATAAATGGGAAAACAATTTTTAAATACCAGCTTCTTCTTGCTCACCATAATGACTTGATTTTTTCCCGAAGTCAGGAGCATGCTATGGGCAGAATGATTGACAGAAATCTTTACTGTGTCTGGTAATTTTCATTGTAGAAAAAAAATGTACTCTGGATCTTCATAACTCAACTTTCAACATGCGAAGACTAGAAAGAATACATGGTGTTCTATCATTAAGTAAGCTGAGATTTTCTCCATGTTTCCTTTGATAAGACTGACCTTTTGCTCACAAGCATCCTGGAGTCAAGTTACTTTGACAGATGGGTGTTGAGCTAGTTTAGGAAGGTTTTGCTAAGTCTAACTGTAGTAATAAGTTAGGCCTTTGATGTGCTGCCTGACTCAGCCATAAGTGGAGATTCTGGTGACTGAAGCAAATTAATTTGTGGGGGTGTGTGACCTTGCTCTGGGGGATACCTCTCCCCTATTTATCCAAGGGTTTTGTTAGAGTTTTATTACCCCTTTCTTTGAGTGGAAGATACCGAGAGAGCCCTAGAGTACTCTTTCTTCACGTGTGGTGTGTGATTTAGGATCTGTACCCTTGTTGTCAATTTTTCCTATGATACACTTGTGACTCAAAGCTGAGCCTGGTCAGATAGAGGAACATTTTCCTGGCTCACCGTGTTCTTACCTACTCCTCATCCAAGAATCAATCAGCTGAGCACCTGACTTTTCCAGCTTCTCCCCACCTTGTGCCTAGAGTAGAACATTTTTTATGGAGATGAAGATTCCTACCTACTCAGTGTCCTCGGACAAAGCTCTGGTCATCCCTCCTTAGCTATGACTCTGCTGCTCTGTGGGAGTCAGATCTTGAGACAGCAGTTGAATGGGCATGGCATTGTGGGGGATGATTTAAATTTTAGGAAGGCCATCTTGGTGAAGACGTACTTATGAAAGAGACTGTTAAAACTAAGGCTTTCAAATCAATCCTGGAAGTGTGACCAAAAATCCTTTTGGCTACTGCCCTCATTATTATTACTTTTGGCTTTTTACTTAGAAGATAAGCATTTTTTTTTTTTTTTTGCGGACAGAACATCTGCATGTTCAAAACTGTACTTTGTTCTAAGTGTTCCTAAGTTTCTCCTCCATACAAACCCTTTAAATACATGTTATTTAAGTGAAGGTATGTGATTGTAGATCTAGGAATGTCACAATCTTCAAAGAATCAAGAAGTGAGAATAGGCTGTAGCACATTTCCAATGATGACCTTCACGCAAGGACTGGTATAACATAAATGACCTTACTTAGAACACGCATGGTCAAAAATGTGGTAGGCTAGTATGTATCTTGAATAAAGGATAACAGACAGTCTGAGCACTGCCCTGAGTTCATATTAAATGTTAAAATTGTTTATTGTTAAAAGTGTTAAAGATGTTAAAATGACATGTTAAAATATAGAGAGGAAGGCCTCTAGAATTTGTGTAGATCCTCTTTGGAAGGTTCGAAATGTAAAAATAAAAGTGTCTTTGAGTAAATATTTAGAGCAGTAGACTCCATAGGTGAGGGAGGAGAAGTGATATAAAATATATAAATATAAAAATATAAAATATAAAAATGAAATACAGCAACTAAATTTAAAAATACTCTCTAAATTACATACCTCAAAGGTGTTAGTTTCACATGATAATGTGTATAAAGTTCTTGGTAAATTTTGAAGCATCATATAAATGTTAGCAACACTGTTTTTGAATGTAGGAGAAGTATAGATCATCAAATCATTACTGGAACTGTCAGCTGGGATGCAAAATTGTTTTGCCATTGTTGCCGTTGTTATTCAGTCGTTTTTCAGACATGTCTGACTCTTCATGACCCCATCTGGGGTTTTCTTGGCAAAGATACTGGAGTGGTTTGCCATTTTCTTCTCCAGCTTATTTTACACATGAGGAACTGAGACAAACAGGGTTAAGTGACTTGCTCAGGGTCACACAGCTAGTAAATATCTGAGGCCACATTTGAACTCAGGAAGATGAGTCTTGTTGACTCCAGACCTGGCACTCTATCCACTTTACCACCTAGCTGCCCTTTGTATTATCATTAGATATTGGAATAATGCATCATAAGCACACTGTGGTTACCTCCAAATACTCAGGTGCTTGTATTTGTACAGAATAAACATAAAGATGATTGGTTGGATTCTTTATTTTCCATCCAGATGTTTGTGCATCTGGCAGACTCAGAACTTTTAAAGTCTCAGATGAGGTCTAGAGACTTAGGAGAACAACAAAATGATCACCTTCAATCAAATAACTGGTCATCGTGAAATCAACCATTTTTGAAAGGTCACTACAAGCAAGCACAGAAATAATCACAAATACTTGAATCTAAGTGACTGATGGGATGTTTATTAGTAACTAGTTTTTCAAATAACTTACAGGATTTAATAATAATTTTTTCCTCAAATGGGACAATGTGTATACACGATTTTGATTTTCTATGGCTTGCCTGCCCCTGTTTCTTCCCTGATGTCATGATTCCTGGCACATAGACTAGAATGCTATCATGGGAAGGAAAGCTTTCAGCTAGATTTTTTCTCTCTAATTTGGAGTCTGAACACCAATCATTATGGTGGTAGCAGACAGAAAACTTACAAGTCAATTGAAACCATTCCTTAATCCCAGTGGTAGAATTACTTGCCTTCCTTTACAGTGGCCAGTGCCTGTAATGAAAGGGGCTCTTACCTTTCTCTAGTTAATGAGATATTCTGGACTAAAATATCCTCCTGTGTCCATCACTGAAAGACAGCTGTGAAATAATGAGTGGCATGGAGCAGGAGAGATGGAAGACACCTGCCAGGGGAAACTTTCTCCTTTACCATCCTGTACTAGGCAGACTTGTTGGGTCTAAATGTGATGAATGCAAGCCCTAAAGAAAACCAGCCGGAAAAAAATATCTGATGTGTTTCATGTATTTTGTCTCCTCTGTGATGATCATCTTATATCAGGATTTGGGTGTGGGGAGGAGAGACCCTTCCTTGCCAACATGGACTATGTCTTTCTGCCACTTTGGAAAACAGGAAAGACAAGAAAGAACCATAGGACTTAGACCTCTAAATGAACTTGATACAGACCTTTAAGAGGCAAAACTAAAAAACAAAGTAATGGATAGAAGAACTAAAAATGGAACCCAGGGCCTCTGCTTCTAGTCCATTGCTGTTTATGCAGCAAGGTGGCAGAGTGGATAGAATGTTGGACTTGGAAACAGGAAGACCTGAGTTTGAATCTTGCCTCAAGCACTTATTGACTGTGAGACAATAAGTCATTAACCTCTCTCAGTCTCAGTTCCTTCCTCTGGAAATTGGTGATGATAACTGCACTGAGATCATGAGGTTATTATGACAACCTAATGAGATACAATGATAAGCACATATAATAATGCAATATATGTATATACATATGCATACACAATATATACAATAATGTATATACATATGAATATGTATCTATCTATGCTAGTTATCTTATAAAGAAAATGATTGAAGAAGTAGAGAGAGGAAGAAAAAAGAAATGAAAAGAAGGAAAAAGAAATGGAATATAAAAATAATAAATGATCAGGCAAAGGTAGAAAGGCATTCCATATGGGTCTGCAACTGTTCTTAGAGTAAGGCAACACCCATTCAGTAAATAGGCTTCTTTAAGAAGGCCTTAGCCTAAAAGGGCCAGGATTTCCCATTGCATCCTTGGTCATCTCCAGTCATCCTGATGACTGTCTGGTCACTGAATCCAGATAGCTTTGGAGGAGAAAGTGAACCTGGTGACCTTGCACAGCCCTCCCACACTCAAATCAAAGTAAACTGCAAGTCATGTTATCATTTCCCTGATGCCATGGTCCTCTTTGAAAATGAAGGACAGGGGCGGCCAAGTAGCACAGCAAGTAAGAGCACCGGCTCCAGTATTAGGATGACTTGGAGATCGAATCCTGGGCTCAGACACTTAGCACCCACCCAGAAACACCTGGCCATGTAACCTTGAGCAAGTTACTTAATCCCAGTTGCTTAGGGGCGGCCAGGTGGCTCAGCGAGTAAGAGCACCGGCTCCAGTGTCGGGATGACCTGGATCAAATCCGGGCTCAGATACTCAGCACCACACCCAGAAATAACTGGCCGTGTAACCTTGAGCAAGTTACTTAACCCTGATTGCTTTAAAAAAAAAAAAAAAAGAAAATGAAGGACAAACACAAGCAACTGTTTTGAAATGTAGTTAAGAAATGAGAAGCTTTGGAAGGAGTGACATACTATTTCCTCTCATCCACTGCTCCCCCCTTCCTTTTGCTGCCCTTGCTCATGCCCTTGGCCCCCTTTTCACCTCCCCTAAAGCTAGCGCTGTCCCCTACAGTTGTCTCACACTGTACAAAGCTACGTGCGCTAGCTGCTGCTGAGCGAGACATGCAAATACCACTTGGCCAGTGGGAAGGAGAGAGAGCTGCCCTACCACCACCATCAACACCTCCCCCTCTGTCACAGAAAGGTCATTTGCACCTGGGCTTTCATTCACCTGTGGAAGTGGCAGCCATCTGCCAAGCTCCTGAGGCAAAAACTGGGCAGCTGAATGGTCTCTTTATTTAGACGTCGACAGAACTGAGAGTTCAAGGTGTCAGGGCTTGCTTACTGCGGGTGGACAAGGTGGGTGGGAAAGAAAATATTTGTTCTTACCCATCAATCCAAAATCAGCTATTTGGTCACCTTGTCTAACCTTAGCTTAATGCCGCCAGCTTAAAAAGAAAAGACAAAAATCTCAGCAGTTAAACTTTTCTTTAGAAAGAAGAGGGAGGGGGACCTCGACATAATAGGGTGGAAAGCCAGTTGTGTATTTGTTTAACTTTTATTTTGGGAATATATCTGCATAATGAGAGTTTTCTAAAATAGGGTTAATTATGTTCTCTGTGTCAATATTTTTTTGAGATTTTGCTTAAACTTTGGGGTTACTTTTCTTCTTAAATCTTTCCTGCTTGTTTTTTTTTACTTTTCAGGGACCATTAATTTCCTTACTTGTAAAATGGTGTTGGATTAGAAGATTTTCTAAGTTCTTCACCACTCTGAACACAATGATCCTACAGCTCTTTTGAACTATCTCAGTGTCACTGAGTAGTGTGCATTAATTTATTTAACCAAAATGAAAAATCTGCCTAATTTTGTGACTATTTAGATTCCTCCTATTATCTTTGGCTGTTTTCCAGAGAGAAAAGATGTTATTGTTATGGACCAGGTAAATAATATATCATATTTACTCCCCAGGATGAAATTCCCATCACAAAAGGAAAAAGAAATGAATTACCTTTGGTCATGACAATTCCTGCCAGAGATTTGTGGCGGGCATGCATGGAAGTCAGGTTGTCTGTCAACTCCTGAAACTTCTGTGTGACCAGCTGGTACACTGAGTCAGCAAACTCCTGAAAGATATAAACACCAGGATATTTTTAACTTGGGTGAGAAGAGTGGATGGTAGATGGACAGTGAATTTTCCACTATTGACCCTCCTTCCTAAATTCAGTTCCATCTGTGAGGACTACTTTGGTCCAGACTCTGAGAACATGAAATACATTCTTGTGTATTTCCCTATGTCATTTTGAGAACAAGCAACTATTGTTCTTTTCTTGCCCCCAAAATCTTGAATATGATTTTGGGTAGCATTGGTTCACATCAGTCAGAAGGGATCACATAAATCATTCCTGATTTGGTAATGGAAAAGAGTATAAAGTGAGTCTCTTTGGATGCCTCCTGAGGAGGCAGACAACAGGGGGAGAATGGCTAATAGCCCTCAGGCTAACATTTTGTAACATTTAGCAAAACTTGCCTTTATTTCACATGGATCAGAATCCTCCATTGGAATGGGTATGGAGTAGACATGTTGTAATTCATTCCTATCCACACATCCCAGGCATGGCCCTGGATTTAGTGGACTGTGGTAGAAAGATAATTGGGTTTGGAGTTGGAGGAGAGACCTGGGTTTGATTATGGATGTTTCACTTTGTGATCTTGGATAAGTTAATTGACCTATTTGGCCCCTAACCTCCTTTCATGTAAATTAAAGGAGTTGGACTCTCTGCTCTATGATCATCCTATGAACTCTTTGGAATTAATGCAGTGCCATTTGATTTGTTATTATTGTTTGCTGTTAAGTTGTTTCGGGGGTCTGACTCTTTATGACCCCATTTGGGATTTTCTTGGCAAAGATACTGAAGTGGTTTGCCATTTCCTTCTGCAGCTCATTTTGCAGATGAGGATACCGAGGCAACAGGGTTAAGTGACTTGCCCAGGGTCACACCTCTAGAAAGCGTCTGAGGTCAGATTTGAACTCAGGTAGGATGAGCCATCTTGACTCCAGGCTTGGCACTTTATCCACTGTGCCACCTAGCCGCCCATGCCATTTACTAACGTATGATAAATGACTTAGTCAAACACTGAAAACACTTAACTAAAAGGTTTTTAGTTTTGTAACTATTTTGGACTCCATGATGTCTGGCTATGTGGTAGGGAGAAAAGAAGGAACATTTGAGGAAGGAGTCACAAAAAAGAAGATTACTGGGTAGTTCCTAGGTTGAGTTTGTCTGGAACAAACCTGGAGAACACTTGGATGCCCACTTCCATTTGCTTTTTGCCATCTGACTTTTTTAGATATGAAGACAAAGCATTAAAAATGCTAGCATGCCTCTCTCACATCCTTCTGACCCAGCTTCTCCCCATCCTCATTTATTCGGTCTGGGATCTTGATCCTTTCTATCCAGGACATACCTAACATGCAGCTACTGCTCATGTCTAACATTACCCTCTTTGCCAGCAAAATACTGGATGTGAAAAAGTCTACCAGGGAAGACTTATAAAGGTATAATATCTAGACTGCTTCCAGTCTGACTATACTCATGCAATAACGCCACTACCACCAATAACTAGCATCCATATGATACATCTGCAAAATGCTTTAGAATATGAGCTCCTTGAGGGCAGGGGCCAGTTTGTCTTTTCTTCTTTATCTTCAGTGTTTAGCAAAGAGTACTGGCATACGGTGAAAGCTTAATTAATGTTTGTTGATGTGCTTTTGATTTATTTTATGTATGAAGTCTTATTCTATCCTCAAAACAACCCTTTGAGGTAGATATTATTATTATCTCATTTAGGAAACTAAATGAGGAAACTGAGGGTCAGACAAGTCAAGTCATTTGCCCAGGTCACACAGTGTTTGAGGTAGGATTCAGACTCAGGACTTTCTGTCTCCAAGTCCTGTGCTTTGTTCACTGCTTCAATTTGCTGCCCAGCATTACAAGTTTGTACCAATTTTTACTAAGTGCAAAGGTTGGTTGCAGAGGAGTACAAAGTTCCTGTTCTGAGGTTCACAAAGTTTCTGGGTTATAAGGGATCTCAGTGACCATCCTATCCTATATCTGGCCAAGAATATCTTCTATAACATATATAAATGTTCATCAAATTTTCTTTTTTACACTTTTAATATTTATTTATTTTTAACCTTCACTAAAAAAAAATGAATTCTGACTTCTTTGCCTCCCTTTCCCCCTCCCCCCATGAAGGCAAGAAATATATCAATTGCATATGTGAAATTATGCAAAACATACTTCCATGTTAGCTATATTGCAAACAAAACAACCCAAGAAAATTAAAGTTAAAAAATATGCTTCCATTTGCATTTAGACTCTATCAGCTCTTTCTCAGAAGGTGAATAGCATTTTTCATCCTAAGTCCTTCCAAACTGTCTTGATCATTGCATTGATCAGAAGAGCTAAGTTGTTCACGGTTGCTCATTGTACAATATTGCTATTACTGTGTGCAGTGTTCTTCTGGTTCTACACGCTTTACTTTGTATCAGTTTATATGCCTTTCTAGGTTTTTCTGAAAGCATCTTCCTTGTCATTTCTTATAGCACAATAGTATTCCATTACAATCATATGCGACTTGTTTATTTATTTCCCAATTGATGGACATCCTCTCAATTTCCATTTCTTTGCCACCACAAAAAGAGCTGCTGTAAATATTTTTGTAAATATAGGTACCTTTCCTTTTTCTTTGATCTCTTTAGGATACAGACCTGGGTCAAAGGGTATGCACAGATTTATAGCCTTGTGGACATAGTTCTGAACGACTTTCCAGAATGATTGGATCAGTTCACAATTCCACCAACAGTGCAATAGTGTCCCAATTTTTCCACATCCCCTCCACCATTTGTTATTTTCCTTCTATGTCACATTAGCCAACCTAATCAGTGTGATGTGGTGCCTGAGTTATTTTAATTTACATTTCTCTAATCAATAATGATTTAGAGCATTTTCACTGCCTATAGATAGCTTTGATTTATTTTTCTGAAATCTACCTGTTAATATCCTTTGACCATTTATCAATTGAGGAATTACTTGTATTCTTATAAATCTGACTCTGTTCTCTATGTATTTGAGAAATGAGGTTTTTATCAGACACTTGCTGTAAAATCCTTTCCCCATTTTCCTTTCTTAATAATCTTGGCTGTATTGGTTTTATTTGTGCAAGCTCTTATAAATTGAACATAATCAGAATTATCTATTTTATATCCCATAATGCTCTCTAATTCTTATTTGATAGTTTTTTTTTTTAAATTCTCAAGTGAGGGAAAAACCATTGTCTTTGGAAGCTGCCTTTTAAATTTTTTGACAGTTCTCATCGTTAGGAAGTTTTTTCTTGTTTCCAGCTTAAATCTGCCCTTCTGTAACTTCTACTCATTGTTTCTGCCCACCAAGGATAAGGCAGAAGAAATTTAATCTCTCTTCCACATGACAGACATTCTAAACTCAAAGACTGATATCATGCTCCCTATAAAGTCTTCTCTCTTATTTCAAACATTCTTAGTTTCTTTAACCGATCTTCCTATGATATGATCTCAAGGTTCTTCACCATTCTACTTGACCATCCTGGGATGATGATGCATCAAAGACCTTCCAAAAATGTGGCACTCAGAGTAAGACTTCATTTTTTTTAAGTTGCATTCTTTCTCCACAGAAATTCCATGTCTGAGTCTACATACACCCCAGTCAAGCCAATTCAATCAATTTGGAAGAAAAATCAGGCAAACTTTCTCTGTAGCAAATATATTTGCTTGATCAAAGTTTTCCTTTGAGGTTAGGTGATTTCATTGGCATAGGGAATTTCCTCTCTTAATATAGGTTGACACCTTCTGTGCAAGCTATAGTCTTAGAAATGTTCCTAGAGCACTGAGCAGTTAAGTGACCAGGCCTGGGTGACACAGCCAGCAGATCTGACTCAAAGGCCATCTCCATTCACAACACCATGCTGGCTCTCATTTTCTATAACTAATTATGTGAGTTTTAAAAAAAAATCCATTCTTTGAAAAGCCAAATGAGTTTATGATTGATCATTTGAACGCTGTTGAAACAAAAATGGGCCTGTCTCCTGTAAGGAAAACCTCACAAAACATATTTTTGTCCCCTCTCTTCCTTTCCCACCAAAAAAGTCTGTAAAAACATGGCAAAGTGAGTCTCTTCCCTAAATGCTGTCTCAGAAGGTTAACAGCCTTTCCCATATGTTGTTGTAGCTGTGATAGCAAATGCTCATTATTTTTACAATTGTTCTGTAAATACATATGGAGAACACACACAAATAATAAATAGCATACAAATTAGACTTTCCTTGGGTGGGTGTACCAAACATGGTTTTCCCCTCTTGGATTTCTTGGTTGACATATGCAAGTATGTAGGAAGGTAATTATTTAGGAAGTACCGTGCCTTGTTAATGTGTTTGTTTATTTATTTACCCTGGCTTATTACCTTTACCCACAGTGCTTGAAATAAAACTGTTGTTGTAATACAAAAAGTTTGAGAAGAGGGGATATTGGTTTGTCTCCTAAACCACCTGGGATAGTGTGTGTGTGTGTGTGTGTGTGTGTGTGTGTGTGTGTGTGTGTGATATGATTCAATCAGAGTAAGCCCAAGTTGGCCCTCTGAATGAGGGAGATGAGTCAACCAGCCTTATACTGGGGACTGAATATGTAGCCAGAACTGTGTTTGCTCCTGTGGGTGATGCAGAAGTCCAAGTCATGGTTTCTGCCCTAAATAATCTACCTTACAGTCAGGTTGGCTTTTATCAACTTGGCTAGAAGCACCTTAAAGAGCTCTATGTCTTCACCATCCCATATTGCCTCTTTTCAGTTTCTTTCTTCGTTCCTTTCTTGTCAGGATTAGAAGTTAAACCAAGCTAATTACATTTCCAACAAGAAGAAAGAACCTTCCTCCTCCTCATTCAATTCTTTTATTTTGCAGAGGAAGAAAGTGGGGCACATAGACATTAGGTTCATTCTTGGGGAGGGAGATCATTGAATTGGGAGTTGCCTGAGATTGAATCCTGGAATTGTTATTTTATAACTGTGTGGGCCATGGGTAAGTCATTTCACAATACAACCTAGGTCTAGAGTAGACAACCTGGGGTTCTTGATTCAGATGAGCAAGGATGTTCTGCAAGTATCAAGAATTCCATCAGATCAAGAGTTCCATCAGATCTAACAGTAGGGCCAATTTGGTTGTTTCTTCATTGTTGGAAGCTGAATTTGCTTGGTCTGACAAGGCAGAAATGAAGAATAGGAAGTGAGAAGAGGTGTTTTGGGATGGGGAGACTAGGGGCTTTTTAAGTTGGGCCAGTCACATCAATCTGTGACTAGACTTCACTTTTTGTAAGTTAACTCATGTCTGAGTCAGGTCCCTGCTTGCTGCTTCTTCTGACTTCTTCCCGAGGGATCTCACTTTTAGATTAGACAATGAAAGAAGAGCCATAAGAAGTAGTAGGCCCTACCCCTATACTACTCTAGGTTTTTAAGACTTGTAGTTTTTCAAGTTTAAATAAGACCTAAGTTTCTTATTTTTCTCTATAGTAACACACATGTACAAATAAATGCACAGTGATTCAGGGGCATACTCAGAATAAATAGATTGTAATTTACTATCTTTTCTACTTATTTGATAGATTTTTATTTGAATATTTACCAAATTTTTTATTTCTACATGGTGAGGGTCATGTATACAGCATATGTATATATATATTTGTATTCATATATATATACATATATATATATGTATTCAGATGCAGTATATATACTGAGTATAATATGATTCAGTAAAGATTTTAAAAATAATAGAAGTTAAGATTTTTTTTCCCATTTGGAATTTGTTTAGATGGCTCTCAAATAGTAACTGAATTTCTGTTACTGAAAATTATTACTCCAGTCTAGGTAATATAGAATACTTGTGTATCCCATGTATATGTGTATATGTATACATATATACACATATTTGTATATATACACACATATATATGTATATATGTAAATCACTTGCTTCATATATGCTATTTTCTAGAATAAGGATTTTTTATATTCAAGAGGTGATGTAGATTATAACCCAATTGCATCTTTTCATCTAATGAAACTCATTGAGTTTCTGTAAGTCCCCTGCAGGGGATCCATCCAACATGCTTGGGGCTTGCTCTAAAAATTTTTTTTGCCATTTAAAATATTAATTGAGTCCAAGATCTGTCAACAACAATTCAACAAATATTTATTAAGTACGTACTTTGTCCACCTTGAGAAGTATGGGGTATATAGAGACAAAAACCAAACAGTCCTTGTCCTCAAGGATTCATGTCCATTGGTTATCCTTTGTGGTCCCTACATGACTAACTCACTTCCTTTGCTGGAGGATGTTATCTGGGGACAATATCTTTTATTCTGTGTCTTTTTCTTAACTCTTTGCTGGTCATATGCTTCAAGTTATATGTAATTACCATGCGTTATTTCCTTTGTCTTTTGCCTGACCAGTAACTTTAACTCTTCAGAGAAATACTGTTCCAGCCTATAGTCATATGGTATTACTAAATGACTACTGACATTAAAAAATCATTGGACTTTGTTAGTGTGAGAAATTGAAGACTAACTTTCTCTCCCTCTTTTTCAATTCTGGGTTTGTTTCATTGCTTATCTATAGTGTCTCTACAAGATAACTGATGGACCAACTCTCTGGGCTTTTCATCCATCTTCATGTTGTAGTCAGGACAATAATAGAAATTCTCTACTCATAGTTTTTCCTATGTGAATTTTCTAAGGTCTCATTGAGGTGACTTGGGTTCTTGAAGGGTCCACCAATGGTGAACCAGCATTAGCAGCTTCTCCCATGCTACAAAAGCTTTAAGTAGAGTACTACCAACAGATGATGTCTGTTTCTTAGGGACCACATTAGCTAAGTATGGAAGATCTACTCAGGAATAGGCTAGCCACTTAAGAATGAACTATGTCTATCATAACTCATGAGTCAATGAAAAATGCAATGTCTCCCTCAGTCCTCTATGACCCTGTCATAGTGTTAGAAAAGGAGATGGAGGATAGTAAAAATCCCACAGTTTTTAGACAATCTATTAATTTTCACTATTGGTTTTTTAAATATGAAATCTTTGTCCAGTGACCAATGAATACCTCCAGAGGACTACGAATTTCAAATCCTCAAATACATGAAATCTGGAGACATAAAGATGTTGCAAGTAAATGTAAATCTGCCATACAGATTTTCCTTGGAAAGGCAAAGGAATTGGCATATTTTATATATATATATATATCTCACATTATAGTCTAGGCATAAGATTTGTAAAAAAGACCACCATAATCACAGCTTATGTGTCAGTATATGTTACAGACGACGAAGATGTCCAGAAATCTGCCAAATAATTTGGTAAGAACCTACAGATTAAATCTATGTATACTTTAATACTGGATAACTTCACAAAAATATTTATAGCACTACTTTTCATAGAAGCAAAAAATTAGAAATAAAGTAGATGCCCATTGGCTGACAAATGGTTAAACAAATTGTGGTACATGAATGTAATAATTTATTACTGTGCTATAATAGACAGTAAATATGATGGTTCCTGAGAAGCATGGGAAAATATATGAATTTATGTAAAGGGAAGTAAGCAGAACTAAGAGAGCAGGACACAATTATTCTAACAGTGTGAGTAGATAAAACAACCCCCCTCCCCAAACTGAGTTTTCTGTATAGTGTCCCATGAACTGCATGCTGACCCCCTTGGAGGATGCTAAGTAGGCATTCTTTTCAAGCACATGGAAACTCAGGAGTAGGCTTGCTTCAAGCAATGCTTGATGGTGCAGGCCTCCTACCTGCTTCAGAGAAAGCACAGACATCCTCTGATTGATTCCTGTTGGGCACAATGACTTGAGGGTTCATTTTGTGTGGTGAAAAAAAAAAGTCTTTGAATTGGTCTCTGACCTGTAATTCCATGGATATGGAGTCATCTCTACACTTCAAGGCTAACATGAAGAGAAGACCTAAGACTCAAGGACTGTATACAAACACAGATATACTCTCTTTTTACAAGTTGGTGCAAGTAAGGATCCTTTCATGGGGTACAAGTCTGATGACCTCTATTTAGAAGAAAAGATTGACATTGTCAACTTAAGAATGACTAAGAAGCACATTGTTACATAGAAAACAATCAAATGACTCTCCTACTGTTACAACCCAGTTTAGTCCTGCCTGCCTGGCTTCCTTTTGTGCCTTTTGGGCCCCTCTCCCCAGGTGCTCTTCTCTCATTATGAGCTAATTAACCTCAGTCTCATCTAGCCACTGATAGAATCATTTGAAGAAATGCAGAAACAGGGTAAATTATTGGATTGGCTGCCTTCATGGCCACAAGGCATTTTAACTGTCTTGGGAAAGAATGCTGGCAACTAGTTACTGCTTAGTACTGTTAGAATACTCCACCCAAAGGATCCCTCAACCACAACAAAGAAAGATAGTAAAAATAATATCCAGGAATGTTTTTTTTTTAAACTTAGGAAATCTGGGAAGCAACTGAAATCTGGGAGTGCTACTCTGACATGCCATGGTCAACATTATCATTTGGGAGATATGACACAGGTATCACTATGTCTAATGACAAGGTCAGTAATTATAAAATATTCCTGGCTACTTAGACTCCTAAATATCCCCTAAATGTGACATTTTAATATCTGACTACAAGTATTTGCTTATACTATCCCTCTTTCCTCCCACTTCCCCTAAAGTCTTCAAAGTGAAATATCCTTCCCCCTTAATGCTGCTTATGTGAGTTCTGCCCATGATTCAAGATTCATACAGTTTTTTTTTGGGGGGGGGCTTTCCTTCCTTCTGGCCACATTTCTCCTTGCAAAGGTGCTGTAAATATTCACATTACCAGCATTTCTAAGACATGGGCTTTGCAAACCTTAAAGCTGTATTAAAAGTAATGCATAGGGCACTGGACTTGGAATCACAAAGTCCTGGATTTGAATGCCACCTTTGACCATTACTAGCTGTGTAAT
Source organism: Petaurus breviceps papuanus (assembly GCF_028583685.1). Classification (NCBI taxonomy): domain Eukaryota; kingdom Metazoa; phylum Chordata; class Mammalia; order Diprotodontia; family Petauridae; genus Petaurus; species Petaurus breviceps. The sequence continues at coordinate 33,881,921 of NW_027185777.1, read as the reverse complement.
TTGACAATTACCTTGGGAAAGTCACGTAACTTAAATGGCTCTCATTTTCCTCATCTGTAAAATTATCAAATTAAACCCACTCATCTCTGGGGTCCTATCTAGCTCTAAATCTATGACTCCATAGCCACAACTATCATCTCCCTCAGTTCACTAACTTAAAGTTTAAAATTAAAAATCCTATTAAGGATAATAATAAAAAAATTTCTCACTATTATCATAGGTAGCATTTATATAGCACCTACTATGTGCAAGGCATTGTGCTTCGCTTTGATCAGTGACCCCTTTTCTCTTAGATCTTAAAGGAAAAGTTTCCTCTTCTTCTTTTTCTGTCTGTCTCTCCAACTACAGAACTTGGTTAGAGTCCAAGGAAGTAGAGAGAGAGATTTTTTTGTTTTTTGTTTTTTTGCCAATAATCTTTCTTTAAGAGACCATCAATCTTTCTAGCCCAGATACAGTTTTTTTCTTTCCTGGCTAGCTGCATTTTGAATGTTACAAGGTGGCAGACTCAAAGATTTTTACACAGACAAAGCAGACAGATACAAACAGAAAGCACAGATAGCAATAATTTTTCTTGGTCTTCCAGATTATATAAAGTCCAGGTACTATTACAGTTTAGTAGTCCTATGGGATGGGAGTTGGGAATCAGTGCCAGTAAGCCTAAGGAAATCTCCCCTATAGCCACATTCATCTTTTCAGTGGCATCCCACTGAAGGATGAAGAATTGAGTTCATAAAGAACTCCCTGAGAAATTGCCAAGCAAAGTGTCCTCTGCTTAGAGGGAATTTGCTAGCTGCAAGGCCCAAGTGATCCAGTCAAGCCTTCCTAGGTGCTTGAAGGACCTCCCAGCTAAGAGAAGGGAAAAAGATAGGCTTACCTTTGGATTAGAGGGGGTCTGAATCAGAGACTCCACTCCATGTGGAAGGGGAGGTCAGAGTTGGAGACTCAGGCCCATCCAGAGATGCCAAAAAGCTGTTGAGGTTTAAACCCAAAGATGCCCCAAACTGTTGAGGTGGGGACTTTGCCCACCCAAAAACTGTTTCAGTTTCATGATATGTTGTGGTGGAACTGTCTCAAAGAATTCAGAGTCAGACCACCTCTAATCCAAGTATAGGCATTTATTGAGATTGATGCCTCTCATGAAGCAGGCTAAGTTCCAAGAAGAACCAGCAACTTTAGAGAAAGCAAGATGGATTTTTATAGGGTAAAGATGCAATTACATAACAGAAATTTACATAGAATAGAGGAATATCATTAATATTAAAAGGGTAGGAGGAGTTTGTTAAAGGATTAGGTAATGGTCCTATCTATGGTTCGGTGGTTAAACATTCTGGTCATTCTGCCCTCCAACTGGCTAGCTATTGTGGACCTGCCTGGTTTAGATGGATGATGTGATTGTGATTGAATACAAGAACACACCTATTTCTATGGGAATGGGTCTGGGGGCAATGACAGGGTAGAGGTAGTAGCTAGGTTCCCATCACATGGACACACCTGCTGTTTCTGTGGGAACTAAGAGTTCGGGGACATACCTGTTGTGCCAGTGAGCAGTGAGGCACATATGAAAAAGTTAGGACATTGGAAGGCAGGCTAGGTGGGCACAGTGGGCTGCTGTTCAGTGGGGCTGGGCCCATAATTAAGTTATAATATTGGGGCCGGGGGCAGCTTTATTGGGGTTCCATCATGTATATGTTCAGTCCAATTTACTTGTATAACTGTATCCACAGATTATATAATTTGATCCAATTCAACAAATTTTATTGAATACCTGCTATGTATCAAGTATTCTGCTGGGTCCTAAGAAATAGAAAGGTGATCAATGACATGGTTTTGGCCTTAAGGAATTAATCTCATTGGAACTTCCAAAAACAACAACATACATAAGTTCATTTCCACCACAAATAATTATTGAAAACCTATAATCTGTTAGTGTTTTGCACACTGGAGAAGATTAAGATACTACAGGGTAAAAAAGGTAAAGTTTTACTCTTCTTTCAAGACCCACCTAAAATATCACTTTCTTTAGGAAACCTTCAACTGGCCCAGCTAGAGCAATGGTTCCTTTCTTTGCACTCCGGTAGCACTTGTGTGTCTGTCTGGTAGTTAAGGTAGTTTGAGTGATTTTGTTTTCGTGTATTTGTTTTGCTTCTCCGACTGGACTGAGCAGGTTAGATACGATGTCTTTGATACATCTCCTAACTTCTCCTACTATCTCCTAACTTCTTGGTATCCTCAACATCTAGCATGATGTCTTACATACTGTCGGGACTATTTGTTGTTGATGGTTAGGATGATAAAGATTTACAAAACAGGGGATGTCACCGGATAGAGTGCCGAACTTGGCATCAGGTAGATTGGATTTCAAGTCTTGCTTCTGTACTTCCCAGCTCTGTGACCTTGGGAAAGTCATTTAACCTCTCAACCTCGGTGTCCTATAAAATGAGGATAATAATAATGATGATGCTACTTTGCAGAGTGTTGTAAGGATCAAATGAGATAACATATTTAAAGCATTTTGTAAACCTTAAAGTAGGATGTAACAACAATAGCAACTACCACTACAACTACTACTAATATAACAATAACAACAATAACTACTACTACTACTGCTACTACTACTACTACTACTACTGCTACTACTACTGCTACTACTACTACTACTACTACTACTGCTACTACTACTACTACTACTGCTACTACTACTACTACTACTACTACTACTACTACTACTACTACTACTGTTACTACCATCACCACTGCTACTGCTGCTGTTGCTACTGTTGGCACTTCTGTTACTGCTGCTACATCTACTGCTACCACTGATGATGACAAATGCTATAGGAAGTCAGACTGGGGAAGAGAGTGTTACTGACTGACAAAATAGAGGATTCAGGGAGGAGGTAGCAATGGAACTGGATCTTGAAAAATGGGTTGCCTTTTGATAGAAGATGAGTAAAGGAAGCCATTTCAACAAGGTGGGCTGTCTAAAGCATGGTGGAAGGGAAGAACAATGTATGGCAATGGGATTGTGACCCATTTCTTTGGAATAGAGGTTACAGGTGGGTCAATAGTGTGTCTTAAAGTTAAAAATGTCAATGAAACAGAGAGCCTTGAATACCAGGTTATGGTGTGGACTTGATTCATCAGATAAGGGGAAGTCAGATAGGTGTTTGAGCAGGGAAGTCATAACTTCTTAGATTCTGGTGATGATGTGATAAAATGCCTGGTAGGGGAAAGACATTAACCTTTAATAGTTATTGATACCTTAGGATGACTGGGCTTACTGAAAAGCAGTGCAGTACAGTGGAGAGTCTTCTAATCATACTGGTTCTCTGACTCTTGGGCAATATTCCTTTAATCTATTAATTCCCCCGGCAACTATTTAAGACTCTAAGCTATAGAACAGCTGCTTATCTACAATAAGAGAGCTTCCTCATTTGGAATTTTGTATGCCATTGAAATGACAGGTTTGGAGTCTTCTCCTTCCCCTTACTCCTCCTCCTGGACATTGTGTATATGCAAAATCCTTTCCAATTCTAGTACAGAGTATAGATTATATTATGACACTGTGTCATCAAAATAGGGAAAGGCATAATATTAAAACTAGGACATCCAGGAACATCTCAGCCTCCAGTTTTATCTTTCTGTTCCTGGTTCCATGTCTTACTTTGCTCTCATAATTTTCCTTAGGGCCATCTGTGGAGAGGAAGTGCAGTTAAAAGTCCTAGTGGGAAGTCACTGGTGACTCCCACCAGGAAACTTAAGAAAAAGATGAAGGACTGGAGGAGAAGAGGGAACAGGGACCTGGCAACATGGAAAACTATGGGGGAGACGTTCAGAAGGATATTATGTGTTAAACTGAGGTAGTTGAGGTAATATTAAAGGAAGATCAACTGGGTGGCAGCTAAGGGTAGATGCTGATAGATAATTATCAATTCAGGAACTCTGAACACAATTAAACAGGAGTTGACATTATAATTCCCCAAGATTTCTAAGCCTCTTTTCACCCTCACAAAAAACCTTAGCAATCAACTGAAGTGTAATTTACAACACACTTCTTTGTTAAATATGGAAAAGAGAGACACCCAGCTGCAATCATTATTATGGTTGATTTAGCAATTTAGAAAGTGCTTGCTAAATGGTCCCTTGGTGGCCCCAAAGGGTTAATTCGGCATCTACAAATCATTCACTGACTCCTAGGGAATAGTTTACACTGTGAGAAAATGTGATGCCAATAATTCCACCTCCATGCTTATAAGGAATTGCCCTGAAGGTGATAACAAACAACACAAACCTTTATTAAAAGGAGAGCTGAACAGAGTTGGGGCTGGAATGGAGGGGTGGAGTTTCCAGAGCTGTAACTAGGAATTATGATGATAGGAGCAAATTCACTTGGGTTGCAGTGATAACATAGAAGAGGGTCAAATTGTGGACAAAGTTATTCCAGAAGGGGTGATCTGTCTCCCAGAGAATCTGGCACTTGACCCCATGAGGGTTAGGGGGAAAGGAAGGTTTTGAAACTAGGCTGTGGTGGGTCTCTGGGTATAACATTCTGAAAGGAAGGTGCCACTGGAGGAAGTACAGATCAACAAAAGAGTGAAGGGCAAAGTATGTGGATGGAAGTCACTGACCTGAGGGCAAAGTTCTTGTCACCCCAGGTTAGTTATGGTTCTTTATCTTGCTATATATCCCAAAGGGAAGAATACCCCTAATTCCCCAAAGTCTTATATACCAGCTTTGGGGTTATTAATTTATAATCTGATGGTGGCTGGACATTTGGAATGCAAATGGACAGAAGAGAGAAGCCCTTGGTTACTTACTTAAATGATAGTTATAAACAGGTATTCCGAGGTTAAGTATGCAGGAACAAGGACCTCAGGTAGACTTATGTGGTGATACTTGTTGCTGCCTAGCATTTTTCACACATGAAAAAAAGTAAACTTAGAGCACCGGACCCAGAGTCGGGATAACTGGGATCAAATCTGGGCTCAGATACTTAGCACCACACCCATAAATAACTGGCCATGTAACCTTGAGCAAGCTACTTAACCCCAATTGCTTATTAAAAAAAAGTAAACTTTAAATCAGAACATTAAGTAGCTCAAACTTTATTAATTTCTAGCACTAATATTTTGGACAGCATAAATAAATAAAATGTGTTCAAATTTGAAATGGCAGTCTTCAGGGTAAAATTGACATTCAACAGAAGTGGTAAGGATATTAAAATCAATAGATTATAAAGGAGAAAGTCTTTAGTAAATATTTTCCTGTTGAAATTCTGTCTTTGGGTTTATAGGGCTGAAATATCAGAAAGGTTAGATTTGCATATGGGTGGGGTAAGGCCGACTTCTTCAAAAGGATACTACCAAATGCTCTATTTCTTTCTTTGTTCTTTTCTTCTTTTTATTATGAAAATGACAAACCCTAACAAACGTGGACGTTACAATATACAGCCAACATAAAAAGAAGACTGCATATGAAACTACAAATCTATTATATGCAGCTTTTAAAAATTATTAAAGTATATAATCAGTTTAACATGAGAGTACCAACAGTGAGTGACCTGTTTGTCTCCTTCTGAACTTTTTTCTGCCCTCCTCTGCATACTTTTAATGCTTAGCTGATGATCTTTTTTTCTTTTTTTGCATAACTATCATTTCTGTTCTTCTACAAAAGAAAAGCTGTCCTTTGTAACAAGTATAGTCATGCAAAATAAATTCAAATGGCCATTTATGAAAATATTGTTCTAATTCTGCCCCTTTAGTCCATTGCCTTTCAGCCAAGAGGTAGGAAGTGATGTTCAGCATCCTCCTTCTGAACTTGTGATTAGTTGGTCTTTGCCCATTGGTCAACGTTCTTAAATCTTTCATAGTTGTTTTCCTTTTCAGTGTTATAGGTCAAATACTCTAGTTCTCATGTCTTGCTAACACTCCTTTTCTCATCAAGTGACTAATAATTGGTAGTAGAGGAAAGAAACCTTGAAACATAAGTTGTGGCCAGACTGAAGAGGGCTCTCAATGCCATGCTATACAGTTTAAACTTTGCTTTTGTAGTGAGAATCTACTAAAAGATTTTTATTTGAGAGTGATGTGATTAACTTCATGTAATAGGAAAATTAATGTGGCAGTGTCATGCAGGTTTGATTGGAAAAGGAAGAAAATGGAGGCAGGGATCTTGGTTAGGTTATTCAGTTTAGATGAGAAGCAATGAGGGTTGAATTTAGAATGGCGGTAGCAGGAAGAGAAACAAAGGAATGTATGTTGCAAAGGTGGAAGTGACCAGAACAGCACAGAAAAACAGAGCTTTGGGAAAGCCTCCATTTAGTGTGTAAAGGGTTTTAGAGAAGCTAGTGAAAGAAACATCAGAGAAAAGGGAGAAATGCAAGAAGTTTGTTGAGTTCTCCTTTCACCCCTTGGTGAGGAAAATGGAAAAGAGTAGCATCTTTCATTGGAGAGGGTGGAAAGGTGGAAGTCAAAAGGAATCATACAGCAAAAAGTTTGATTTCAGTTAGAGTAAGGATTTGGAAAAAATGCTTTTGGAAAAGATGGAGAATTTAGGGGAATTTTCACAATAAAATTGGTGAGAGTAGAGAACATTCATCAGAGATATTGTGAGTAGAAACAAGATATGGCAAATGGTCGTATGTGAAGGGTTAATGTAGGGTTAATCTAGGTTTCAAAACTGATGAAGAATAGTGGTGCTTTTGAATGTAAAAGGGCCATTGAAAAGAGCAATCAATATGGAGAGAAGATGACAAACTCTCACTGGGACACGATGAGAGACAATCAAACTTTTCTTTTTTCTTGAGTATTATGAAATATGATTTAACAAAAATAGTGGGTCTGAATGGTTACACAACTAAGGTTGAGAGGAAGAGAGGGATATTGGAGGGGGGCAGAAGGACTTCTGGGATGGCAAAAAGATTATAGGACCATAGATTTAGAGCTCAAAGGAAACTTAGAGGTTATCTAGTGTAACTCCTTCACATTATAAATGAGGAAACTGAGGTCAGAGCATATAAGTGAGGTAAGTACCTTGCCCATTGTCATCTAGTTCAATGACAGAGATAGGTTTTGCATCCAAGTCCTCTCATGCCAAAGACAGTGCTTGTGGTGGAGAGAGCATATTTGTTCAGAATACTGTCATTTTCCATCACAAAGAGATCTTTTGATCTTACTAGGACTGGCAAATAAATTCCCATCTCTCTGTTTTATGTCATTAATTTTTGTAGATTTTCCGGCCTGTTTTTGGTCCCTTTCCTGTTTACCTTGCACAGGGTGAGCAGGAAGGTTAAGAGGAACTCAGACCAACTAGTTTAGCCATTCAAAGAAGCTCCCCTAAAAGTTATGGAGGACAAAAGGTTTTCTTTGAGGGGGCAAGTTAGGGCAATTGGGGTTAAGTGATCTGCCCAAGGTCACAGGCTAGTTTTTTGTGTTACGTGTCTGAGGACGGATTTGAACTCAGGTCCTCCTGACTCCAGGGCTGGTGCTCTATTCACTGCACCACCTAGCTGCCCTGCAAGAGGTTTTCTTAACTAAAGTTGGACTTGGGAATAACTTAGTGCTATCCCTATTAACCTGCATAATTGAGAGTTAAGGGATATGAGTCTCTGTCTCTCTTTCTCTTAGTCTCTACCCCCTTTCTTCCTATACTTTTACCTACCCGTATATTATATATATATATATATATATTTATATATCTATATAATATTTTTATATTATATAGATATTCCAGCATTATAAAAACATCATTCTTCTAGTTGCTTTAATTCCCCTTTTCAAATTGGAATACCACGGAAAATAAAATGCATAAAGTAAATACGTAGTGTGTGTGTCTGTTTGTGTGTGTGTGCGTGCACACATGCGCCTCTGTATAGAAATAAAACTCAGTTGGCCTGACTTTTATAAAACTGATTTATTCATTAAAACATTTTGTATCTAGTTTTAATCAGAATCTTTAAATTCACATTAGTGTGTTAATGCAAGGATGCTAACAGATGAGATCCTCCGTTTGGGGTTGATTCATTGCTATTTGCATTCATCTTGGTTTAAAAAGATGTAAGCAAGAAGCACCATTTCAATGAATTTAGAGAAAACAAGATTTCCTACTGAAATAGCAGTTGTTCCTTAAAGGAGGTAATATTTAGTTCCCCGGCTTTTGCTACATCTAAGAACAGTTTTGTAGTTATTGCTTAGGTAATGAAGAACATCAAGGCCTATTTTGCAGAATCATTCTTGAAGTCAATACTGTGCTTGCTAACAAATACCAGAAAGGATAAACCTTTTGTTTTTGTGTTTTTCTTCCTCCTCAGTCTTTAACCTGAAAATCTGTTCCTGGAGAGACACATGAGACTGGTTGCAAGTGCTGAATAATTCAAAGCAATGCATCCTGTGAATTGACTGAAGTCACTGCAGGGCTACCATCAATCATTCCTGAAAACCCACAGAGGAATAATAATAATACCTTATGTTTATAAAGCATTTTATAGTTAACAAAGTACCTTACATACCTTGTCTTATCAGAGCTTCATAATTCTGTGATATAACCGGGGCAAGCATTATTATCTCTATTTGGTTTCAGGGGAGAAACCCAGAAATGTTAAGAGACTTGACCAAGGTGTAACATAGTAAGCTGATTCTAGTCAAGTGTGCTTTCCCTTATGTGGAGCTGAAACTAATTAAGTGTTTGAATAGTGAAAAAGACAACATATTCTATATTTAACAAAGGAAAGAATAGTGTCAGGACAAGCTAATATACTAACTAAAATAAAAAAGGGTTTTTGAACTATGATGTGGACAAAAGGAACCTTGAGAAAGGGGTGGTATGTAGCATTTATATGGCCTTAAGCAAATTGTATATGTTAATCTCATTCTATGTGTGGCTTGGGGTGGATGGGGATAATGAAAATGGATGGTCATGACAGGGAAGTTCCTATTTGCTTTTATTTTCTCTATAAAAGAAAAACATCAACCTAGGAAGCCTCGAATAACAGTGGCTAGCTTCCATCCTTGGATGGACCTGTGATATTATTAATGGGAATACTTTCAGTGATAGAGATTACAACCTATCTGTGTCCTATGCAAATCTCGTTGACTGATCCTATAAAATTCAGCAGAGGTACACTTGACATCCCAGGGAAACTTCTAGATTTCTTCACTTCTTGTAGATACCAGTTGAGCACATAGCTGTCCATCATTTACCACTGTTTCACACCAAAGGACTGACTCACCTTTTCTGTTCACATATATTTCTAGTGACATCCTTTATTCCCTTTCTACAGATTTCTTTGTTGGGGATGTTCTGTAGTGTATTTACCCCCAATAATAAGCTTCTCCATTCTTTTCTGAGTAACTTTCAAGTGTAATGCTTCAGAGACAGTTATTATTAGAGTCTTGTAAATGTGATATCTAGTCACTCAAAAGAATCTGGTCTATCTATAGAGACAAATAAGTGGATGAAGGATCTGTGTGGTTCAGACTATAGTTAGTTGAATGACAAGCCACAGGACCTTAAGTATGGATATCTTGGATAGTCATTATATATGGACAGGGATCTGGGAGAAAAATTGAACTTGAGAAGGAAAGTGAGACTTTTCAATGGGAGTAGACTGTCTCTGAAAAATTGCATGGTGCTTTTAATGACATTGAATTTCATCCTAGAAAGGCTTTTTAATAAAAATAATAATATTATTTTGATAATATTATGAAAGGTTATAAGTTATGGAAAACTATAGACATTCTCCAAAGAATGTTTAACGTGGTTATTTTATGATAAATGAGTCATGATAAATGAGATGTTTCCAGGGTAATTTAACTGCTCTCAACAAGCTCAAGTCAATGCAGCCTAGAAAATTTTTTAGAGTTGTATTAGAGCTTGTGAATATATTTTCTGAGTCATACCCAATGATCTCTGAATAATTATGCAGAATGGGAGAAGTATTACATGAACAGAGAGGGCCAGGTGTGATATTGATTTTCTAAGGAACCTGGAAAATGGATTCTTCCAAAACATTAGCTGGTGAGCTTGACTTTGATTCTTGGGAAAATCTTTAAAAGGTATCATTAAAGTAATGATTTGGAATTTTATAGAAAGGAATGAGGTGATCACTGTGAACCAATATAGGTTCATCAAGATAAGACTATGCCAGACTAACATAATTTTTCATTTCAGTAGAGTTTACTAGACCTAAGGAATGCCACAGAGATAATATAAATCTTATTTCTACAAGGCATTTAGCAAAGTTTCTCAGTTATCTTTGTGGACAAGAATGTTGAGAGGTACTATGAATGAAAGTACAGTTAGATGCATTCAAAACTGGTTGAATGAATGGAGTCTAGCAAGTGGTGAATAATGGATTGATGTCAGCCTGGAAGGAGGATGTAATGGAGTCTTATAGGAATATGACTATGGTCTTGTTCTGTTCAATATATATTTTTTCATCCTTGACTTGGATGAAGGTATTCATTGTGTACCTATCAGATTTGAAGATGGCATGAACACAGAAGAGACAGGCAACACATTAGAGAGCAGAATTAAGATTCAAAATGTTTTAATACACTAGAATGATGGAATGAACCTACTAAGATGAAATAGGGATAAATGTAGTAAAAAAACCAAACCACTACAGGATGTGAAAGATGCGATTAGACAATAGTTCCTGTGGAAAAGATCTAGAGAATCTCTTCTTATCCTGGGTTTACAATCCCAAGGAATCCAGGAATAGATTTTAGGGAGGTGAGAGTCTGTGAACTTGTATGGGAAAATGCACCTTTATTTTCACTAACCTCTAACTGAAACTTAGCATTTCTTAATTTATAGAAGTAGGCAACACAAATTATTCTTTACCAGGCTACCCAAGAAGTCCATGACCCAAAAAAGGTTAAAACCCCTGATTGAGGGGTTTGGGGGGACTATAGGCTCAACATAAATTAACAGTCTAATACAGCAGCCACAAAAGTGATCTTGGGTAGAGCTGTAGGGTCCAGAACAAAGGAAATGGTATTCTCACTGTACTCTGTACTGGTCAGACTAGCCCCTGGAGTATTGTGTTCAGTCTTCTGTACCACATTTTGGGAAGGGCAAGCAGTACATTCAGAGAAAGGCAATCTAACACGATGGGGGAATTCAAAATTCCCACATAACTGATCATGTGCAAACACCTCCTGTGGGGACAACAAATGGATCAGTTTAAAGAAGGACAATAGGTTAAAAAATGAAACATGCAAAAAAAAATCAAATAAAATCCCTAAACACCACACCATGATGCAGTTATATGTACAAAGAAATGCTCCCATCAGAATCAGAATGCAATTTTAATTTGTATTTTGCTCTATGCATAATAAATGGTCAATAAATGGTTGGCAAATGAATGACTTGATAAATAGCTATTCAGTTATCATTTTATTTTTATTAGGTTAAAGTGTCCAACTCTGGGTTTGACACATAGTCACACAGACAACTAGAAAGGATTAAGGATGAAGAGGAAAAATGATGCATTATTAAAAGATTGGAAAATAAGATCTATAAAGAAGAGGGAAAGGAATTGGCTACTCTTTAGCTGGGATTTAAAAGAATAGGGATGGTTTAACTCCAAGAGCCCTGTTCTTTACCCAACTGTAGAGGTATAACTCTGATGCTTTTAAGGGATTTGAGAGGGATGTAGATCAGTCAATGAATCAAGTAAGCAATTAACAAGCACTTATTAAATGCCTACTATGTGTCAGGAAGTGTGCAACTATAGGCACTAGGGACACAAAACCTGAAATGAACCAGTCCCTGACATCAAGGCATTAACATTTTATTGGGGAAAACAGTAAGTACACATATAGATAGATACAAAATATATGTCAAATAAATACAAGGTCACATTGGTTGATGGAAGAGGGATGGCAGTAGAAAGTGGAGGAATCAGGAAAGACATCATGTAGGAGTAATTCTTAAGCTGAGCACTGAAGGAAACAAGAGTTGAAGAAGAATTTCTTGGATCCACTACCACAGTGGCGATTGTTAGACATGTTCCTGGGTTAACAAGAAGGATTGTGAAATCTTCTGTGAAGGACTTGAAAAATAGATTTTCTGCTTCCTGGGATTAGATGAGTTTCTGCCTAGAGACAGGAAAATGGACTGGATGACCTTTTGAGGTGTCTTCCAGACCTTGAGATGCCCTGGTTATTTCAAATAGTGATCACTTTGCAACTTGGGGGCGGGGAAGGGGGGGAGGGTATGCTTCAAGATGAGCTTCAGGTGGGGCTCTGCTGTACCAGGACTATTAAATTAGCACAAATGGGTTTTCTTTAACTAGGTGAAAGCTCTATAAAGCCTCTCTAGCCACTGGGAATAATAGACTGGCCAATGATATTTATAGCCTCTGCAAAAGAATTTGATTGTAAATTCCCATTATGGGCCCTGGCTCTCTAATAAAGTGGGTTTTTGTTGTTGTTTTATCAGACCTGCTCTTTTAGGTTCCCAGTTTCATTTCTATGGCTTCCCCTCCCCTCTTCCCAACTCTCAGGCATTAACGAGTGTCCTTCGGATACCAACAGCAAGAATAAAGCACTCTTGTCACAATTATTACCATTGTCTCTTCAAGGCTCCCTCTTAAAACATTAAAGACTTACTAGGTAGCTTCTCTGTGGGAGAAGTGTTCCAAGTGATGTAAAACGTGTTACCCTGTGGGAGTCTCAAGGGAAGACCAGAGCAGCTCCCCGGGTGGAGGGGTGACACCGGTGTGCCCATGCTGCTTACTCTGAAGCTGGTTTCTAATGGTATTACATACCATACATGCATTTTATTAGATGGGAGGGGTTGACAATCTCAAAAACACATCACAACAAACCTGTCTGAGCTTAGCAAGGCTACCTTTCTCTTCCTCTACAACATAACCAGTCCAAAGGCAGTCATCATAAATTTCTTGTTCGGTCATTTTTCAGTCATGTCTGACTCTTTGTGACATTATTTGCGGTTTTCTTGGCAGAGGTCCTAGAATGCTTTGCCATTTCCTTTTCCAGCTCATTTTACAGATGTGGAACAGAGGCAAACAGAGTGAAGTGATTTCTCTAGGGTAACACAGTTAGTAAATCTGAGGTGATATTTGAACTCATGAAGATGAGTCTTCCTGACTCCAGGCCTGGCACTCTATCCACTGTGCCACCTAGCTGCCCTAGTCATCACAAATATACTGGCTTATTTTGCTATTCACATCTATAGGGTTTGTGTGATTATTTAGTATAACGAGCCCGCTTTCCTTCTTTTCTTATTGTCATTGTTTTGTCTCTTTCCTCTTGAAAGAGTGAAAAGGTCACAGCTATGTGGTACTTGAGATAAAGAACTATTATTTGGAAAACAGTACTTGCCTTGTACACAGTAGGTGCTTAGCAAATATTTCCTATCTTTCCTTCTTAGGTAAGAGAATGACTGAGGCATTATCATATTGGGAGATTCAACTCCTCAGTGCCCTTTTCAGCCCACCCTGAGTTCCTCTAGTAAAAGAAGGGCAGGGGAGTTCTCAAGTCCTTGACTTTTTTTTTCTGATGGATATTGTTTTCACCACTGTTGAGTATCGGTGTATAAGCTGCCATGGTTCAGGGAATTCATGGTCAGGTTTCTGTTGCTGAGCCTTTTGGCACTTCCTTAACCTGGTTTTTGAATGACAGACAACCAATCCAATCGAATAGGGATTTGCCTACCATATTCAAAATAATCTGAAACTAGATGGTGTAGTGAACTCATCTTCCTGAGTTCAAATCTGGCGTTAGACACTTACTAGCTGTGTGACTCTGGGCAAGTCACTTAACTCTGACTTTATTTCTTTATCTGTAAGAGTATCTGGAGAAGGAAATTGCAAATCACTCCAGTATCTTTGCCAAGAAAACCCTAAATGGGATCGTGAAAAGATACGACTGAAACAACTGAGCAACAAAATCCCCTACTTGTAGCATTTTCTTCTTGGTAGAAATCCCTACCTTTCTTTGAAGCACAATATAGGTGCTCCCTTCTCAGTAAGACTTTTCCTCAGCGTGTTCCCTTTCTTGAGATTATTTTGTATTTCCTCACTTGTCTACAAGTTGTATTCTTCCAGGAGAATGTAAGCTCCTTGAGGGCAGGGATGAGATCTAGCCCAGCAGAAAGAAGCCTGAATTTGTAGTCATAAAAGCTGAGTTCAAATCCCTCAATTGGAGGATTTTTGTTATTTTCTGTGTGCCTTTGGGCAAATCACTTAACTTATCTGGGTTGCAGTTTCCTTATGTGCAAAAGGAGTTAGACTAGATGATTTCTAAAGTTCTTTCCAGCTCTAGATCTGTCATCTCATGAAAGTTCCAATTTTTCCTTCATATTTCTCTGAGTGATTAACTAACATAATTCCCTCCTTCTACATGGGAGGTAAATAATGTGTTTGGAATTAACACTATAAGTAGAAAAATAGTAGGTACTCAGCACATACTGAATCAAATGAATTGAATTGTAAGGAAGAATGTGTAAAACTTAGGAATGTTCTCTGCTGTCTGTATTTTCTTCTGTGACTGTCTATTAACTTTCCTTCCCAGTAGATCGCAAGTTTCTCAAGGGTAGAAACTATTTCATTTCTCTCAATAGATTCATAATATCTAAAAGTGACCTGCTCATTTATTTATTCATTCATCCATTCATTGATCTACTCATCTATCTTTCCATCTGTCTGTCTGTCTGTCTGTCTGCCTGCCTGTCTATCTTTCTATCTATCCATCTATCTTTTTATTTATTTTGGTGAGGGTGAGATTTAGGACTAGTTTTATCAGTGTTGGGGAAATTCCATTATAGAAAATCTCTTAGTAGTCTGTAACTGATGTACTCTGAGAGTTCTTTGGGGTTACTGAAAGGATGAGTGTCATACCCATGGTCACCCAACTAGTATATGTTAGAGACAGGATTTAAATTCAACTCTTCCTGCCTCTAAAGTCAGCTTTATATTTATTATGCCATATAGCTTCTCCATCCATTAAGCCGCACATTTAATACTTAATAAACATTTGCTTTATTGAATTGTCCTTGTTCTCCTGACACTACCAAAAGTAGCTTGTCTTTCTGTACAACTCTTAAAAAGACCCAGAAAAACATTGGTCCTACTGTCCATTTGGGGCACAAATACTTTCTTTCATTCTCTCATAAAACTTGGGGTTTACTTCACTGTCTCGCATGTACATTGTGAAATGTTTAGAGAGTTTACAGAAATAAAACTTTCCATATAAAATGGTCTTGGCTTTATGAGTGACAGAATAGTACTTAGGAAAGATAATGATGATAACTAGCCTGTGATGTGATTCTCTTCCCAGGAAATTCTCATTCCAAATTGTGATGTGAATGGAACACCTTCCTGACGCAATGAGTATCCTCATCAATACTCCCTTCTTCCACTTGCTCCCCCCCCACTCGCATCACACAAAGTGATATCATGATTTGTCCTCAAGTTATAATATGGTGCTGTTACATAGGGTCACATCTCCTAATGGTAACAAATGTTGAATATCTGCCTCTGGGGAAGATTTAAGGTGGGTCTGAAGCTTGTAGTTTTAAGACAATTTCTTGCTCTTAGCACACTTTCCACAATGTCCATAACCTAAAGGGCAAGGTGATAAATCACACACAGAAAAAGAAGCTGGCAACTGGCACTAACCTGTTCCCCCAGCAAAGGTCCTTGTTAAAGGATTACTTCTGACATCAGGACTTGCTCTATCCCTTTTTTTTTCTCAAACTACAAAAGTAACTTGGAAAAAAAAATCTCAGGGCAACCCAAGTATTGTGGTAGCACGCGCGTTGCTAAGATACCTAAAATTCACAGGTTGAAGAGTTGAATTCTTCCAGCAAAAGTATATGTCACGGATGGCCTTTAAAAAAGCCCCGGCAGCAAAGATACTGCAAAGCAATTACATGTGCAGGAAATACAATTTCTCCTAGTATTCCTCCTTCAGTATGTTTTAAAAGATGTTAATCCAATCCCATGTTTGTGGCTGTCTATCTTTGTTTTGCATTTTAAGGATGCTAGTAGGAGAAGATTAGAAGTCCTAGACAAACAATTCCAATTGAGATTCATCCAGTTTATGATAAAACTCAGACCAATTTATTTTTATAGATACTCCACTATTTCAACAAAACTTTCTCTAGAGATTTTTCTCTCTATTCTTGTAGCTTTTCAACTAAATGTCCTTTTTCCCTTCCTTCCTTTCCTTCCTTCCTTCCTTCCTTCCTTCCTTCCTTCCTTCCTTCCTTCCTTCCTTCCTTCCTTCCTTCCTTCCTTCCTTCCTTCCTTCCTTCCTTCTCTCCCTTCTTTCCTTCTCATTTTAGTCTGGTTTTCTTTTTCAACTGGTGAAGAAAAAAAAATCTAATGACAACTCGGAAAGATGCAGTGCATGCAAGATTTTTTTCCTTTGGATGTGATAAAATCTTGCCCAAGACCATGTCCAACCTTTTCAGCAGAAAGGCCAGATGGCTTTACATCCTGTATAATAGACTTTACCTGATGATGCTTCTCAGAATGTCAGCAGGGAAACATCTTTCTAAACAAAAGACAGATTTGTGGTTGTGAGAGGGAATTTTGGAGGGAAAGAGAAGA
Source organism: Petaurus breviceps papuanus (assembly GCF_028583685.1). NCBI lineage: Eukaryota > Metazoa > Chordata > Mammalia > Diprotodontia > Petauridae > Petaurus > Petaurus breviceps. Next base: position 33,865,339 of record NW_027185777.1, on the reverse strand, counting down.
AGAAAGAAGTTGAGACAGAAAAAGAAAGATTCCATAGTCTCCGAATTAAAGAAAATCCAGAGAGAAGACACATTCTAATAATTTGGAGGGATGGTAGTGGAGTTGGCCTGAGAAACAACTGTATAGAAGATAGATAGGAATAGACCATTCTAAATAGTTGAAAAACTTGGCTTTTTGCTATTGAAGATGACTGGCCCCAGACCAGATTGGTTAAGTTGCTCATCCTGTCTCTCAATCTAAGCATTTTCATGATCTCTGCTATGTGAGATGCTATTTCTGATAACAACCAAGAACTCTGGGCTGCAATGCATATGTGTTGGGAGAGAGAGGTCTTGGAAGCAGGTCAGAGTGTGAGTGATAGGAGCTGGCAGCATTGAGATGTTGGGCAAGAGTTTCATCTGCTGTCAGAATGAATAACTTCTCACCTCTGTTAGCCATAGCTCCCAACTCCTGGAATAAGAAAGTGCTTTCTAAGTATAGGTGTTGAATCCCTTCATCCCTTCTGTGAGGCAGGCAACAAGCATTGAGATGGGGAAACTGAGTCCCAGAGAGGACAGCAACTTCTCTAAAGTGACCCAAAGAATCCACAGCTCAGCATCATCTGGCCTTCCTCCCAAAATTAGGTTCCTGTTATCCAGTTGGTGGCTCACTGACCATTAATAGCATGGCAATTAGTGGTTCTCATTTTCTTCTGCTTCTGTGAATTGTTCTCTTGGCACCTCCCCCTTTTCTTATTTTTCCACTGATTTTTATACTATCTGTCAAAGTCAACCAACTTTAGTAAAAAGTATGTCCTATCTGCAAATTATTTTATCCCAAATTGGATCCTTTCATATGGGATCCTGTGATGCCCTCTCCTCTTCACTCTGCCAAAATACATTGTGATCCTCCTGTCCCAAACTCTGCTGTATGAATCCTTCCCCATATAAGCTCTACCTTATATAAAGATTATAGGATTATCCATCATGGAGGGACCTTGGAAGCCCCTTAATCCAACCCCCTCCTTTTGCAGATGAGGATGCAGGCTGTGGACTGGTGATTTGCCCAAGTTCACAAGGTAGTAAATGACAGCATTAAATTTGAAATCCATATCAATGCCCAGGTCCAACATGCTTTCTTCTTTACTACAGTTTCTTGAATGAATGAGTACTTCTAAATGCTTGAAAACAATTTTCTCTTTAAACTTTATTTTCCTTGCAAGCTTGTTTAAGTATTAATTTCCACAGCAAGTAACCTTTTCTATCAATAGATGAATTCTATTTCAGACTAAACCTGTCTAAATTAGAAAAAAATTCACTTTAGTTGGGGAAGAATTTAGGAGGTTTTACTATATAAATACAACTCTGATTTGTGAATTTATTCTCTTTTTCTTCCCAGTCAAGTCACTTCCCAGTCAGTAGCCCTTGATTATCACTTTGGGCAGTAAAATGCACAAATTAAGGTCACAATATGAATTGTGATTTGTACTTTTATAAGGTTATAGAGTACCCACTATTACTGTAATAATCCTTAGGGCCAATTGCTCTGAAAGACAGGCCCTGCCATTTGATAGGTAAGGGATTATGCCACATAGTATGTCTTACATCTAGTGAAACCTTAGCTCACCTGCAGGCAAGGAAGGAAATAAGCATTTATTAAATGCCTTCTATGTGCTGGGCATTGTGTTAAGTGCTTTATAAATGTCATCTCATTTGATTCACATAACAACAGTAGCTGGTAGGTGATATTATTATCTCCACTTTACACTTGAGGAAATCAAAGCAGACAGAGGTTAAATGGCTTGCTCAGGGTAACACAGCTAGTATGAATCTGAGGCCAAATTTGAACTCAGGTCTCCCTGACTCCAGATCCAGGTCTTTACTACTTCACCTAGCTGCCCCTTTACTTATGACAATAAGCTTCTTGCAGAAACCATACCATATACCTCTTTTTTCCCCTCCATACTCCACAAGGAATGGAGTTCTGTAGGTAGGCATTCTGTAAATACTTACTGAGCTAAACTGAAGATAAGTAGCCTTTCCATTATAAGCTCTTGCAGCACATTGTTATACTTCTCTTAAACGCTTCTCATGTTTTATTTTGGGTTATTGTGATTTCCATGCATTTCTTCTCTCCTTTATTATATTCTTAAAATCATATAGGCCAGCCTTTCTATGTGGAACATACACCTTCCTCATCTGTGCCCACTGAAATCCTCTTCTGCCCCCAAGCACCACTTCTGGTGCCAACTTATCCATGTCACTTTTCTTTATACCTGCTGATATGATTTCCTCCTTTACACATTTTTCTAGAGCAGTTTGGAGCTCTCCTTTGCTCCTTCTGCATTCTAAATTTCTAAATGTCCTATCTATTAGATTATAAGTTTCTCAAGGGTTGCTTTTCAATTTTGTATCTCCAGCACCAAGCACAGTATCTGATAAGGAGAGACTGAGTGGCAAAGTAGAGAGAGTGCTAATCTCAGAGTCAGGAAGACCTAAGGTCAAGTTCTGCCACTCATATAACACTGGCTGTATGACTCTAAGTAAGTCACTTAGCATCTCATTGCCCCCAGGCTCCAAGACTATACTTGCAAAGAAGTGCCGGATGTACTTGGGTCAAAGGAGATTTCACAAAAAGAGAGTTCTCTGTACCAATATCTATTCATCCATCCATCCATCCATCCATCCATCCATCCATCCATCCATCCATCCATCCATCCATC
>NW_027185777.1:33856014-33862628 GCF_028583685.1 Petaurus breviceps papuanus | reverse complement strand
ATCCATCCATCCATCCATCCATCCATCCATCCATCCATCCATCCATCTATCTATCTACCTACTCCATATCTATCTATAGATAGATATATTCTATATATCCACAGCTGTATGGATACATAGGGCAGCTAGTGGATATGGTGGATAAAGCACTAGACTTGGAATCAGGAAGATTTAGAGTCACAAGTTCAAATCTGGCCTCAGACACTTATTAGTTGTGTGACCCTGAGCAAGTCACTTAACCTTTTTTTGCCTCAGTTTTCTCATCTGTAAAAATGAACTGGAGAGGAAAATGATAGGCTACTCTAGTATCTTTGGCAAGAAAACCCCAAATGGGTCACAAAGAGTCAGATTTGACCAAGAAGACTGAACAATAACAAATAGATATGTCTATCTGTGTCTCTTAACAAAGTCCTACTGGAAGGAAGTGGTAAGAAATCAATGACAGTATGGGGGAGGTATGTCTAGAGAACTATTTGCGTGAAATCTGAAGTTTTATTATACTAGCTCAGTTGGAATGGTAGCTGAAAATGCTAATGTGATGTTAGGTAGCATTAATAGAATCATAGCAACTAAAACAAGGGAAGTGATTTTTCTGCTTTACTCTGCCTTGGTCAGGCCAAATATGGAATATTATATTTAGTTCTGGGTTTCATGTTTTGAAAGAAGAGATTATAATGCTGATCTTAATTGGATAGGATATATGCTGCCATGTGATCTACATAACTATGCTGTGAGGTATGACAAATTATCATCCCTATGTTACAGAGAAGGAAACTGAGGCTTGGAATGGTTAAATATGGATGAGGAAATATTCAAACCAATGTTACTGACTATACATTTCACACTATGTAGGTAAAAGAATTGGGAATTTCTGGGGAAGAAAAAGTTTGGGGAGGGCAGGAGGGATCAATAACTGTCTTTAGGCATTCAAAATACTAGCTCTGCAAAGGAAATAGATTCATTTTTCTTGGCTCTTGAGAGTAGATCTAAGAATAAGAGTTGGAAGTTTCACAGAGGGAGATTTCTGTTCAATATAAAGAAAAAAAACCCTTCCTGCCAAATAAGGGTGCACAAAAGTTAGAAGTTTTTCCTTAGGGTGTAACAAGTTTCTCATTCACTGGAGGTCTTTGAGTGTAGGTTGGGCAATCATTTGTTAGAGATATGTTCTTATGGCAAACTGGACAAGAGGACCTCTGGCATCTCTTTAAACTTGAAGACTATGAAATGTTTATCTTCTCAAGGAAGCCTTTCTGGAAGGAGAATTGAGAGACTGTTGGGTCCATTTGTTAACAGAATAATTAATCTCTTCTCCAGCATCATCATTTGATCACTTGTTGGTCATCAAGTGACCCATATGATGTTCTCTAAGGAGTGGAGCCTACATATACATACATCTATATTTATACACACATACATATGAAAAAATATGTATGAAAGGTAAAAGCATATATACATATATATGAAAAACATATAGGAAAATACAAAGACATATATATGTATGTATATGCTTGTACTTTTCATTTCTTAATAGTGCTTTTAGGATTTTTTTCATCATATTGAATATAAATTTACTCTATTACTGTTCCCTCTTGGTCCTGAACTCTGGAATCAAGCAAAATAGGTCTTATTTCACTTCTATATGGCAATCCTTAAAGTATTTGAGAACAGCTGTTTTGTCTTCTCTATGTCTTCTTTTCTTCAGGCTACATAGTCACGATTTCTTCAACTGATTATCACATGACATGGTTTAAGTGCCTTCAATATCCTGGTGCTTTCTCTCACCTCTTGTCTCACTTTTAGCTTACCAATATCCTTTCTGAAATGGGAGCCTAAAACTGAATCCCAAACATCAAATATCAGCTCCTAGCTACAATTCAACTTTTTATAAGAAAATTTTCCCTAGTCCTCCTTGATTTTGGTGTCCTCCCTCTAAAATTAGCTCCAATTCATCCCGAATAAATCCTGTCTATACACGGTTTCCTGTATACTTGCAGAGCTGATTTAAAAAGAAAAAAAAACCAAAACAAGACTTTATTCTGACTGTCCCCCATGCTGGAACTCTCTCTTCTCATTCCTACCTCCTGTTTCCTTCAAGAAGCCTTTCCCCATTCTCCTTTATCTTCTTGCCTTCCTTCTGTGTTTTTTTCTTCCAATGTATCCTATCTATATCTCGATTATAGATAGTTGATTGCATGTTGTCCCTCCCATTTTACTGAGTTATTTAAAGGAACTGTGGCTTTCCCCCTCTTTCTTTGTGTCTTAGCACTTAGCACAGTGTCTGGTACCTAGCAGGTACTTAAAAAAATGCTTTTTGACTTATTAGATTCAGTATGTTTTTCTAGCCTATGGAAACAAGTTCGACACATTCTGTCATCGAATGCATGATACATTCCTTCAAACTTTGCATTATCTAGAAATTATGTATGATAGTTTTGCTTTTATCCATGAACCAAAAGTCATGTTATCCCATTAAAGACTTTGATTCACCACATTTGACCATCCAACCAATTCCGAATATAACTAACTAGAGTATCTTCCTGGCCATATAGCTCCATTTTATTCAGAAGGGTATGATGTGGAACACGGTAAGTTAATTAGTAAGCCAGTAAAACACCCCCAAACCAAGCTTAATAAAACAGGATTTTTTACTGAACCTAGGGTGGTTCTTAAGTAATCATTGCTTATGTTTCTCAGAACCCATAAACCATTCTTTTAACAATCTATTCTAGAATTTATTAAGAATCAATGTTATTATAGCCACTGACAAGCCACTAGACTGATTGAAGTTATTCTTTCTTTTCTTTCTTACCCAACTCCTCTTCAAAACAGCACAAAGTTTGCTTACCTCTAGTCCCCCAGCATCTCTAAAAAATTCTCTATGATAGCTTAAAGATGACCAATACCCATTTTTCAAATATATTTGCAAGGCTCTCAGTGCCTTAGGTTATAATTCATTTGTGTCAGAGAACTTGGTCTTTTTAAGAGTGGCTAGGTGTTCTCTCACAATCTCACTTATTTTGGGTTTTAATTCCCTATTAACCTGTTTGGTATCTTCTTCTCTGCCTAAAGGTGATTCTTATTTAACAGTAAGGGCAACAAAAACAGAAATAAAATAGTAGTGTAAGCATACTTTATCAAAATTGTATTCTGTGGTACTTCCTTTATGGGACTCAGTTGCATTCTTTTTTTTTAATAATAGTTATTTAGGTGTATTTCTTTTCTCTTCTAGATTATAAATTTGGTATGGGCAGGGATCATAGGATTTAGTTCTTAAAGTGATTTTAGAGATTATCTAATTCACCTTTCATTGAATGCAATTCAACAAGCATTTTTAAAAGACCTACTAGAGATACAACTGAGTGGGTAGATGGTATAGTAGATAGAGAGCTGGGCTTGGAGTCAGGAAGACTCATCTTCATGAGGTCAAACCTGGCCTCAGATACTTGCTAGCTACTTGACTCTAGGCAAGTCACTTAACCCTGTTTGCCTCAGTTTCCTCATCTGTAAAATGAGCTAGAGAAGGAAATGGCAAACAACTCCAGTATCTTTGCCAAGAAAATCCCAAATGGGGTCAGGAAGAGTCAGAGGTGACTGCAAAAGACTAAAACAACAAGTGATACAAAGACAAAAGTGAAAATTGTTACAAGGAGCTTCTGTTCTCCTGAAAGTTCCTACAGTAAAGTATTATGTTTGGTTTGTTTGTTTGTTTTTTGAAAATAAAATGCTCAAATAAAATATCATGGCATCATAGAGTGATTCTGGTCCTCTTTGCTTGCTATAAATAAAATTTGAATACATCAACAGATTTGAGGTCTTTTGTGTTCTGAATTTGTATGCTATCATATAAAGAAGGGGCTATTTATTTAATTAAAATATAATTTAAATAAACTACTAATAAAAATATGAGAAAACCCATGATCAAAAACAGTTATCAATAAAGTACAATACAACCCAGTCAAAATCTTATTTCATCTCCTTGCTTTTAGAGTCTCTAGGGTTCATTAACTTAGCTGATTAAATACCAGGAAGGCTAATTAGAATCCCAGGTGAACATCAACCCTCCTGGAGAAGCTGCTTTAAAATTCCTTGTGGTTTATTTCCCATCATTGAGCTATGTCCTGACAGCTTTGGTACAGTCTTGCCAGGTAATTAAATTAATTTGGATGGTACATTTTTAGGGGGTGGTAGGGCAGAGGGGCTAGTGATTAGCAGGTTGATGAACTCTCTAGAAGTGTGTTAAATTATTTTTTCCCTTTGAAAAACAGAGTGTAGAATATGTTTCTACCCATCTTCCCTAGTAATTTATTTTTCCTGTTTCAAAAGAGTTATGGCAGTGGTTACCAAGCAGAAATGGATATAGTTTCTTATAAGGTGGCCTTGGCAAGTGACTAAATCCATCACTTTCATATGGTTAGGTTACAATAGGAGAAAACAAATCCAGGAAGCAATAAGGCAGGTTGTTTGTGGGGCAGTGTAGGATTGGTCTAATCTCAAGCAACCTTACCCAGCCCATCACTGTTATTTTACCTGAACTCCTATGGACAAACTTATCATGTTGAAAGAACGTTGGATTAGGAATTACATAATTTACGCTTAAACTTCAGCTAACAATGTGCCCCCAGGGAAGTTGTTTTATCTCTCCAAGCTTCAATTTTTTTTTCATGTGTGAAATCGATACAGTAATACTCACAGTACTCATTTCTGGTTGTGAAGGTTGTTGTGAGGAAAGTTGTAAACCTTAAAATGCTATGCCAATGTAAATATAAGATGGGCAGCTAGGTGGTACAGTGGATAGAGTGCCAGGCCTGGAGTCAGGAAGACTCATCTTTGTGAATTTTAAGTCTGGCCTCAGACACTTACTAGCTGTGTGGTCCTGGGCAAGTCACTTCACCCTGCTTGCCTCAGTTTCCCCATCTGTAAAATGAGCAGGAGAAGAAAATGGTAAACCACTCCAGTATCTTTTCCAAGAAAATCCTGAATAGTTGGACATGACAGCAACAGCTAAACAGCAACAACAACAAAATAATGTAAGTTATTTCTATAGATAAGTGGCAGGGTAGTGCAATGAATCAAGATCTGGTCATGAAACGAGGGAACTCTAAGTTGAAGCCCTACCTTCAAGGCATAATAGCTGTGTGACTGTGGAAGAATCACTTGAGTTCACAATGCTATGGTAAATTACAGATAAATTGCCAATACTTTTGGTGGAAGGGAGTCTCCAAACAATAAAATCACAGGTCTAGTATTGTCTTCATAGACAAAATGCCCAAATCTCCCCAATCTTAAAAAAAAATCCTCATTTAATCCAATCATTCCCACTAGCCATTGTCTTCTTTCTCTCCTTTCTTTTATCACTAAATTAAGCAAGAAAACTGTCTACAATGAGGGCCTCTTTTTTCTTCTTTCTTTCTGTTTTTGACTCTGCTATCTGGCTTTTGACCTCGTCATTCAACCGAAAAGGTTCTCTTCAAAGTTACCAATGATATCTCAATTGCCAACTCAAGTGCCCTTTCTTAATTTTCATCTTTCTTGACTTCTCCGCAGATTTTGACACTATTGATCACCCTCTTCTCTTAGATACTCTCTCCTCTCCAGATTTTTGTGAAATTGTTCTCACCTGGCTCTTCTACCTGACTGGTCACTCATTCTAAGTCTCCTTTGCTGTGTCTTCCTCTAAGTCATATTAATTGTGGGCGTTCCCCAAAGCTATGTCCTCTTCTTTTTTCCCTCTATACAATCTCACTTGGTGATTTTTATCAATTTCCCTGGTTCAATCATCATCTCTAAGCAGATTATTTTCAGATCTATTCATCTAGTCCTAAAACTTTCTTGACCTATAGCCTCATCTCACAAATTGCCTATTGGACATCTTGAGCTGCATGTTTCATAGACATCACAAACTCAATATTTCCAAAATAATACATGTTATTTTTCCACCCAAGTCCTTTCCTCTTTCTGGCTTCCCTATTATTATCCAGGGAACCAGACTCCTCCCAGTCACCTAGGCTCACAACCTAGGTGTCAGCCTGTCTGCCTCACTCTTACTTCCCATATTGAATCTGTTACCAAGTCTTACCATTTGTGGCTTCACAACATTTCTCTTATATGTCCCCTTCTTTCTACTCATACACTTATTATCCTGGTGCAGGCTTCTATTACCTTATACCTGGACCACTGCAATAGCCTTCTGGTTGCTTTCTTTGCCTCAAATCTCTTCCTACTTCTGTCCATCTTCCATTCAAATGCCAAAAGATCTTCCTTAGACCCTATTTACCAGGACTGTTGTGAAGGTCAAAAAAGATAATATTTGTAAAGTGCATAGCACATAGTAGGCACCTAATCAATATGCTTGTTCTTTCCCCCCACCCCCTTCTTAAGTACATATCTGACCATGTCACTCCCCTACTCAATAAACTTCAGTGACTCCCCATGACCTTCAGGACCAAGTATAAAATGTTGTTTGACTTTTAGAGCTCGTTGTAACTTGGTCCCTTCCTCCTTTCCTAGTTTTCTTATACTTTGCTGTACTTTACTTTCCTCCATGTACAATACCATGACTTTATTGTTCTTTACTTTCCTCCATGTACAATACCATGACTTTACTGTACTTTACT
>NW_027185777.1:33849398-33856004 GCF_028583685.1 Petaurus breviceps papuanus | reverse complement strand
GTACAATACCGTGACTTTACTGTACTTTACTTTCCTCCATGTACAATGACATGACTTTACTGTACTTTACTTTCTTCCATGTACAATGACATGACTTTGCTGTACTTTACTTTCCTCCATGTACAATGACATGACACTGGTTATCTCGCTACCCCTTACACACAACAGTCTGTCTCTTAACTATGCCTTTTTATGACTGTCCCCCATGCCTAGAATTCTCTCTTTCCTCATAGCTTTCTCCTGGTTTCCTTTAAAACTCAGCTCAAATCCCTTCTGCAGGAAGTTTTCCCTTCCTCCATCCCCCGTCCAATGTCTTCCTTCTGAAATTACTCCCCATTTCCACTATATGTATCTTGTATGTATATAGCTGTTTGTGCTGTTTCCCTCTACATAACGTAAGCTCCTTGAGGGCAGGGATTCTATTTTTGCCTTTCTTTGTATCTGAACACAGTGCTGGGCTGGGCACATAGCAAGGGCTTAATTAATGCTTCATGTCTATCAATGTTTTTCCAGTGCTGATTTGCAGTAGTTGACATGCTGCTTTTCTTCTACAAAGAGCAGACCCATATCCACACAATGACTGTTGACTGGCACTTTGGAGGCTTTTTGAGCAATGAAGCTGATAAAAACAGTGTCGTTTCTGGTAAAGGTTGTGAGGTTGATTTCAATTTGGTCCATTACTATCTGTACAATCTTATTACTACTGAGTGTCTATGGAGTTCTACTTTCCACACAGGGGCTATACTTTATCATCATTGAAAGTGTTTATTTTAAGTATATATCTGCATGTTCTGCTAACTTGGATACACAAAATAAATTTAACAGAAAGGGGTGTCTGCCTGCCCTGTACAGGTCCTGTGGATGGATACACTGTGCTGTTAGTAATGTCTATTTTAATTTTTTTTTGTACAAATTAATAATTGAAATAAAAATTTAGCTTTGATGGAATATGTTGAGGCTTAGCTATATTCAATAAATGGGTCATCGGAGTAAAAAAAATAAAGGTCATTTTATACTAAAAACACACTGCTAAGAATGGGGCAGAATCTACCAGGGCTGTTAAGGTCAAAGTATAGGGTCCTAAAAAGGAATGAAAGATTTTGACATTTCTCATCTCAGTCTTCATCTATTTGATCTAATCCAAATACCTGAGAGTTGACTGTAAACAATGAAAAAATTAAATAACAATATAATGCAGTACTGCATAAAGGGCAGCATGGTATAGTGGAGAGGGAGCTAGTCTCATACAGGAACACCTGGGTTCAAGTCTTACCTCTGACACATATTAACTGCATGATCCTGGACAAGTCACAATTCACAGTGCTTCAGCCAATTCTTTTGGACTGAAAGTTGCAAAGAAGGGGCCAATATGTATCAGTAGAGGAAATTACTCAGTAAGAGATAAAGGAAATAAGAGGTCCCATAAAAAAAAAGCCCAGACCAAGTTATATATATCATGTAACATGAGTTATATTGACGTGTTCATTTGTTCTGGGATGGTCAGGGATAGGTTGAAATGAGTCTTGAAAATAGGAATCTATGCATAGAAGGGGGAAATGACATAAGGAAAGGCAAACATCAAAGGTGTGTTCATGGAGGCAGTGAGCTGACAAGTATGACTGGTCCACAGGCAGAAAAGGTAGATGAGACAATGGGTATCATTGTTTTTGTATCCCAATGACCTTCTGTACAAACAGCTTTTTTCCTGGTCCACTCTATGAGGAGCCTCTGTCAGGTATGGTTAAAGTCATTGGTTTCTCTCTTTTTTTTTAATTTTATTTTATTCTATTTTATTTTTTTGTCTTTTTTTTCCATTTTTCAAATGCTTTATTAACTTCTGATTTACATCATTCATTTCCGCCAGATTTTGAGTTACAATCATTGGTTTCTCTTGACTCACTAAAGTGAGAAGGTCTGGTGTTTAGTCTACATTTATTCTGCCAGTAAGTTACTCTGTGACCATGGAAAGTCACTTTGTTCCTCATGGTGTTAGATATAAAAATAAAGGTTAGACCGGATGGTTTTCACCTTCTACCTTCTATCTAATCCAGTCATCTCCATTGAATAGCCAACGTATCACCTCCCTTGAGACTGCCTGTGTATCCTCCAAAACTCCTTACCCTGCTTTTGACATCTTGGTCAGGTTACAATACTCAGAATCAATATCATGAATGCAACTGGATTGTTATGGCTCTGCAGCCCCTATAACCGACTAGACAAGTCATTTCCTGAAGCTGTATCACTGCATCCTCTAAAAAGAACATAACTTCCCTGAGGGCAGGGACTAGTATTTATATTTTTATCCCCAAAACTTAGTATAGGGCCTAAAAAATAGCTTAATAAATATTTCTTGATTGATTGATCCTATTGATCTGAGTTCACAAAGGTTATCATGTACATATGAATTTTTTGTTTTTTGCTTTTTTGAAGGATAATTGGGTTTAAGTGACTTGCCCAAGGTCACACAGCTAGTAAGTGTTAAGTGTCCAAGGTCAGATTTGAACTCAGGGCCTCCTGACTCCAGGGCTGTTGCTCTATTCACTGTGCCACCTAGCCACCCTCATATGAATTTTTTTCAACCACTTTACATGACAGAATTAGTGCTGTGATAGGTCAAGGGCAGAATGGGAAACCACCAGAAAACCATCAACAAACTAAGGACCTGATCAGGGTGGAGTCAAGATGGAGGAGTAGAAATAGGACCTCCTAGCAGTTCTGGCTCCCACCTTCCCCAATCCATGTAAAAAGGGACTCTGAACAAACTTTGGAGCTACAGAACTTACAAAATGACACAGAGAAGCTACCTGAGGACAGGCTGGCAGGCCATCAGGAATGAGCCAGCACAGAGCTCTGGGAGCCAAGCCCAGCTCCATGCAGAAGCCCCAGGGTGGGCCTGACCAGCTGCCAGCTGGAGGGAACTCCAGATCACCAGCACCTGTGGCCATTTTCCAGATTTATCAACACATAGATGCGAAGGACAAAGTGAGAGGTCAGTGCAATGTAGACTTTGGGACCAGTAGTTGGGAGAGCTTTGGCTTTTGCCCCCAGGGCAAGAAGCCCGCTGAGACACCTTGGCTCAGCCAACACGATGTTGGGGCTTCAGCTTCTGGCTTACAGAGTGTAGGGGGACCAAGCGACTAGTCTGAGGGGTAATCACTTTTGCTTTAACCTGCTTGGATCTGGATTGCAGCCTAGGGTGGAGTGTCCAGCTTGCCAGAGTGTGTGGAGGCTTCAGAGAGGGCACCCAACTAATACCTCCGGCAGCTGAGAAAACTCCAGCATTTGGGACAAAAGCTCCCCTGTCTGGGGACAGAGTCCTACTGTGGCAAAAAGCCCAGGGATCAAGTGACTGAGGGGGCGACATGACCAGGCAAAGGAAACAAAGCAAACAGAAGAATCCAATATTAGATTACTATTTGGGGGACAAAAAGGATCAAAGCATGGAACAGGAGGAAGACAGTGAAGTCAGAACTCCTGCACCAAAAGCTTCAAAGGAAAATACGAGCTGGTTACAGGCCATAGAAGACCTTAAGAAGCAGATAAGAGAAGTGGAGGAAAAATTGGGAAGAGAAATGAGAACGTTGTAAGAAAATTATGAAATGAGAGTCAAGAGTCTGACTGAGGAAAATCACACCTTAAAAATAGACTAGCTCAATTGGCAAAAGAGGCTCAAAAAGGCAATGAGGAGGGGAATGCCTTAAAAAGTTGAATTTGCCAGATGGAAAAAGAAGCTCAAAAGCTCAATGAGGAGAATCATTCCCTCAGATTTAGAATGGAGCAAAGGGAAGCTAGTGACTTTATGAGAAATCAAGATGCTGTTAAACAGATCCAAACAAATGAAAGAATAGAAGGCAATGTGAAATAGCTCATGGGAAAAACCACTGACCTGGAAAATAGATCCAGGAGAGATAATTTAAAAATTATTGGACTACCTGAAAGCCATGATCAAAGAAAGAACCTAGAAATCATCCTCCAAGAAATTCTTAAGGAAAATTGGCCTGATGTTTTAGAATCAGAGGGCAAAATAGAGGTTGAAAGAATCCACTGATCACCTCCTGAAAAAGATCCCAAAAAGAAAACTCCTAGGAATATTATAGCCAGGTTCTGGAATTCCCAGATTAAGGAGAGAATATTACAATCAACCAGGAAGAAACAATTTGAATATTGTAGAAACAAAATCAGGATAACCCAGGATCTGGCAGCTTCTACACTAAGGGATTGAAGGGCCTGGAATATGATATTCCAGAGGGCAGAGGAGCTGGGATTAAAACCAAGAATCACCTACTCAACAAAACTGAGTATCATGTTTCAGGGGAAAATATGGTCATTCAGTGGAATAGAGGACTTTCAAGCATTATTTATGAAAAAAAACAGATTTGAATAGAAAATTTGACATTCAGATATAAGAAGTAAGAGAAGCTTGAGAAGGTAAACAGGGAAAAGAAATCATAAGCCACTTATCAAAGTTGAACTATTAACATTCCTACATGGAAAAATGATAATTGTAACTGATGAATCTTTTCTCAGTATGAAAATAGTTGAAGGGCATAGGAAAAAAAATATACATATATATGTCTATATTGGAGGGTATATGGGCGTATGAATACATATGTGAATGTATGTATATATGTTTACAGGTATACATAGATAGAGGGCACAGGACCAAGTTAGTAGGAAGGGATGATACTTAATTTCCCCTTTTAAGAGGTGAGAGAGGAATATAGTGAGAGGAGATGGAGAGAGACAGAATGGGGTAAACTATCTCATATAGAAGAGGCAAGGGAAAATGGTTACAATGGAGGGAAAGAATAGGAAGGCAAAAGGGAATGGGTCAACCTTGTTCTCACTGAATTTGGCTTGAGGAGGGAATGAAATACACATTAAATAGGGTATCTCACCCTGCAGGAGAATAGGGAGGAAGGGAACGAGAGGGGGGTGATGGAAGGGAGGGCAGGCTTGTGGGGGAGGGAAGTTGGAAGCACCCACTTTTGAAAAGGGACGGGATCAAAGTAGAGAATAGAACAAGTGGGAGGTGGAACTGGAGGGAGGGAAATATAATCAATGTTTTATAATATATCTACTATGTTAATGTTTTGCATTAGCTACACATGTACAACCTATACTGAACTGCTTATCTTCCCAGTAAGGGTGGGTGACAAGGGAGGAAGGGAATGGATCTGGAATTCAAGGTTTTAAAATCAAATGTTAAAATATATATATATATATATATATACACTATTATTATTACTATTTTACATGTAATTGGGAAATAAGATATACAGGCACTGGGGCATAGAGATCCACCATGCCCTACTAGAAAGTTGAAGGGGGTATGGGAGAAGATATGGGAGAGAGCAGATTGGAGAAGGGAATATACTGCTATTTTGGGGTGGTGGTTAAGGGAAAAATGGGGAGAAAATTTGTAACTCAAAATCTGGTAGAAACGAAGATGTATATCAGAAGTTAATAAAGCATCTGGAAAATGAAAAAAAAAAATGAAAAACAAACTAAGGATCTGAGTTGGTTGGCCCTGCCCCAGGATCTACATTTTTTCAAAGTTTATTGTGGGGCAAATTCATCAAACAGCTGTGTCTAGTGTGTGTCAAAGATTTTTGACACGTGTGTGTGAAACTTACCATATAAAATAACTCCATGTTGAATCATATATATATATATGTGTATATAAATATGTGTATATACATGTGTGTATATGTGTATGGATAGATAGTCTTCTGTAGATATAGTTTTTTTTTAAAGCAATCAGGGTTAAGTAACTTGCTTAAGGTTACATGGCCAGGTGTTTCTGGGTGGGTGCTAAGTATCTGAGCCTGGATTTGATCCCCAGGTCACCCCGACACTGGAGCTGGTGCTCTTACTTGCTAAGCCACCTGGCCGCCCCTTGTAGATATAGTTTTGGTATATATATATATATATATATATATATATATATATATATATATATATATAGATAGATAGATAGATAGATAGATAGATAGAGATAGATAGATGATTGAGAGACAGACAGACAGACATACTAGCCATGTGATTCTAGGCTTAACTTAAAATGGGGATAATAGTAAATCCTATGTCCTAGGGTTATTGTAAGGAGCAAATGAAATAATATTTGTAAAGCACACATAGTTGTCATTATTCGTCCTCCTTACTCAGAGGACCAATGACTTTACAATGTTGGGGTCAAGGTACAATGTGTTTGGCTGGCTGATTGATCCACTGTGAGCTTGGAAGGTTTGTATTGGTGCATAGTAGGTCCCATATAAATGCCTATTCCCTTCTCTTCCCTTTCTCTCTGCTAAAGTTTGAAAAACACCTGATATGCATGATCTCAGTGGATCCTTGCAAGAAGACAGCAAGATAAATATAGATATTATTACTGCCACTTCACAGTTGAAGAAAGTAAAGGTCAAAAAGGGGTTTGTCTCTGGTCACAAAGTTTTTGGTCTGTGGTGGGATGAGGACCCAGTTCTTCTGACTTCAAGTTTAGCACTTCATGTACATGCTGCCTTTCCTAGGGCACACTAACTCTGTGTGTGTGTGTGTATGTGTGTGTGTGTGTGTGTGTGTGTGTGTGTGTGTGTGTGTGTGTGT
>NW_027185777.1:33846226-33849388 GCF_028583685.1 Petaurus breviceps papuanus | reverse complement strand
TGTGTGTGTGTGTGTGTGTGTGTGTGTGTGTGTGTGTGTGTGTGTGTAGTGGAATGCTTACTGGACTAGGAATCAGAAAACCTGTATTCTAATATGGGTCCTGCTGCTTACTAATGATGTGACACAGAATAAGCCATTTACTCTCTGCAAGCCTCAGTTTCCTCACCTATGAAGTAGAAATAAGAATCTGTGTTGTTTTTGCTTTTGTTTTGGTATCACACAGAGTAAGGCAACAACCATGCTACACACTTATTATTTACCTTACAGGTTGTGGTGAGGAGTGACAGAAATGTGGTGTATATTATCACTTTGGAATTTATATGCAGCTATTACTCTCTATAAAGAATATTCTTCCAATTTCCCTGTTTTAAGAATGGATATTTTTACATATTGGAGTATGCCTCTACCTTGAACATCTAAAATGTCACATAGTAGGTGCTTAATAAATATTTAGGGAATGAATCCCTGTAGAAATAGGCAGAAAATAGTCATGTGACCCTTCTCAAATACTGAAGTCAGTTGTCACCAGGATGAATGCTGCCCTGCAATGCTAAGCTTGACAAATACAATTCTAATTAAAAATGACAGCTGTTTCACAAGTTTATTTACAGGGATAATGGGCTTAAAACCTTGTGAACTTTTGGAATGTGGGAGAAAGGAAAAAAGAAAATGTTGTCGTGTAACTAGCAGGTGTGAGTGCTGGGCTTATACACAGTATAGCAACTGATTGTCTTCTACACCCACAGCAGAACTAAAAGAAAGGAGGAAGGCTCTGACATGAAGGATTTCTGTTGATATGAGGCTGAATTTCTTGTTAGCTGTTAAAAACTAGAATTGTTTTCCATGGGGAACTGGGAAAAAAAAACTGCAAGAGAGATCCTTATGAAAACAACTTCACAAAGGTGGATCTGCTTGAATTTGGGGGAGTAGCTGAATGTTCTCTTGCCATCCATTCCAGTTGTCTTCTAGAGGGGAGTCACCAATGGGAAGTAGAAGAGTTTCGTCCTTATCAACACAGCCAAATTGACAATATTCTCTATCTTAAAACCCATTTGCCTTTTGGGATCTGCAGAACAGAGGAGACAGGGGAGAAGTAAAGGCTAGGGGGACAGAGCATGAGAAGGAAAATAAGTTTGAGAAAGAAAAAAGGGGAATGTGAGATGAAAAAAGAAGGTAAATGAGGACAGTTCTACAATTGTTTATACTGATTTAGAGCTGGATAAGTGGAAAAACAAATATAGCAGGCCGTTTTAGAGATAAAGCGAGATACTATTCCCCTTCCCCTCTCCCTACCTCAAGTTAGTATAACAGGTGAAAGAATGCTGGATTTAGGGGTCACGCAATTTGGAATTCTGATTCTCCTACTGCTTCTTGTGTGACCGTGGCAAAATCATTCAACAGTTCTGGGTCTCAGTTTCCTCATGTGTCAAATGAGAGGGTTAGACTACAATAAGATTTCTTAGCTTTGGGTCTGTGAAGTTTAAAAACAATGTTTTAGTAACTACATTTCCATATAATTGGTTGCCTTAGTTTATGTGTTTTAAAATGATATTCTGAAAAAGGGATCGTGGGCTTTGCCAGACTCCCAAAGGGAGCCATACCACATCCAAAAATGTTAAGAACGCTTGAACTAGAATATCACTGAAGTTACTTCAAGTCTAAAACCTTATAATATTAATGTTAGCATTTATATAGTGCTGTAAGGATTTCAAAGTGCTTTACAAAATCACATTTTATTCTCAGTACAACCCTATGAGGTGGGAGCTATTAATTCCATTTTACAGGTGACGGAAGGTAGTAGTTAAGTGCTTTGACCAGGATTACAGAGTTAGTTCATATCTGAGGCAGGATTTGAACTCAGGTCTTCCTGATCTGAATCATATGAATCTCATGTGAAACTCTTAAGCTCCCTGATCTGTCAGTCCACTGCATTTATTAAAGGTGTGCTATTTTTCCTCATTGA
The DNA here is from genome assembly GCF_028583685.1 of Petaurus breviceps papuanus. NCBI lineage: Eukaryota > Metazoa > Chordata > Mammalia > Diprotodontia > Petauridae > Petaurus > Petaurus breviceps. The sequence continues at coordinate 33,847,425 of NW_027185777.1, read as the reverse complement.
ATCATGATGAGAACTGACATTCTTATATGGCCTTAATGACTGCAGATTGTTTTAGGTACATCATATCATCTTACCCCTACAAAAGCCCTGTAGAGACTACATATATCATTGACCCCATTTTATGGATAAAGAAACTGACCTATACACTTACATGATTTGCCCAAAGACACAGGGGGTCAGAAGCAGAATTTGAAACTGGGTCATTCTGACTTCAAGTACAATGTAGTTATACTAATTGGCAGCTAGGTGGCAAAATAGAGTGCTGGACCTGGAATCCGAAAGACCTGAATTCAAATCCTACCTTGGACATTTATGACACCTGTAACTTTGGTCAAATCCCTTAACTGCTTTTTGCCTTAGTTTCTTGTAATAAAAGAATTATAACATTACCCTCACAGGATTGTTATGAAGATCAAATGAGTTAACATATATAAAGTTCTACAGAAATGCTAGTCATCAGTACTGTATCTTATTAAGCAAAGTACTTGTAGCAATAGGAAATTAAGAGAAGGTGTAGTCCCTTCTCTTGAGAAGTTTACAATCTAGTTCAATTAAGGTCTTTCTGGAACCAGTGGCCCGACATTAAATTCTTCCTGGAAATCTTGTGTCAATTTAAGAAACTAAATGCAATAATTGACTGTCATGGTGTCCTAAAATGCTGCAGAGTTTTAAGGCTTACCTGGGTGAGTAGCTTAATCCTTACCTAGTACTTGCCTCACTCTTAATTACCAGACTCATTTTTTTTCCTTCCATAGCATTCCCGAAGCAGCATCTATCTCTTGAAAGGCTCAAGGAAAATTAAAGCAGTAAAGCTCATCATTCAAATTGGAGGAGAAATGGGAAAGAAAAAAAAGTTTCCATTTTGCCTGTTGCCTGATTCTTAAGGCAGCTGGTTTTCCTTGATATACTAATCTCCACGTTCTGTACTGATCTCCCAGACTGTATGAAAACCAGTGTAGTGTTCAGTCGGGTGTATATCACTGAGATGATGAAGACAGTTTTCAGTCAGGGGTGTGTGTGTGTATGCATGTGTATGTCTATGTGTGCCCACGTGTGTTCCATGTATACTCTTCTGAGCTTCTTATCTCACTAGAAAACAAAAGCCATGGGAGCAGGAGTTTCAAAGAACCCAGGAGCCATTTTTCTGAGAGACCTCACATTCTTAGATATTAGGACCAGTGATCCAAAGACTGACAAAA
>NW_027185777.1:33802717-33846216 GCF_028583685.1 Petaurus breviceps papuanus | reverse complement strand
AAGGCTGATTGTTCCTAGATAAGTATGGGCTGGGAGAGTCAGGGAAGACTTCATCTGAGGAGGTGACAGTTGATTTGAGCCTTGAAAAATGGGTAGGATTTTTTTCCTTGTGGGGGTGGGGTGGGGTGGGATGGGGCGGGAAAGAGACACTCCAGGCAGAGGATGCTAGAAAGAGCTAGAAAGAGGGTGCTTATTGGGAAATAAGATACACCAGCCATGGGACATAGGAATCTATCTTGCCCTACAGGAAAATAGAAGGGAAGGGGATAAGAGAAGGGGATGTGTGATAGAAGGGAGGACAGATTGGGGCAAGTGATAATCAGAATGCATGCATCTTGGGGTGGAGGGAGGGGAGAGATGGGGAGAAAATTTAGAACTCAAAACCTTGTGGAAATGAATGTTGAAAACTAAAAATAATAAGAAAAAAAAAGAAAGAGGGTGCTAGAGAGTGGGCAGGCATCATCTTCTTTGAGTCTAGATGGGAGAAGAGTGTGGAGGAATTTTTCTCCTCTCTTAATTCCTGACAGGGTCCACTGCTCAGAGCTGGATAATAAGACATTAGTTTTGTTGCAATCCCATAATTCCCTGCAGTCTGACTATATACTTCTGGGCTTCCCAGAAGACTTTATTTAGGGTTTTATTGGGTAGTGGATTCAGAGAACCTGGATTGGAATCTAACTTCCAATATGTACTAGCTATGCCTCAGTAAAATCATTCATGCCTTGTTTTATCAATGGAAATGACCCCAAAGAAGATGTATGATTTCCTTTGATACTGTATTACCTTCAGGACCAATCTGGCCTTTCTATTTGCTTTGTGGTTGAACCATGTTATGTTTTGTTGTTGCTGTTATTGTTCAGGTGCATGTGTGTGTGTGTCAGATCCTTTTAGAAGTTGAGGAATCCCATGCACCACTTCTCAGAATAATATTTATAAAATAATGGAAGGAATTAGTAAATTACTGGTAGAGGTTATTAAAAATAAAGATGTATTTTTTTCCCATACAAGTTCATAGATCCCCTGAAATCTATCCATAGATGCCCATGGATCCCATGTTATGAACTTTTGCCCTATCAGAATGTGAGTTACTTGAGAAGAGGGACTGTCTTGCTTTGCTTTTTGTCTCCCAAATGCTTGTGAACAATGTCTTTTCATTTATATTTTCATTTATTTATTCATTCATTTATTCCTCTGCAAAATCAGGGAATTGGACTAGAAGCCCTCTTAGTTCCCTTACAAATACAATTTCTGTGATTCTGTAATCCTGACTCCAAAATCCCAGAGAATATGACTTCTTCAACAATTTGAGACCATTCTGTGTTTTCATTCGTGTGAGGAGTTCCTTTGGAAATGTCTTAGCATATTTATTGGCCATTTTGAATTGCCCATGGGGTGAAATATAGATAACATCTGCAGACCCATGGCTGTCTGTGAATGGGGTTAAATTATTACATGAGGGAAATGTAAAAGACCCATAACTTGCTACAAACTTCTTTTTCCTGGGTGGGTGAGGTGGGGAATGGGAGAAGTGGTTACTGACTTATTAAACCAGCACTTAATAAGCTTCTCTTATATACTGTGTACTAATGCAGTACTATGACTATTCACCAGCCAGATCTGTTAGAACCCACAATTCACAATGCCTTCCCTTGGTGTTTGTAACCCTCAGTGGTATATTAAAAACAAAACCAAAAATCATTTAGCAGACCCACATCTTCAGTAGTTGAGAATACCATTGCTTGGCTGCCTCTTTCAGGAACTCTCATATGCCTGAATCATGGCTGGTAAGATAGTTTTGTATGACCTTTATTTATCGGATCAATGATTTGGAGCTAAGAGTGACTTTGGAGGCCATCTTATCCAACACCTCATTTTAAAGATAATGGATGAAATGAGGCTCTGAGGTTAAATGACCTTCTCAAGGTCACAGAGGAGTAAGTAAGAATGGGACCAGTGTGGAGGGGTTTTTCCCATCGACTTTTCACCTTGCCTCAGGAGCCAGATCAGTGGTAATGACTCACTCTAGGAGAAGGGCCAATGATAATGGAGAGTTGTCAGTGGTAACCCTTTCTCCTGGGGGTGCTAGTATATGCAGTATACATCTATGAGAAAGTGATAGATTCTCAACTCCAAATCCAAGAGGCTTTCCATTGTATACTGCTGTGACTTATCTTTGGTGTTTTTTACTTTCCCCAAATCTGTAAAATGGGGATAATAATGGCACCTACCTGCCAGGGTTATTGTAAGGATCAAATAAAATAATATTTGTATTTAGCATAGTACATGGCACACAGTAGGCTCTTAATCCTCTCTCCAACCCTCTTTTGCTTCCCCCTCTCCCTTCCTTCTTTGCTTTCTCCCTCCCTTCCCACCTTTCTCCCATCCCCTTCCACTCCTTCCTTCCTTTTTTTTTGTTATGGACCAAAATCAAGACACAGCCTTTGGATTCCTATCTATAAAATGCTAGATCAACAATTTTTAAAAATTAAGCACCCACTATGTGCTAGGCACTGTGCTAAACACTGGAATAAAGAGACTTGTTTATCTCCATTGCCCTAGTTCCAAATTCTATGATTCTAAGATACCTACTTAATAGAAGCCACCCTGTGTGACCTAAGTAGTAACATCAGCTATATAGTTCAGACTCCTTTAATGAAAAGCTTTTATAAAAATGTGCTTGTCTGTTTAGCTTCCTTCTGAGTTTGTAGGTGTTGGGAAATGCTTGTAGCTATCACTGCTGCCTACCAACACATTTTTTCCAGCCAACTGGCAATGCTAAAGATCCATTATGTGTCTTTTGCTAACTAGTAATATTGCTGAAATTCACAATGACTGAAAATCAGTCATTTAGAACGTTCTGCAGGGCAATTTCTAACATCAGCTCTTGATGAAGAAAGGAAAAGCAATCTGGAAAGACCCAAATAGAATAAAGAGAAAAGAATTTTGATGAACTTCCGTTCCATAGTACTCTGTCATTCAGAATTCCAATAGTTAATGTCCAGTTTATTTTTTGAAACAATGAAATTGGAAATCCTCCTATTAGCTTCATTTTCCTTGGCTTATAGGGGGATTTTTATTTCCAGAAAAACAGTCGAGTCACTAATGTAGACCAATTGACAACTAGGAATTCTGACAACCAGGGTAAATTCAGTTGAAGGTCAAGAAGGGTCATGATTTGGAGCACTGTTTCTCAGGTCATTTCTCATATCAGAGATGCCCAGTAACTAACGGCCCTAGCTCTACGTAGAGAAGAATATTCTTCACCCTGAATCATCCTTTTCCCCAGGCCCAGAGATTACAGAGTTTTGAAGTACCCACTCTCCTGGTCTGGAATGTGCTGAGAAGTCACTGAATGAGGAGAATTATATCCTCCTTTTAAGAAAGAAGGAAGCATTATTCCCTCCCTGGAGCAGCTCTGATCCAGAAGTGTATACTTCCCACTGTCAGGTCATTCTTGGAGGATGGCTTCCCAGATGATTCCTTATGTCCGGCCTTTGTAGCCCCTATGTTACCCTTCTTCCTGGAACTAAACCAGGTAGGAAGTAACATCACCTCTCTAATGAACCTCTTACCTATTCCTTCTCTTGGAAACAAATACTTTTTTTTTGTTTTCAGGAGCAAGGTCTCAGTTGTTCTGCTTTAAATGTGGTGTTGTTGTTAGCAACATAGATCTAGCTCTTGGTGGCATGGTGGGTAGAAGCAAAGTCAGTCTTTAATGTGAACCTACCTCTTCTTTTAAGTTCTCTCTCCTCCATTTACGTCATTTCTCCCTCCTCTTCCAAAGACCTATTCTGTCTCTCATTCCTTCAGGGACTTACTGTCAGCCAGCTGAGGACTCATGCTTATATGATCCAGAGGCTTAGTCAGAGGACAAGTTAAAGATCTTATTTAATGACCATTAATAATTATCATATTAATATATTAATTATTATGAAATATAAAATAAATATTAATAATAATTAAATGAATCTTATTTAATTGCAGGTACAAAGATTCCTTTTAAAAATGTGTGCTTCAACTTCCCCATATTAATTGGAAATTGGACTATTAGTATCTTTTTATAGCTAAATATATATAAAAAAACATAATGATAAGGTTTCCTGGGGCTCCTACAGCAATTTGTGACCTCTCATGGATATCAGACCTACAGGCTGAAACCCATTGACATGGTAAATAAAACATTGCTAATGGGCAGTTACATGGGTAGACTGGCAAGAAAGAAAGAGAGGGGAAGAGAGAGAGTCTTAATCTTAGACTGTGAAATTGTTGAGAACCATTCCGTTTTTCTCCACCTCCAGCCTTGCCCTTACAAAATGGTAGAACTCTTTCAATGAAGAACTTTTCCCAGTGACAGAATGCCAGTATCTAAGTGCATTGAAGGAAGTAGACTTGGCAGTGTCCTCACTGAGAGGAAAGTAGAAAGTCTGTACTATACTCTCAGCTCCTTAAAAACATTTTTTTTAATACCAAGCCTCAGTGCCAGCCCATGATTCACACGTTCATTTGCCGTGGCTCTAGGCATACGGGCATGGCTGAGTGAACGCAAAGCATCCTGGATGTCATTTTTGGCATGGCTGATGTTTCTAAAGCCTCCCAGCAAGCCATACATCATGAAATATTGATATGGTTCCACTAGGCTGCTGTACCTGACATTTGATTTATAGCTTAAGGTGTTCGTTTTTAATTCTAAACAGTCAATGAGGGATCAAAAGAAATGTCATATTTGCAGTGCTCAGAGCTCAGAATGGCGCCTCCAGAGTTGGGAAGGGAGTTACCAAAGGTTGCTTTCTTCCAATTGGCTCTTCCTGGGCCTGCCATTGGCTGAGCTCTAGAAGGCTTAGTGATTAGTCATCATATTGTGATTTCCCTTCCCCCTGCCCCCAACATCTCAAATATTTATCCTGTTAAATATCAACCTCCAGAATATTGCCTTCGTTTAAGCTTTTCACGTTCCAATGATTTTTTATTATTTCCATCGACCAAAATAAATGAAGAAAATGTTTCAGACTACATTTGGAAGCATGTAAAAATCAATAACTGGATTTAAAAAGATTTAAAATGTCTTGAATACATTCATTTCCAAACATTTTCTTCTGATCTTAAAATAGCTTTTCTTGGAGCATAACACTTTTTTTAAAAAAAAGTCAAATATGGAGCATTAAGGGTATAATTGCCATTTTAATTATAACTCAATCATCCTATCTCCTTTGCATAGAAATTATGGCATTTATGGGGAGATTTGGGGTACTAACAAATATTCAGAAGCAATTAATGCAAAAGGTGTCTTTGTTGGTGCAGTTACTGAATGTGGCTTTTGTAACATTGAAGTTTTTGCTTTGTCTCGGCAGGGAAACAGGGTTATGGGTACAGCTCATTTTTTCTTTGTTTTTCACCTATGTTCTGATTTCCCAACATTTTTGAATGTCTTAACTGCTGAACTTTTTTTTTCTTTTAAAAAAACCCCAGTTTCCACTTTCAGCGATTTTACTTTTGGTCTTGAGTCTGATTATTTAGGGACGGGGTGTTCATCTAAATACAGGATATTCAGGATTGGCAGAAGTTTTGTTTTCATACTAACATCACAATGCATCCAAAAATGAAATGGTAGGATCATATAAAATGTCAGAGATCCCTTAGACATTCTTCTCTTTGCATTTAATTTCTTAGTTCAATTCAATCAGAATGTTATCTGGTTAAAATACAATTGAATTTCTATTGAACTTAAAAGGCCTAAAAAAGAAATATTAAAATAATAGATTTTCTGTCTTTTTGCTCCAAAGGTATTATGTGCTAAAAATGTCCTGCCTTTTGCCAAAATTGCAGAGGTGTGTGTGTGTGTGTGTGTGTGTGTGTGTGTGTGTGTGTGTGAGTGTGTGTGTGTGTGTGTGTGTCGGGGGGTCACATGCACGCATGAGTGACCTCATGAGTATGGGTATGGTTTTTGTTTTCATGTGCCAACTGTAGCATGGTCATTTTTCTCCCAGTTAAACCTCCAGTTTAAGATTTGGTCCATTTCCTCTTGTGCCTTCACTATGAAGACTGGAAGGGAAATCATTTTTATAGGCATTACTATGGCAAAATAAAATGGTTCCACTTTTAGAAAAAGCCATAGGAAAGGTTTCTCCCCGCCTCCTTTATTTTTGCTGACTTCTCTAAGGCCACTTTTGTTTTCTACTGTAGGTCAGATAATTTCCCCTGGAATAATATTATAGGTAAAGTCTGACAACACGCATATTAAGCACAAAGTGAGTATTATACTTTTTTATTAATCAGTAGCAGCATTATAAGTAGATACAAGCCTACCAGTGTTTTAAGAGCTTGCCATATTTTTATTAGAGAAAAAGAAAAGAACATTTTTTTTTAGTTTTTGCTATATGTCAATAAAAATTGTTAAACTATCATTTAAAATAAATCAAAATATTATTAAAATATGAACTTTGGTTATATGTCAATAAAAATACTAATTATAAGGAAGAAGTATAACCATCTTCATTATGGGTGGCAAATTCCAATGTGCAGTTTTTATTAGGTGTTCGCCATGTAATATTTTGCTTTGCATCATATTAGAGTTTCCTGTGTATGTGTGCCATTTGAGGGCAGAGCCATACCTTAGCTGAACTTACCTGACCTGAACATCATAGACACTTAATAAAGTCTATTGAATGAATGCTATTAGCTATCATTTCTTTACTTTTATTTCCCTTTGCAGCCCACAGACAATCAGATGGCCAAAAGCATTGTCTTCAGAGTCAGGAAAACATGATGTCAGTCTGTCACAACCTATAGGGCAATCTACTGCCCTATGTACCTCTCTGAACTTCTATTCCAATCTAGAAAAAGGGGATAATGATACTTCCATTAACCACCTCACAAGATGTTTATGAGAATTAAACAAGATAATGCTTGTGATCTCTTTGCAAACTCTTAAGCACCATATGAATATATTGTTATTGTTGCCCATTAGTTAATGACTTAGATTGGAATAGCAGTAGTATATGTGGCTAGATTGCTTTGGAAATTGCACATTGATCCTTACCTGCATTGATCCTTACTGTTCTACACAAAAATCTCCTGGTCATTTTTTGTGACTCGAAATCATAGGATAAAAGACTCTAAAAAGACTCTAATTATAAACCAAAAAAAAAGACATGTGATTAGTATAAGAAGACTATAGCATGCTATCCAAGGCAAGGTGTAGGAAGTGGCAAAAAAGATATTGATGGGGATATGAGTAACTAGAAAGGGAGGTGGGTTGGTCAGTTATATAGCAAGAATGAGGGGTGAACATTTCAGTTCCAGGGGTTGATGCCCTTCAGTCTATATATGACTATCACCACTCTGACTTCTTCCACTGTCCTTCCTCAGCTCAATTTCCTACCACTCCAGGATTTCTACAGTCAATACATCCTTCTTTCAGAGTACTGGCTTTTAGGTATACCATTATAATCTCTTCTGTCCTTAAATTTGTTTGGTTGAATAGGTCCCCTATAAAACTTGGTTTCTTCTATTAGAATATAGGCTCCTAGAAACTAGAAATGGTCTTTATTATATTTTGTATATATATATATGTTAAAGCTATTGGGGTTAAGTCACTTGCTCAAGGTTACATGGCCAGTTTTTTCTGGGTGTGGTGCTAAGTACCTGAGCCTGGATTTGATCCCCAGGTCATCCTGACACTGGAGCCTGTGCTCTTACTTGCTGTGCTACCTGGCTGCCCCTATATATATATATATATATATATATATATATATATATATATGTATGTATATATATATTTATATTTTCACCCCCAGTGCTTAGCACGTCTGTCACATAGTAAATAATAAATAAATTTCATTTGACTAATTAGTTTGCATCCGTTGGGTATTTGTTCCCTGGTAGAATGTAAGTTTGAGACCAGGGACCATTTCATATTTATCTTTGTGTCCTAAGCACCTACCATGATGGTTGACACTTAATAGATGCTTCTTGATTAATTGATTGACTAATACTCATGCCTCTCAGTCCTAGTTGTTATGTGTGGTCATACCTTCCTGGTGATCCTTCCTGGTTCATGCCTTGCATTAGGAGGAAGTATAGATCCGTGTAGGATTGAGCCCAGAGTCAGATCTTTAAAGTGACCCCAGCACCAGATGATAGAGACTCATCAAGATTTAAGTTGCTGGGTCCCTGAGTGAAGGCCTAAGCTGGACTGCATCACAGAAAGACTCAACAGAATAAAAGTTTGGTGCTGAATTTTATGAGGTCTGTGCATTCTTAAGACTATTTCTTTATCTGCTGTTATTTAGAAATCAGTGGGACTGTGATATTTTTATTCATTGATTTTAAATTCACCCCTTATAAAATCTACACATTTTATTAACTTGTATATTGAGAAATAGCTGGCAGGCAGAGCTAAACAGAAATACCTACTAGTAGCAAGCCTGGGTTGCTATTTCAACTTGAAATTTCCATTCCCCAGCTTGGGGTGATCCTTTCCTGCAGGGAACCTTCCTTCCTATTTGTTAATAATGAATGTTATAGGAGCCACCTGGCATTTTTGTACTCTCCTTCTCACTCAGTATATATAAAATGAATAGGTTTAGGATCAGACTATGGTCAGAACAAAAACAGCTGCCTGCCTGACTCATTAAGGAGATCTCAACCCATGCAGTTAAAGCAATGCATAAAGGCAAAATGGTGCCGCTTTAACTCACCATTCTCTTGCCACTCCAGGTCTCCAGCATGGTCTGTTGCAGCCTCTACTAACAGACCTCAGAAAATGAAGGAGTTAATTCTAGGGTATGGATACTTGGTCTTCAGCCTCCTGCTTCTATAGATCATATCCAATTTTTAGGTTCCACAGGCAGGGACAAGGTTATTAAAGTGGTGGAAGGAAGTACTGTGGTTTGGAGTGTGTGTGTGTATGAGTGTGCAACCATTGCTGAGGTAGCCTGGCCAGCAAATATAAATGACTTTTTTTCAGAAACATGAAAATCTAAACTCCAGAATAATCAAATATGACCTAGGCATACTGTTCAGATACATCACCTGTATTTCCATTTGTAATCACTATGAGACTGATGCATATTCTTTTCTTGAAAGGCTAACACATTTCCTACACCTTAACTCTTTCTGGTCATTTCCATGGATAACATTCATAGGTGTTTCCTTAGGGAGGTAGTGTAGCATAATATCAGGAGTGGGAAGGCCTGGGTTTGAATCTTGTCTTTGGCACTAACTACCCTAAGTCATTGAATATTTCTGGCCCTGAGTTTTTCTTCTGCAAAATAAGGGAAGAGAAGTAGATAAAATGGCTTCTATGGTCCATTCTGGCTCTAAATTGTTATCCCTTTTAATCTGTAAAAGAAATAATATACCTCTTAAATATCTAATGGACCAAATACAGATGGGTTAGCAAACCTTCCACATAATATAGTTAGATATTTATTTATTATATACAAACAAATATATATATTTATTTGTCTGTATATATACATATGTACTTTTATATATACATACATATAAACACACCCATATATAGTAAAATAACCCAAATAAGTAGAAAAATGACAACTTTAATAACTAGGGTTTTCTTTTTTAAGGCAGAAAAAATCATCAGGGATGACTGAACATGGTAGACCTCAAGTCTTTTTAAAAATGAATTTCTGCCCAAATGAAGTTTTTTGTGTAGGAATAGTCTGAGAGATGTATTAAGGGTTAGGAGAATCTTGTGACCAAACAGATGGAAAAACTCTCACTGCTTACTGGAAGGGACCTTAGAAATAATGTAGTTTAATGCCTTTATTTTACATTAGAGGAAAGTAAAGCCCAAAGAAGGCTTGCCTCAGGTCACACAGCGAGAGGTAAGACTTTTTGACATTCCCACATGGCAGCAACATAGCACACTATCTCTGTGAACAGGCCAGTCAGTCTGGTACCATGCCTTAAATCCAAATCATTCTGGCTCTCATTGATTGGGCAACAACAGGTCCCAGCTCAAACCCTACCTAGTCATTGTCTGGGGCCTAATGGCTCAAAGTGAATGTAAATAGCAAGTGTTTCAGTTTTGTCCAGAAACCCAGGAGAGTCTTCCCCTCCCAGATTGATTTTGTTTTGACTAGGTAAAAGAGGCCACTCTCTGCCTCATTTCTTATCTAGCCTTAATTGCTAAATGGGCATTGCCTTAGTCAAATTGAAGCCTAAGAAAGACCTTAGTTTTAAAAGGTTGAGGTCTCCCACTGCACCTGGAGCCATCTCCAGTGGTCCTGATTTGCATCTTACCACTGGGCCTAGATGACTGTGGAGGAGAATGTGAGGCTGGTAACTTTGTACAGCCGCCTTTCACTTAAATCTAATTCACTTACAAGTCATGGTATCACCTCCCTGATATCATGCTCCTCCTAGAGAATGAAGGACAAACAACAATCTGGTGGAAAAATCAGTCATGCTAGTTGTTGGGTCACATAGTGAAGACTGGTTGAGCCAGGAAATCAAGCAATTGGGAAAGTGAAAGAATTTAATTCCTCAGTAGGATCTGACCTGATATCTAGTATTCTGAAGTATGATTTTTAAACAAGATGCTCTCACTCCAACAGTTTACAATGAGAACCTGCTATTTCAGGATCCAGAGTGAACACTTAAATTACATAAAACTAAAATTTGGACTATCTCCCCTCCATCCCCCCAAATCCCCAAGCAGATGGTTATCTAACTGGAGGCTCAGAATCTTTGTAGAAGCCCTTTCATTTACTGGTTTTTATGTTTACCTATTATATTTACAGTTAACCATTTTCTCGTTATAGTTCTGTGAGATAGGCATTGAAAATATTATTGTTCCCATTTTAAAGATGAAGAAACTGAGTCTCACAGAAGGTAAGGGCCTTTCCAAGGTCACATAGTATCACAGGTAGAGTTTGGACATAAACCTGTCTTGCCTCCCATCCATTAAATTATATACATGTTGTCTCCACCTTGACAATGGGAACAATAGGGAGTGCTTTACTGTTCTACTTACAGTTCCCCATCCCCCTAGTGCCTTTTGCTCATAGTAAGTGCTTAATAAGGGCTTCACTCATTCAATCACTCATTTATCACTTTATTTCTCAGGAGTGCAGAGGATTCAGGGTGGCAAGGGACATCTCCATTTTGTAGAGGAGGAAGCTGAAGTCTTGGGCGAGTGGCAGCAACATGGCCAAGGTCACTCTGTTCTATACTGTATTTTCTTGTGTATGTGCACTCTCCTTCAAACTATACTATGTGTTACTTTAATACCGTGTCTAGTTCTTATCCTTAGGAAATAACATGTTGCCTTAGACATGGTAGGTAGTCAATTGTATTTATTAATGATGATATCTCAGTTCCATATAAATGCTTTAAGATTTATTAAAAAAAAAAATTTCACAAGATATCCTAAGGGATAGTTAAAACAAACACATTGGGATAAAATGACTTGCCCCAGGTCATGAATTTAGTAGGTATCAGAGCTGAGCTTTGATCTCAGGTCAATATTCTTTGACCTCCATTCTGTTGCTGGCACTGGTGGTGGTGGTAGATAAGAGCTTGCCCTTCTAGGGAAATGAGAGGGTTGGTGGGGGGTGGGGGACCAGGAAGAAACAATACTCTAACGTTTAGGCTTCCAGGGGACAGTATCTGATCTTAGGAATAGAGCATCAGATAAAGAAGTAACCCATGGCATCTCCCCAGGAAGAGTGAGTGGAAAACCTTGCTGGGCTTCCCAGTCAAGGTCATCTCTCAATTCAGTTCAATATTTCCCTGGTCTTCTCTGGGCTACCCTTGGGCCTGTTCCCAAATGCTAATTGAGGACTGATAGGATTAACCCTGCACCGAATTTCCAAGTATGCAGAGTTCACTGTCTAGAACTCCACCCTCCTCTTTCTGCTTCTTTTTCTTTCTTCTGCTAACCCACGATTTTCTCTTCTCCTCAAAGTTCCCAGTACCCTCTGTTTTTTTCTCTTGTCATAGAAGTCAGTCCTCATGGACCGAGTGCTGTTCTTGTCATCAGAAAGGTCTGGGTTTAAATCTTGCCTCTGACATGTACTGCGGAACTATACGCAGATCACTTAACTTCTAAGTATTAGTTTTAGCATCTATAAAATGGGAATGATCATTTCTGCAGTGCCCATATCACCTCCTTGTTGTGAGGCTTAAATGAGATAATACGGGGTATCCCCAAAGTCTTAACATGATAGTTATGAAAAGCTTTGGAAATATTTAAGCATTATATAAATGTCAGTTACTATCCTTATTAGAGTGATTTGATAAACTCCTTCACATTAAAGTATGAAAAAGAAGAACTAAAAAGGGTACAATACTTAGCTCAAAGGAATAAATCAGTATTGGTAAGAGTTGCAAGCAGCAGCAGCAGCCAGTGGAGGAGGCCCCTTTGGGCAGAGGAGGAGAGGAGAGAAGGGGATCTTCCTGCTGCCCCTCTGATTCTGTTCTATAGGTGACTATGGACTCTTCTACCTTAGTGCTGTGGCTGGCTTCTGAGCCCTCAGGCTTTGAGATTTCCCCTTATCAATAATAAAAGCAAGTTATGTACACTCAGTCTGAGAAAAATGACCAAGGAGTAGCAGATAATTCTTATGTAGTAATAGTTCCAATTTAACAACTGTCTACCAAAAGGGAGTTTTTCACAATGAATTATTTAGTCACTCTGCTGTCGAGGGTATAACTGTCATTCGGCAAGGGAACATCTATGATACAATTTGCTGTCAGTCCTTTGCACCCTCTAAATTCATTTTTTTTTTTTCTGCAAGAGGAGATAATACTGCAGGATACAAAGTAAAAGACAGATGGTAAAAACAATTTCTTGAGAGAGGAAAAAAAACAAGAACACGGGAGGATGGCAGGGAAATATGACAAAGTATCCCATTCTTTTCTCTTAAGCACCCTAATAAAATATGTTTGAAAGGAATCACAGCTTATAAAAGTCTCAGAGGGTCCTCTGGTATGCACCCATTGGGGGAGACTGCATGTCGTGGCTGAGCTATAGTGACTAATGACTTCCAAACATTATGGCAGCATAGAATGGTCAGGTTTATTGAGAGCTGTAATTAGGACTTATTCTGTCTGGAGCAAATTCAGACATAGAGGAGGAAGAGTGACTTGCCTGTATAGATACACTGGCCTAGATCTCCAATCCTCAAACCCCTGGGTGGGAGGGATGGGGTAGAGGTGGTGGGATAGTAGGTAGAAGATGGTGTGGGGAATGGAATAGAGGTGGGCCTCATTAGAGCACCATTACAGTGGTGAGTCACTGAGGGTAGGAGTGCAGAGTGATACAAGAAAGGCATAGGGATTACAGGGCTCAGGACTGTCGTAGGGAGGAAGTGAATCACTCCCTAACCCTAACTAGGGTTCTGCCCTAGCTATGATTCTGGGATTTTCCCTTCAGAATGAGCTTATTTTACTAGCACTGTTATGCTCAAAATTTAAAACTCATATCCCCCAGACAACAGTTTTGATTTTGACTTCTTCTGTATTATGTATGGCTCCTCTTTAAAAAAAAACAAACCAAAAAACAAAACTATTATTTGAGCCTCAAATTGACCGTGTTCATAGGTCTTCAAATATGATTTCGTAGCTAGATGGCACAATGCATAGAGAGGCTGGGCTTGAAGTTGAGACAATCTGAATTCAAATTCTGCTGCAGACATTTCCTATGTGTGTGATTCTGGGTAAGTCACTTAACCACTCTCTGCCTCAGTGTCCTTATATGTAAAATGTGTGTGTGTGACTACTGGGGAGAGGGGTGGACTAAATGACCTCAATGGTCCCAGTTCTATGATCCTATGATTATTTCCACACAGGATTTTTCTATGTGGATTTTTTTCCATCCCCTTTATACAAAGAGGTATTTAATCTTTGCCCACTGAATATTGATTTTTCTGTTGATGGTACACAGTTTTCATGGTAATAGAGCTTGGATATTGTTTAAAACTGGAGTACCCATTTTTCTAGGTCATTTATTTGCACTCATCTCTCATGAAAGTCTCTTTTCTTCAATGATGTCATTCTATCTCCTTTCAGAGGCCCTTTTACAAAGACTACACACAAACTGATTCAGGTTGATTTTGGAACATCTCATTCTAAGCAAAGAACACTTTGTTGCTAGCCATTCTGAGAATGTCAATGTTCTTTTACCATCATCGCTGACTCATGTTTAGGGCAGCTGTGTTATGGTGGTTGGGAGTCCTGACTCTGAATCCTGTCTCTGCCATGTTCCTGCTGTTCGATCTTATGTAATTCACTTCAGTTCTCTGATTAAGACCCCTGATTATAGTGTTAATAACACTTATCTTACCTACTTTCTAGGGTTATTGTGAGGCCCAAATAGGAAAATGTATTTAAAGGGTTTTGTAGGCACTCTTTAAATGCTATGCATTGTTGATATTGTTATTGTTGTCAATTTTACTATTATTATTTGAATATATAAGTGAGCAGGAAAACATACTCTGACTTTGGGAGAAATAAGTCTAACTAGTGACCCCTATCAGAATCAGAAAAACAAAACAAAACACTGTGTTGGGACTCCCCTAGGTTCTATGGTAGGGGAAATCAAAGGAAGATGGTTCCTGGTACTAAATTCTAACCACATCCATCCATTAAACTTTTGATTTGAGAGTAAAGATGATGGGGAAGGGTGGGGTTGGTGAAACCAGTTATTCTTTTCTCCACTCCCAGCCTTGCCCTTACAAGATGCCAGAACTCTCCCATTGAAGAAATCTTTCCAGTTACAGATCTCCAGTGTACTTTGGACCCCTCAAATGTTGAAACTGAAATCTATCAAGTGGGGTGATAAGCCTTTTTTGCTCTACTTTCCTTCCTTTCCTGGAAATACCATGAAACACCTCAAGCACAGCTCTCAGGTCACAGAGTCTGGTCATGGGCCTCATTATTTCTAAGCAACTCAGTTCCAGGAAATTGAGGCAGCCTTGTGTTCCTCCCATATGAACTAGAGTAGTTGTACAAGAGATAGATAATTAAGGGCTTAACAGCTCTCCTTTACTATTACTTGGTCTTGCTTCCCAATTCCTGGTCTGGGAACGAACTATGGTAGGTAGCTGTCTACCTTGTCCCGTTTTGGGAATTCTTCTGGCTCATGTACACACCTAGTCCTATGCAGAGGCACCATTAGGAATTTAGCTAGTATGAAAAATAGTTATGACAGGCAACACTTGAAAACTTGGGAGGGCCAATCCATCTGTCTTACACAGTAATAACTCATTCTTTCAGTGGTCAGAAAGAGCTTGTATTCTTTACCCCTTTCAGTCTGTTGTATGACTGTAAAAATGGATTCTTCTGTAGAGTATCATTTGTGAAAGCCTGTCAGTTCCTTTGCTCATACCTCTAACAAGGATGCCTTCAACACGTGTGTTGGTTATTATTATGACCTTGTTTTAGAAGGGAGAAAGCAGGCATATGGGTCTGCAGTCATTGTTTTGTTTTAGCTAAGCTTTTTTTTTAAGGTAATAATTCATTCTATGACTCCTTCTCACAGATATTACCAGCTTTATCCTCACAGAACCTCGGCCACCTGCCTAAAAATTAACTGGAGACTAAATGACTTCTGAACAATTGGTGAGTCAAAGAACAAATCATGATGAATATTCCTTTGATTTTCTTCATTAGATTTCTAGCTTCAGAAATTCTGGAGAGTTCATAGACTCAAAGAACCACAGAATCAGAAATGGAGGGGATCTCAGAGGCCATTTAGTCTAACCCTCTAATTTCACAGATGAGAAAACTGAGACCCAGAAGTGAAATGAATTGCCTAAGATCACAGAGTTATAGCATGCCATATGCCCAAAGTAAAGGAAATGCTAAAGGAGAGATTGGTTGGGAGTAGCGGAGATAGAGATTCTGTAGAGTATCATTTGTGAAAGCCTGTCAGTCCTAGTCTCTAGCCTGGTCACAATTCTATAACTCATAGGTGAGAGACCCATTTATTGCACCATGCTTTGTATAGGAAGTTGATACCACTGGTATGATACCATCATCAGTAGGCTAAAAGCTCTGATGGTTTTCTAACAAATGGTGTACATATTCATCATGATTCTTCTGCACTCTAATTTGGTTACTTTCTGGCATGTTTTTTTGTTTGTTTTTACAAGGGGTGGGAGAGGGATAATAGTCTTGGAAGGGAGTAAACCTAAGTGGTCCATATGAAAGGTAAAACAGTGACTTTGAGCATATTAGCTGAGTCAGGACTAGAAGAACTAGGCAAGGTAGATGGCCTTCACAGCCTTGCAGATCTTTTTCCATTTTTTGTCTGTTTGTTGTCTTTGTTTCACTTTCATCCTTAAATATCCTTGAGTTAATCTGACTAAGTTTCACTCTAAAAAAACAAAGCAGTATAAAAGTGCATCTTTTGATAACAATATCTTATTTTGTGCTTGTTCCCAAATGAAATGTAAAAACTGTCTGTTACTAAATAAAAAGTATTTGATTCAATTCAGTAAATTCTTACTGTGGATGTAATCCACAATAAATGCTTACTGTGGATGCTGAGTACTATGCTAGAAGGAGGGAAATAGGAAGTTTAGATAAGATAGAATGAGAACACAGCATGTGAGGAGGCACAAGGCGGACATTTTTATAGTACTTCTTATAAATGCATAGGTGGGATGTAGCCCTTTGTTTTGTGATAAATCATGTCATGTGTTAGAATGAATGTATGGTTTATTGGGATGTGATTTTTCAAATATGGTTTAGGGTCTGCAAAACCCTGCTTATGAACCCTAGGAACTAATAAACTCAGCTAATAAGCCACAGACAGGAATAATTAAGGGAGCATTAGAAATGTTCTTGAGAGATACAAATATATAACCTAACCTGTGAGGAGGATGTTACATGAGTTCGCCCCCTTCCTGCCACTGTCGGGGAAGATACTGAACTAGATAGACCATTGGTCTCATTCAAGATGACATTTCTAATTTTTTCACATAGTTTGAATACTAAAGCAGTCGTGCTAGGGTCATTGAGCCTGATGATTAAAATCTGATGAATACACTAGAGAGGAAAGGAGAAGGTGGATGTGGGTGGAAATGGTGTCAAATGAAGGAACACATTTCAATAAAGTAAAAGGTGTGTTTTACAATTATGATAATCTTTCATTTAAATGGTTTTCCCTCTCTGGAGATCATGTCATATTACAAGAGTTCAAAGGATGGTGGCAGAGCAGAGTAGTGGACTGGGGGCAAGGGGTTGGGTTGGCAGCCCCAGATCCTAGTCATGGCTGTTACTCTGAGAGTCAAGATCTAAAGTACTCACCCATATGTACAAAAATATTTATAGCAGCTGTTTTTGTGGTGGCAAAGAATTGGAAATTAAAGGGGTGTCCATCAATTAGGGAATGGCCGAACAAGTTGTGGTATATGCATGTAATGGAATACTATTGTGCCATAAGAAACGAGGAGCAGATGGACTTCATATCTACCTGGAGAGGTTTATATGATGCTGAATGAGAAGAGTAGAGCCAGGAGAAAGTTGTACACAGACACAACGTGTGTGTGATGACCACCTTTGATAGACTGGACTCTTATCAGCAATCCAGGGTTATAAGTCAACCTCAAAAGACTCATGATGGAGAGGGATGTCTACATCCAGAGAAAGAACTAGAAAGAACTGAGTTTGAATCCAGATTGAAGCAAACTACCTGATCTTTTTCTTCTTCTTGTTTTGTTTTGTTTCCTCTTTACCATTTTTCATTCCATCTGATACAATCCATCTTAATAACCTGACTAATGTCTAATGGGAAAGTATTTGCAGATCCTATACTTTATTTTAAGCCATCATGGGGGGGGAGGGGAGGAAGGGAGAGAAAATTTGAAATTCAAGGAATTGTGGAACTGAATCTTGTAAACTAAAATTAAACAAACAAATTAATAAGGACCAAAGGGGGGAAAAAGATCTAGAGTACTCTCAACTGTGTTCTTAAATTGTGCAATTTTGTGTACTATAGATGTATGTACAGAGCATAGAACCAACAGTCTGACCAATTTAAGCTTGACTGACCAATGACTTCAGTGGAAAAAAATGAGTTATTTAAAAAAAAATCTGAAGTGACCAATTATTACATAGAAAATTACTGAACTGGTAGCCTCATGGACAAGGAAATATTTCTCCTCATATTCAGTCATGATCCCTTGCTTTCTCCATCTTCCATTTTCCATTCCATGAAGGAAACTACACCCTTATTTTTCTCCTCTCTTTCCCTTTCTGCTCCCTTCAAAGAACAACGCCAAAATATAATGTAATAAAAAAGCAAGCTCTCCTTTCCACAACTCTGATTTGTTGACACTATATGTAGCTGAATTGTAAAGGTGACCACAGAGAAACTTGGCAGATTGTACAGATACAGTGGCCCCTTCTACTGCCAATTTGCAGAATCCTGTTATGTCACTTGCCTTCCAAGCTTTACAAGATAAAAGGGACTAGGGCTCTTCACTCTTATTGACCAAGCAGTCGTATCCTTCAATATACCAAAGCAAGGTGTTAGAACAGAGAGAATATGAGATCCCATTTAAGTCATTCAATCACCTACTTGTACTAGACTCTGGGGGAGAAGTTTAGATAAGACATAGACCCTGTCCTCATAGAGCAGACTGTGGGGTGGGGGAGGGGCCTTGGGTGCAACTGGGAAACATTGAATAAAAATAAAGGGATGGTGGAAGCACAAGGAATTAAGGGAAGATAAGAAAATTTTGAAAAACCATTTGTGCATGTTTCATCTGTCATGGAACAGAGTTAAAGTCATTGTGATTACATTATTTTCCAAATAAACATACAAAATGCAAGTTTTAACTGATCAGTGATCAAGTCCACTGACAGGTGCTGTCAGGTGAGTGTGTTGTACATTGTTGGAAAGTCCAGCATGCATTAGCAGGAATATGTGCATGGAATGAATTGTTTACAATACTATACTATAAAGTTACATGATGCAATATTGCATCATCAAAATTTCAGTGCAGGAAAAAAACCATAAATTTACAATAAAGTACTAAATTTAAGATGTATCATTAAAATATATTTTTTTGAAATGATGCAAATTAAAAAAACTGTTAAAGGGTTAAATAAAGTAGATTTCTGGGGGGGGTGTTGAATAATTTTTTTTTTGAAAAGGGGTATGGTAGGCCAAATAAGTTTTCAAGTCTCTGGTCTAGAAGGTGGTCAAGACAAACACAAGTAAATATAGTGTATACCTTTATATGAGAGGCAAGTTATAGAATTTTAAAAAAGTATTATGTAACATCTGAGGGGAAAGATGAGCACCACCTTGGGGAAACAAGAATGATCTCCCAGAGCAGGTGGCATTTGAATTGGATTTCAGAGGATGGCAAGAAATTTCAACAGACAAAAACAGAGATGAAGAACATTTCAGTTATAGTGAACAGCATATGCAGAGATATAAAGCTGTGAGATAAAGTGCTGGGTTCAAAGAACAGAAAGTAGACCTCTATTTGGTACAGTTTAGAGTATGTAGAACATGAGTTAGAAAAAGCATTGATAATACCACATTTTGAAGTGCCTTGAATACCAGAAGAAAGAATTTGCTTTTTACTTTGAAAAGAATGGAAAAACAAAACATGTATTGTTGTTCTAAATGGTGGAGAATTTTTTTTTAAAGAGAAAGTCCCTGTCCTCAGGTAGCTTACATTCTAATAAAGAAAAAACATCAATTTTTTTTAGGGGAGAAGGCAGGGCAATTGAGGTTAAGTGCCTTGCCCAAGGTCACACGGCTAGTAAGTGTTGTGTCTGAGGCCAGATTTGAACTCAGGTCATCCTGACTCCAGGGCCGGTGCTCTATTCACTTCGTCACCTAGCCACCCCTAAGAAAACTCATCTTGAATTCAAATTTAACCCCAGATGATTACTAACTGTGTGATCCTGGGAAAGTCACTTAACTTTGTTTACCTCAGTTTCCTCATCTGTAAAATGAGATGGAGAAGGAAATGGCAAACCACTCCAGTATCTTTGACAAGCAAACCCCAGAGGGGGTCATGAAGAGTCAGACACAAAACAATAAAGTTTGTACATATTTGGTTACTAATCAGCTATGGTGGGTCCTAGGGAGGGACCTCTAAAGGTGAATGGATCAATTTCCCTAGGGTTGCTTCCCTAGGGAGCATGGATTCAGGAAGAATTCGGTATTGAGGTCAGGGTCTCAGGTTAGGTGTGAAGGGTTCTAGTTCAGGTGTGGAGGACAGGACAGGTCAGCAGTTTTATACAGATGGTACATCACCTGGGCAGATGACTAGATGGCTTGTAAAGTCATATTGTTTTTACCCTATCACCCTTCGGGGCAATTGTGGGCTTGCTCCTGAGAAGTGACTAGATTTTAAAGCCCATTAGAGAATTCTGATGAGACACAAAGTTTTTCTTTTGCTTTTCAAGGAAAACAACCCCTAGTTCTTGAAATAAATACCGATCATATTACCTGAAAAGTCGAAGGAACCACAGAAAACCTGCAAGGAAACATGCTCATGGTAGAGGTAAGGGTGTGAATGCTGAGTCATGGTGACCTCAGCTATTTAGAATTAATCCTTAATGTGAGCAAGGTCTTAAAGTGAGGGAGGTTTTCTAGAATCCTAAGCAATGTGATTTAAAAAAAATTTTTTTTATAGACACAGTTTCACCCAGAGAAAGATCAAGAAAGGAGGGAAGCAGATTTACCAACAGTACACCAATAAGTTTAAATGAATACCTTAGCTGTACTGCAACACAGTTCATATATTGCTATTGCCTGTGAGCTATTACCCACTTTAAGTGAACAAGATAGAAAGGAACCAGCTGTTGGATGTAAACTCGGCTTGATACACCCAGCAGTCTCCTTTATGTCTGTGCCCCTTCAGCCTCATTATATTGGTATTTTATTTTTTGCTTGCATTCACTCTCTTGAGAATACCCTATGGCTACTGTAGTTAAAAATTTTCAAGAGTATGAATGCAAGGAAAAAAAAAAATACAATCTCCTGCTTGCTTTATGTCCCAAATTGATGGTGTAAAAATATCACAAAGAAAATGGACATCAACTATTCCAGCTGTCTTTTATTATCACATTTTAAAATCCAAGAAGATAGGCAAGAGAAAAAAAAGCAGTGTTCTATTTTTGAATCAAGATTGGAAAAAAAATTTTGACACTTGTTAGTGGTTTTTTTATGACTTTGAAAATGCTCATGAAGAGATCGCCATGCATATGGATGTACTTATGGATATGTTGTAGCTTCCTGGTAGAGTGCCTAGTCTCTGAGGGCAGGGCATGGTTTGGTTTTGTCTTTGTTTTTTAGTGCCTCGTTACATATTAGCTGATTTTTTTTTTTTACTGGCCCTACCTGTGATTTCATTGGTGTAGAGAGTTCGCTTTGAGGAAATTCCCTCAATTAAGTCAGTTAAACAAGCATTTTTTTTAAATTAAGCAATCAGGGTTAAGTAACTTGCTCAAGGTTACACGGCCAGTTATTTCTGGGTGTGGTGCTGAGTGTCTGAGCCCGGGATTCGATCTCTAGGTCGTCCCAACACTGGAGCCGGTGCTCTTGCTCGCTGAGCCACCTGGCCGCCCCTAAACAAGCATTTTTAAAGTTGTTCTATGTGCCAAGCACTGTGTGAAGAGCTGAAGATAGCCAAGACCAGCTTTGCCTTTAAGGAACTCACATTCCAATGGAGGAAGATAATATGCAAATAAATAAGCATTATATAGATAATAGCTATTGTTATTAATTATTATCTTCCATAAGTCTTCTGATACCTAACAGTAGTGTAGAGTTGTAGCACCAATGCAATATTTACAGCACCCATGATCACTATAAATATACCTGAATGGTACTTGAGTGCAAAATATAACAGACTCTCCATATATAAGACAGAAACAAAACAGTTATTCACACGCCAGAAAACCAAATCTGAATATCAGGAAACCGAATCTATCATAGCAACATGGAAATCAATGCATCACAATGTAGCAGAGAGCCACACCATCTTTTAACCTTCCCACAAACCAATATTCGACCAATATTTACTCACAAGCCTCTCTCCCTTGGAAACAAACTCTCCTCCCCACTGTCTAGCCTAGCTCTGACTCCCAGCTTCCTGTGGGCTCTGTTCCACACTTCATCAAACTCCTCCCATCACAGGCTCCATGTGATCACATTCAACCTATTAGGGGGCAGAGTTTATTTTCAAAACAGGGAAGGTCTTCAAATTCCCTTAGGCTTATTAAGAGGCAGGGAAGATCTTCAAATTCCCATTACCATTACAAGAGGTTAGACTAGGTTTAGGCAAGTACTATTAAGCTACTAAGTCTTCAAGTAGAGGCCTAACAAGGGACACCTCCCTTCTCCCCCTCCTCCCCCCTACCATACACCTGTTGTCTAAGAGCCAATTAAGCTAAGTGCAGAGGGTCTGTTCAGGCTACCTGCAGAGGGATGCCAGTTTCTGTCATAGGAATTCCCAAAGACAGTTTCCTAGACTATAGAACAATTTCAATTTGTTTTGGGGGAGTGAAATTAGAGATTTCAGATGTCCTGAAGCATACATATGCAATATAGTTATTAGATATTAGAGGAAATGGACTGGAATTCTATCCTTCTGATTATCCATCCATATCTCTATCAATTCATCCATCTTGGGTACAAATGAATACAAAAAAAGTAGCTTACTGTCCATTTTCTTTGTGATATTTGTGCACTGTGAATTTGAGGAACAAAGCAAGTAGAGGATTATATTGTATTTTTGCTTGAATTCAAACCCTTGGAAATATTTAATTCCTGTAGCCATAGGTTGGCAGCTAGATGGCGCAGAGGACACAGTGTAGCATCTGGAGTCAGAAAGTCCTGAGTTCCATGTAGCCTCAGACACTATCTGTGTGACTGCACAAGTCACTTAACCTTGTTTGCCTAAGTCCCTTATCTATAAAAAGAGTCAGAGAAGGAAAAGGCAAACCACTGTAGTTTCTTTGCCAAGAAGACCCCAAATAGTATCATAAAGCATTGGATACAATGAAAAATTACTAAACAATAACACTTTTTAATGGGTACATTTTTTGTTTATGGGGCAGCTAGGTGGTGCAGTGTATAGATCTCTAGGCTCAGAGTCAGGAAGACTAGAGTTCAAATGTGCTCGCAGACACTTACTAGCTGTGTGACCCTGGGCAAGTCACTTTACCCTGGTTGCTTCATTTTCCTCATCTATAAAAAGAGCTGGAGAAGGAAATGGCAACCCATACTACTATCTTTGCCAAGAAAATCCCAAAGGAGATCATAAAGAGTCGGACGCAACTGAATCAATTGAACAGCAACAAACATCTCTTTGTTTAGTAACATTTGCCCAGTTAATAATACTCATTCAAAATCAGCTGAATTCCTAGGGTTGAAACTTACATCCGGGCTTATGCAGAGAATTCCTGGTGTGGAAACTCCTTCTACAATTTAAACTCTTAGAGAGTCATCTGGGGACACTGATTTGTTAATCAGTACAGCTAGCATGTATCAAAGGCCAAACTTCATCCTGTTTTCTTCACACCAAGACATATCCTCTAAATACTATTCATTCCCAATTGCCTTTTACCAATAAATTAAGGGTTGACTGAATAATAAAATGATTGGTGATTAAATAATAATAACTAATATTTATGTGTCAGTATATTACATTGTTAGTAATATTACACATGTTAGTATATTACAAATAGTAATATTGCAAGGTGCTTTACAAATATCTCATTTTCATCCTTATTGTAAGGTAGGGATTATAATTATCTCCATTTTGCACATAAGGAAACCAAGGTAGGCAGAGATAAAGGAACTTGCTCAGGATCACACGGCTAGTAAGTGTCTGAGGACAGGTTCTTGACTCCAGGTCTAGCACTCTATCTACTGCTTCACCTTTTCTGTTTTTAAAAAGAATTCCCTATACAGTTCCTTGAAATTCTCAGTGAGTTTGAAATATTCTTTTCACACACACACACACACACACACACACACACACACAGCCATCTCAGCAATACCTTTGTACGGTCCCTCACAGTGCCTTGCACACAGTAGGCACCTCCTAAATACATGTTGTATGAACAGTTATTATGGGGAAATAATCTTGAAATGTGATCTAATGGCCTTGGAGAACTGTGGAAATGAAATGAAAAAAATTTTAGGATCCAATGCATATTCTTCCTTGTGATAAAAGAAAAGAACGACCTTTGTAACTCTGTTTGGGTTTTGCTGCTTAAGACTGATGAGGTATTCATTACAGAAAAGATATTTCTTATATCTCACTCAAACTCTCAGCAGACCACAACCAACACTCTCCTCCAGAAAAAAATCTACTTTCTCAGTCCACTGAGGATTATCCATATCAGGTGAAGTTATATTATTGTCTTTAGCCCTGCTCGGAATTACTTTTAGGATGTTTCAGCTCATTACCCCTAGTCTTCATCAGCTCTTTTTGGTGGCAATAACCTTTGTGTTACAGGTACAGTATATCTCTCCCCTATTGATTCCACTTCTCTCAATCTTCACTTTCCATGTAAACAGGGTGTAGAGTTTTATAGCAGATAATGATTCTAGTAACTAGAAAACCAGCAGATAAAAGGCTGAAGTAATGAACTGAAATGTCTTGGAACTAATTCCAAGGAGCGATAAAGATTTTTAAAAAATCATTTCTATTTAAAGATTTTTTTTGGGAGCTCCATCTATCTCCATGGATTAGGCTTTTACAGAATCAGTTAACTAGTGGAAATTGATACTTTATATATTCTCCACCCAGATTTTCACGTGAGTATATTTCTATGTACTTTTGGGTTGGCATGAATATTAAATACTTGTACCCAAGTACTGGGAAACATGAAATCCCCAGGATAGGTTATACAAACATCTTCTAGAATTTAAGTAGTATCTATACATGCTAAGATCATAGATTGTAATAGATTTTTTAAGGCATGGAATATATGATTTTTGTCTTTATATTCCCCTACCTGATAAAATGTAAGCCCCTTGAGAGTAGAAGCCTCCTTCTTTCCTTCCCTTTTTTTGGTCTTTTTATCCCCTAGCACAATGCCTTTGTTGAGGAATTTGTAGTGACTGGAGAGATTGTGGATGTCTTTCTCAGTCCAACCCTCTCATTTTACAGATGTGGAAACTGAGACCCAAAGACGATGTGACTTGACCAAGTTCTCTGATTCCAAACTGTGTGCAGGCACACCTGTTTTAGTTAAGTTTTATGCATCAATTCCAGTAGACAAAGGACACTGGCTGTTTGCCTACATTCACAGGTCGTTCAACCATGAAGACTGACTCAGTTGAATTCATCTCAGTTGAATGGAAGTGGTAGAGTGTATCTGCCTTTTGGCCTGTGTGGGCTACCGGGCTACACTCTCCCATGCTTAAGGGTTGGTTTTAGTATTCCAGTGATAGAGGTGCTGGCTGTGGTGTAGAATGTGAATGTCATCTTGTTCTTTGTATTTTTATAACCCAAATAATCCATCATACTTTGTAGAATTTAATGTCTTTCAGCCCAATTCTTTTCTACTATCCATATGTGGAGTGCAAACTAATGGAAGGTGGGAGTAGAAGGATGAGGAGACTATAGGGTATAGAAAGAACCCTCAGAAGACAAAAGAGAAGCAAGGCCTCAATCCCCAAGGTTAGGGTGGGAAAGAGAAAGTACGGATGTCATCTCATAGTTTACCAACCCTAAAGAGTTGTTTTTTCATGGCATTACTGCTCAATATTACCAGAGCACTTTATATTTACAGAGTGAATGAAAATCAGTGATGTGAATTATCATGTCATAAAACAAAAGCAGGGTCCAGAATGAGAAACAGTTATTGAAGCATGTCCATAGAGAAGAAAGTTTGAAGAAGCAGTCGACTTGCAAAATGCTATGGGTTTTTCATTTAAAAAAATGAAATATATTAAAAAATCGGCCAGTCATTTCTCATTTCCAGCATGCCAGCTGATAAGTGCTTAATCTAACGCTCCCTCAAAAGTTCAGCCGTACATATTTAAATTAATTCAGCCAAAAGTTGAGCTATCTTCAATGGGACTATTTCAATTGACACTTCTCAGTTCACTGCTTCTGGTCCCTAATAACTACGAAGCTGATAAACTTCATTTTTTTAATCATTATTTTTTCCCATTTTCCCATTTCTGTTCTTTAGATCTGCCAAATAAAACATGTAGTTTCAGCTGAAACAGAAAAAAGGCAGGCAAAAATACTAAAACAATGAAATAAAAAGAAAAGGCTAACACCTGTTCTTTGTGTGACCAGGTGTCTACAGGATGAAAAGTGTTGTACTGAAAAAATCACATGACTTAACCTTTAGAATGGCAAAACACATCAGATCAATGTTGGAAAAAAAAATCCAGCAAATCAGTAATTTTGGCTTTAAAAAAAAATGACTGAAAAACAGTAGATTCAAAGACTGCCTATAGAGAAAACTTTAATCTCTAAGAACAGCTCTACTCACAGGGGAGAAAATGAAAAAATCTTTGGGCAGACATATTATAAAGGATTAGATAACGGGGTTCTTAGACTGGGCTCCATGATATTGTTTCCCCCCTATGTTGGTAACTGTATTTCTATATAATAGCAAATGTCTATAGAGTGCTCACTATGTATCAGACATTGCACTAAGCTTTTTACAATTATTTTCTCATTTGATATATGATTGAAATGAATATAATTGACTTTATTTTTATTCCTATGTATTCTATTTTATGAATCTAAAAAAATTCTGAGAAGAGTTCTATAGGCTTTAACAGTCTGCCAAAAGGGTCCATCACACACATACACACACACACACACACACACACACAAATTAAGAACCCTAGGATTAGAACAACAGAGGATCTTTTCCCATATTTTTTGAACTCCCCATTTCTCCTGCTACCATAACTGAACATTACCTAGGTTTATAGAAGAAATGAAAAATAAGCAATAAAAGCACCAAATAGGTTTCTTTGTGGTTCCCCAGTATGTTGGTCAAACTTAGAAACGTCTACAAATAAAAATTCCAAAATTGGAAAATAACTGTTTTTTCTTTTAAGCATTCCTTAATGGAGTCAAACACCCACTTAACTAGACAGTATCCACAGAGTGTAACAAATCATTTTTCCATTCTGGGCAATGGATTTTTGGGAATGGACTCTGGGGAGATGGAGGAGAAGACAGAAGTGAGATTATTAAGGAACATTACAGGTGTGTGATACCATCATCACTTTTCCCAATCCATCCCCCATTTGTCATTCTGACTTTATGTTTTGTGGGCACTTTTGTTTTTATCACTCTCTTACCCTAAGGTGAATATCTTTTTTTTGTGATTTTATTTTATTTTTTTTTGGTATATATAGGGCTTAACTAGATTTTCATTATGACTCAAAATTGTATTTTCTTTTGGTTTCTTTGGAAAAACTGTGTAAGGCGGGAAGGGATTAGAACCCCATTTTACATATAGGATTACATATGTGTGATTACATATATGATTATATATAGCAAACAGAGTAGAGGTGACTATAATAGCTGGGAATTCTGCAGTACATAACTTAAAAGTGTTTAAATAACAGTGACAAAAGGTATCTGTTGTTGGTTGTTGAATCTAGGGGTTGGTAGAATGCATGCCTTCGAGTAAAAAGTTCATCTTCAGTATTTTCTCATTTTAGAATTATGTAAAATGCCTTTAGAAAAAGGTTTATACAGGAGGAAGTGCAGTAAGGGGGAAAGAGAAAAGAACATAGAGTCAGGAGAGCTTGGTTCTTATTCTACTACTTAACAGCCATGAGACATAAGCATAAATATGGTGGAGCTATTGGGTCTTTGCCTCAGGATACCAACACTTAGGGAGGCATGTTTCCTACCTGGGAGAGCATGGTGGCTGCTCTCCATGTGCTTTGGCATAGATCTTTCAAAGGTCTGGCCACCCTATGGTACAAGAGTCAGTGAGGGACTACTGCCATCAAATTCCTTCCCCTCTTTCAACATTTCTGGTAACACCTTCCTTTCTCTGCCTCTGCCTCTCTTCCCCACCTCAGCCAGGAGGGATCCTTCCTGGGAATCTGCTCTTCACTCTAATCTCTTCCATGAACTTGGTCTGTAATCAAATACTTGGATTCAAATCCCATTTGTGATGCCTGCTTTCTATGACACTTTGGGCAAATATAGCAGCAAGCACCTAGCATACCCAGGATGGCCGCTAGTACAGTTTCTTTGATCAATTTTCCTAAAGGAAAGCAACTCAAAAAGGAGTTAACAATCTTACTTTAATCTAACATATATCATTTACCCAGTTCAGGGGGAAAAGTCAGCACCCTGAACTTCAGAGAAAATACAAACAGGAGTTACAAGCAGACAAAAAAAAATACAGACAGAGAAACAGACCAACAAACAGGTCTTCCAGCTATCTGACCATTACATCCATACCTACTTAGTTACCAGAGAGAGCAGCACCAACATCTGGGTTTTCAAATCTGGGGGGGTTATGGCTGCCCAGAGTCTTATCTGGCCAAATTACACAACTCTTCCCACGAGTGAGCCCTAAAGCAAAACCTTGCCACAGGGTATATATACCCTTCTCCAGGGTCAGAACACATCACAACCCTCATGACCCACTGTCCAATCACAAAGTAACAAAGTGTGGGAGTTCCTCAAAAACAAGCCTCCCACCCCAGGCTCCATGTGACCACATGCAGTCTATTAGGGGGCAAAGTATATTTTCAAATCAGGGAAGATCCTCAAATTCACTTAAGTCTATCAAGGGGCCAAGAGGCAGGGATGGTGTTCAAATTCCCATGACCATTACTTCATTTCAAGTTACTTCATTTCCCTGGGCCTCAGTTTCTTCATCTGTAAAATGAGGGGGTGCAATTAAACTTTATCTGTGATTCTGAACAGCTTTAGATCTAAGAGCCTAAAAACCTGTGATCCTTACTAACTTTTATTATATTCTTATAGATGCCTCATTCTTCACTAAAAAATAAATTCCTCAGTGCCTATATAATTTTACATGCTTTTATCTCTAGTACCCAATTCAGCCCTTTGGATGTAGCATGTGAAGAATAAATACTTATTGAATTGAATTGTCAAACCAAGAATGTCATTATGAAGACAAAGAAACAGACTGTTTTGAGAACTGAGCTCCACAAATGAGAGAGTTCAATCAGGCAAGCCTATAAGAACCCCAAGCTATGAGCTCAAATACTAGTAAAATCCGATTTATTAGCAGGGGAAATTATCACCAGGTATTTTCCCTGTCTGTCTCTCATGACTGGAATTCTCTCTCTCCTCATCTCTGTCTCCTGCCATCCTGGTTTCATTCTTCTACCAGAAGCCTTTCCCAACCTCCCTTAATTCTAGTTCCTTCCCCATGTTTGATTATCTCCAGTCTATGCTGTATATATCTTGTTTATTCATAGTTGTTTACATACTATTTCCCCTATTATATTGTGAGCTCCTTGAGATCAGGGCCAGTGCCTTTCTGCATATTTCCCATGTTTATTAGCACATCCTAGCTGCTTAATAAATTGGTTAGTTGTCCTTCATTCTTGAAGTGGACCAAAATGGCATCACTATATTTCCCATGTTAAGCACATCCTAGGTATTTAATAAATGCATGTGACTGACTGAACTATAGCCAGTCAAAAAAGACCTTTGTGCTTTTAGAAAATAATCAGAACAAACTAAATAGGAAAATATTGGTTAATGCTGGAAAAAATCATCCTGGATTCATTCATTCTCTCTCCCTCTCCCTTTTCCTCTCTCTCTCTCTCTCTCTCTCTCCCCCTCCCTCCCTCCCTCCCTCAGAAAGATAGAAGCTCACGTAAAGAAATGCAGCCACTGAACTCTGTGAGACAGCTGGTGCCAAGCTTGAGATGTCTGGAAGAGCTGTGGTAATAAGTGAAAGTGAGTTTTACCTGGGAGAGTATTTGATGTGGACAGCCTTGGCATCTGAAATGTCCCTGAAACTCTTAGGGGAAGCAGACAGGATGTGGAATGGTTCCCCAAGGCCCTATACAATGTTCCTCTTGGAGCAATGCAGCGTACTACGCTGAACTCATCATCTTCCTCCCAAACCCTGCTCCCTCCTCCTAACTTCCCGATTATGGTTGAAAGCACCCATGTATTTGCTCAGGTCTGAAAACTGGGAGTTTTCTTTTCTTTTACTCTTACCTCTTATATTTGTCTTTTCTCCCCCTACACCAGTATCCTCCCTGTCTTCCTAACTGAGGCCTGCATTATCTTTCACTTGGATTAGAAAGGCATCTGTTTAAACATTCATTATTTTAAAAAAAATGTAAATTTCCAATTCAACTCCTGCCCTACCCATTAAGAAGTGTCTAACAGGGAAATGTACCTGGAATGGGGACTTGAGAGGATGGTACTGGAATAAATATATCCCAGCACCTCAGAGGTATCCCTGAAACCCCGAGGGAGAGATACAGGCCTTTCTTTTGCAAACTGAGGCCAGAGAAAGTACTCAATACACACACACACACACACACAGTACAGGATCATATAATAAGAGACTGAGAGATGGAAGGACCTTAGAGATGATTAATTCCAACCCCCTCATTACACAGATAAAGAAAACGAGGCTGATGGAGGTTAAATTACTTGATCAGGACCATCTAGCTAGCAAGGTTCTGAAGCAGGATTTGAATCCAAATCTGAGAATATATTCATTTTCCTCTCAACATATAAGGTGGCTGCAAGGTAACTTAGAGAAGACACTACAACTTTGAGAGGGTATAGGAAAGGCCTGTTGTAGAAGCATCTCCTAGGAGAGATTGGTTCAAAGGAGAAGCATGGTGATAGGATCAGTGATCCAGAACTGGAAGGGGCCTGCAAGTCCATCTATTCCAATCCCCTCCCCCATTTATGGTTAAGAGACTGTCCCACGGTTACACAGAGCCAGAATTTTAACTCAGACCTATTGACTCTATACTTAGAACTCTTCCTTATGTATCATTCAACCTGTCATGGTGTTATTGAAAGAATGCTAGATATGGTAGCATATGAAACCTGGGTTTGAATCCTGTCTCAGACATTTACTAGTTATGTGACCATGGGGAAGTAAAAACCTCTCAGAACCTCAGTTTTCTCAACTATAAAATGGAAATAATAGTAATACTACATAGGAAGGTATTTTGTAAACCTTCAACTCTTTCTCTTGCTACCATATCTGAAGATTACCTAGGTTTATAGAAGAAATGTAACCTTAAACGCTAGAAATCAGAATTTTTATAGTATTATCTGCCTTGCCTTCAATCTAACCTCTACAACCTTTCTAACCTTATTTCATCTTACTCCTTTTCATATACTTTGTATTCTAGACAAATTGGATTTCTTGCAGTTTCCTGATTTTGTCTTGCCCTTTCCCATTTCTATACATGTCCCCTATAGCTGGAGTGACATCCCCCCTTCATTATTCCTCATCCTATAAATTCATGAAAATGATAAGTTATGAGATCCATTCATTGGCTAGAGTGGACTCTCTAATGTACTTTGCCAAATCTGGTTTTGCTCTGTGAGACTGTGAGAAATGGGATGTGAAATTTGGATGGTCTGATTTGCTGGGAGCCTTTATTATATCCCAGGTGGGTCAGTTGTATAAATGAGTACAGTGAATTGTATCATAACCCATTTTGATTGAATTCTGAGTGTATGTGTGGCTACATATATGTTTATCAATGAAATATTTCCACACAGAAAAATATGCCCCCTATGCAGATTGGAATCCCCTTTCTGGTGGGTGGGAGTGATGATAATTTTTTCCTTTGACACAATCTTTCCTCTCTAGGCCTATATTTTATAACTCAATATTTCTATGGGTTGGGAGGGAGAAGAGGTTTGAGCAGACTTGGGTTTATTTCTTGGTGATGGTTAATTCAAAGTCCATGGGAACATTGTGAAGCTGCTCTGGTCAAACAGAGATATTTTGTGAACTCACATTTCTGCTTAATCCCTGGTCTCTTTGGTAGAAGGAAAGCCCTCAGATACCTACATTAAGGTCCAGGCAACCGGAAAACCATTTAATTATATCTTTCTTGCCCCTTGAAGCTGTAAATTAAGGAGAGTTGTAAAGATGGACACAGTCCCTAGCTTGTCAGCCTGGAGGTGCTCCTGTTCTCTTATAACATGGTGACATTGCTTAACTGAGTCTGCTGTTCACCTTTATGTCAGGGGAGACATTCAAGAGACAAATCTGAAAGATTTACACTTGGTAAGTGGAGGATACTTCCTCTCTCACTGTAATTATTATTGCCGTGATTGAGGAGGGGGAAGGTTGGGGGGAGGGGGAAATGCCCTATATTCCAAAAAAATAAAAAATGTCTCCTTTATGCTTGGTGTTTCTATGGTAACCTTGAATTCCATCTGCCCTCAGGTTTGGGAACTTCAGGAAATTTACAATTCCACCGAGTGTATTAATTTAGAAAAATGCATCTTCTAAATGTTTAATTGTAGAGCTATTGTTACAAACTATTGTTCCACATTATCATTTTCCATGCATCATTAAGCGCTGTGATTTAGTGAGCGGCAGAGGGAGAAAGGGTGACAGAAATAGGAGAGAAGGGGGGAAGAAAGAAAGCAGGCAAGTAAGAGCAAGGAATAATGAGTTCATTTCTAACACTCTATAAGTACTTGTCTGGCTTCCTTCCCCCAAACTCCACAACCCCCCAGGACTGTACCATAAGGTTTCAGACTCCGACTCCTCATTTGATCTGAAGGCTGTTGAAGTCTGTGGACACAGGTCTCAACCTCAGGCCTAGAGAAGCAGTTACATGTATTGTTTTTAACCTAATAAAGCAGTGACCCAGATAAGGAAGGGAGTGTTAACAGACTGGTCCAGAAACAGGATTCTAAAACAGCCCCAGAGCCCCGTGCTAAGAAGGCTGAATTTGAGAATGATCAGGAAGATAGATAGGCAAGGGGGCAGGGAAGTTCATGGTTCAATTTATTGAAAGAAGACTATGATTTCCTACAGCCAATCCCTATCCAACCACACAGAATCTTATGCATATCAACGGCAGCTGATGATTTGAGGGGGAAAGGCAAGGCCCTAACAGAGAAATGGTCTACAATATGCTTTCTGGTTTTCAGATTCACTTGTTTTCATTGAATCTGCCATGAGGTTTACAGAAGGGCTACTGTATTCAGCCAGGTGTTGATGTCGGCCTGATGAGCTAAGAGTAAACAGCTCATGCAGCATTCACACAAATGTCTCTAGCTTAGATCATGGTGAAATCTGCCAGGTGTAATCATTTTATACTTTGATCTAGAAAAGCTGTATTCTTCATGAAAAGCATCAGTGGAGGAAAAAAAGCAAAATAAGCACTGATTTTGGAGAAAATGCCACAGATTGCACATCATAACTTAGCATTATGTAGCTGCTGTGTTTTAAAAATGTTATCAGATAAGTGGATGTTTCCATATTTTTCTTATTTATTGACATATGATACATCTTTCTACCTTTTTACCTTTGTAGAATTGTAAGGGACTTCAGAGACCACTAGTCCATCTCCCTTTATTTTACAGCTAAAGAAACTGAGGAAGCTGGGCAGAGTAGTACACACTTGTAATCTCTGGTAATGGGGAAGTTGAGGTTTGAGCTTGGGAGTTCTGAGAAGCCAAAGGGCTAACTGGGTCTCCAACACAAAGTCTGGCACCCATATAGTGGCCCACTGAGAGCAGGTTGTTTAAGGAGGGGTAAGCTCAGACTGGAAATGATCAGGTAAAAACTTCTGTGCTCATCAAGAGTGGATTATGGCTGGTGAGTGATTGCAGCACTTCTAGCTTGAAGGAGATAGATGAAAGGAAGAGAGGGAAGAAGGGAGCAGAGAGGGAAGAAGGGAAGAGCCTAGTATTTAAAGAGAATACTGTCAGTGAAAGAGATAGGGAGAAAAATAAAAGCAGAAAAGAGATAGAGACACAGGAGTGGGGGATGGGAAGGAAGAAAAAGAAGGAAAGACACTTAAGTAGGTAATGAAGATTTGAGAATCATACCAGTGTCTTAGTGATCCATTTCAAAGCTTAGTGTCTATAGGTGCATATAGTCTACACACCTATGTAAAAAATAGATATAAGGTGATGAAATGGTCTTATACACATGGATGAAGTATGGATATTCCCCAAATGCTTCTGATGCTGTCCCTGGCATAGGAATAAGGGAGTCATCAGTGCTATCCCAATTCTAAAGGAATATAAATTAACTCTCATTTTGAAATTCATTCCAGTCTCAGGGCTGAAGATATTCAGACAATATTGCCTTTCAAGTATCTCTTGCCTGTCTTGATTTCAGGTGGAAGTAGATGTTTAAGGATAGTTTGAAATAGGTCAATTTCAAGTTTTGGCTGACCTCTAAGACATCAATAAAGAGTTCAAATATTGATACACACCAGGTGTTCATAATCTGGTAACCACAGATCTCCAAAAATTCTATGGCTAAATTACAGGGGGTCTGTGTACTTGAGTAGGAAATATAATTTGGCATTGTCTTCAATTATTGAAAATCATCCAGAGAAGAGTTTCGTAGATTTCACCAGACATCCAAAGGGGCCCACATCACGCAAAAAAAAGCTAAAGAACTCTGAGATACAAGGTCCTAGGCATGTAATTAGACAATTAATAAATAAACCTTCTTTAGCACATGTCCTAGTTGGAAATCTTTCAGGTGTGTTGACCTTATAGAAGTAGTTTTGTCCATCAGTCAGCATCTCATACTCTGACAATGCCTTTGGTAGTGGGAAAAAAAAAAGGTAGAGAAGAGATAGGTTTTACCCTCAAAGAGCTTTCATTCTAGTTGGGGATATATATTATATACAAAAGAAAAAGCCGCCAGAATATTTTGTTGTTGCTGGGTTGTTTGACTATTTGTGACCCCATTTGGGGTTTTCTTGGCAGAAATACTAGTTTGTTATTTCCTTCTCAAACTTTTTTACAAACGAGGAAACTGGTGCAAACAGGGTTAAATGATTTGTCCAGGGTTGTACAGCTGGAAGTGTCTGAGGCCAAATTTGAACTCAGAGAGATGAGTGTTCCTGACTCTGGGCTGGGCACTGTATCCCCTGGGCCACCTAACTGCCCAAGAATATTTATAAAACTACAAATTAGAGATTATAAATGCATGAATTTGAATACAAAGTGCAATCTTTGCCTATGGAGGAAAGTAGAAGTATCTGTATGTGGGGGAGGGGGCAGGGAGAATGAAGTTATTTAGAAAAGAGGGCTGTGGTAGAGAAGATGGGTTTTCCATTAAATAATATATTTCATGGTGAGGAAGAGGGGGATAAAAAGATTAATCTGTTCCTTGTGCATTCCCTCCCCCCCCTTTTTTCTTCTTCATCCTTACACCAACATTTTTATGCTTAATGACTTTTCCTCCTCCTTTTCTTTTGGATTTTCTACTTTGCTTTGTCTGGCTCATCTAAATTTTGGCATCCTCCCATTTTGCCTTCTCAGGGGTTTTTCTTTTCCTTTGCTTATAACTGTAACAATGAATCTCAAAGGAAGGAGGGAGAACCCAACCATACCAACAAAGGCTGTCATCATCGCAAGTGAAAATGCAGATGCTTTGATCATTAAAAAGTAGTCTCCTCCTCTCCTTGGGGAGTATGGGAAAAGAATAGCAAGAAACAGAAAGCTATACCTTGGGCTGAGTGGTATATTGCTATGTTTTTTTTTCTTTTCTTTCCAAAGAGACATTATATAGATTATTGTTCATTTTGACTTTCAAGGGCCCTTGATACTTTGGAGAGAAGGAAACATGCAAACTCTAAGTAACTACAGCATTGCACATAACTTTTTTTTTTAAAGCAATTGGGGTTAAGTAACTTGCTCAAGGTTACACGGCCAGGTGTTGCTGAGTGGGTGCTAAGTGTCTGAGCCTGGATTCGATCCCCAGGTCATCCCGACACCGGAGCTGGTGCTATTACTCGCTGTGCTACCTGGACGCCCCTGCACATAACTTTTACAGGAAGCCTTAGCTGGTAGCTCTTAATTCCAGTTCTTTCTCTTTCTCAATTATTTCCTGTTTATCCTATATGTATCTGACTTTGTATAAATGTAGTTGGATGCTGTCTCCACCATTAAATTGTAAGCTCAGTGACAGCAGAGACTGTCTTGTGCCTATTTTTGTGTCCCCAGAACCTAGCACAATATCTGGCACAGAGTAGGTACTTCATAAATGTTTAGATAGTCAAATTTAAAATGTATTGCTTTATAAATGAGGGCCATGATGATTGCAGAGGAGCTGTGTGGCATAATGGTCTCTGACACATACTGGCTGTTTGACTCTAGGCAAGTCATTTAACTTCTCAGTGCTCTAGGCAAATTTCTAAGTTCCAGAGGTGATGGCTTGCATTGGGAAGAGGAAGTTACTCATCTGGAGGAAAGTGTGTAGCATACACCACTGGAATTATAGGTCTTACGGTGATGGATTGTACTTGATAGTAGAGCATTATTGCAAAAAAAGCTCAGTACCATCATTCATTTATACTTGGCAACTTCTGTAGCACTTGAAGAGAGTCCAGTAATACTTGTGAAATGGTAATTTACCCCAAACCCACTCCCTCCTTCAGATTTTTCCACCTTATAGAACTCAGATGATCATGGAATCCTAAAATCTAAGAGTATTAAGGGGCCACAGGAATAACAGAGTCCAACTTCCTATCTAATTCAGGGGTCTTCATGACATCATTCTTGAGAAGTGGTCATCTAGTCTTAGTGTGAACATTTTCAATGAAAGGTAACATACTACTCTTCTATTTTTAAGCAACACTAATTGTTAGAAAGTTATATTGAACTAAGGTCTACCTCCTTGTGATTTCTATTCATTAGTTATGACTCTTCCCTTTGGAGCTACAAAGAAAATCATGTCTCTCATTATAATTTTTTTTTCTAAGTTAAACATCACAGTTCTTAAGCATTCATAAATAATGATTTTGAATTCTCCCCTGATTGTCCTCCTGATTCCTCTTGTCAATATTTTTCTTAAAATGGGGTTCTGGAATTGAATTCAATGTTCCCAACACTGTTTCATTATATCACTGAGTATAGAAGGATATTTTCCTTTCTGGGCAAGATACCTCTACTAGTACAATTTAAGTTCACATTCACATTTTTGGTAACCACATCATACAAAGGACTCATACTGAGTTGGTAGTTGATTACAATTCCTATGTTCTTATCATATAAGTTACTGTTAAGCCAGATATTTTCTGTATTCTACTTGCTTGCTTGATTTTTTTAAACCTTAATGAAAGAATTAATAATATTGTGTATTTAACAGAGATGTATTTATATTTATTGTAGGAATATCACACAAGGTTGCCAAGCTGGATGGAAAATATGGGTGATGCTTTACTGTAACAAATCATGAAACTGACCCAAAGATAAGATATAGTAGTGACAACTAAGTATTTGCTGTACATATCATGCTACTAAGCTGATTTCGGCTAAAAGGATGCTTTTATGATTTGTAGGTGGCAAGTAACCAGAAAGATGGGTTATATGTTAGATGACAGAATTTGGGTCCAAAAGATCTTAATGCATTTGAATGATGGGATATATCTAACAATACAGCTAATCTAGGTAGCTGGGTGGTGCAATGGATAGAGCACAGGGCCTGGACTCAGGAAGACCTGAATCTAAAATCGGTTTCAGATCCTTACTAGCTGTGTCAACCTGGACTAGTCACTTAACCTCTGTTTGCTTCCCTCATCTGGAAAATGGAGATAATAACAGCACTTATCTCCCATGATTGTGGTGAGGACCAAATGAAATAACATACAGTTATTGACATACAGTTCAATTTGCCCTCTCCAATTTGTTTTTTTCCAAAGTAGGTATATCCTGAAGTCATGACTCCCTTCCCACCAAGTGTCAGTGATCCATATAAGATTGTTTGCTTCCTTGGGCTCTCTCTCACCTGGACTGTTTCATAAGTGTCGAATTGATCTCCTAATTCTGTATCTATAGATTTTCCCCACATCCAAACCTGCCTCTTCTATCACCCTATACAACATTGCCAAATAAAGCTTACACTAATAAATAAATGGTCACACTCAAAAAACTTCAGTGACTCAATATTGCCTTATTTATAAAGTCAAAACTCCTTACTATTGCATTCAAAACCCTCCACGATAGGACCTTATGTTTGTTGCTTAAACAAATATACTTACCCTCCTTCCATCCTTTGCTCATATCATTCTCTTCATCTAGAATATACCTTTTTTCCTCACTAATTCTCCCAGTTAAAATTCTACTGATTCTTCAAGGCCTCGCTCTAAATCTATCTCTACTTCTATGAAACCTTCTCTGATGTCCCTAGTCAGAAATTAATTTCTATCCCTTTTGAATGTTCCTAGCATTATAACATCTTTTTTTTGTTAATGGAGTTGTTACATTAAGTTATATTGCATTACATTAATTACATTGTTACATTGCATTACAGTTATTTGTATGTAGGTCTTATGACCTTTGCTAGACTGTAAGCACTTAGAGGGTAAAACCATTTCTAACTCACAAATATGTCATGGAAGAATGAATGAGAACCATGAAGAATACAGATTTCAATTGAAAAAAAAAGTATGTGTATATACATGCATATTTACATGCAAGTATCTGTGAATGTGCATCTCCTGCTAAGCTAAGGTAACAGAGTGATCAATCTACAACATCCTCGTCAAAGGTGAGACTTGGATAGGTTTTTATTGGCATATGGGCTCACTGGTTCTAGAAATTCTCTTCCTTGAAACTTTAGAAGACTGCTGGCCAGTGCAGGTCATGTCTTCCATTCCACCTTACTCATGAATGAACAGATAGCATATCATCAGATATGCCCTCCTCTCCCACAAGTTGGGTGATGGCATACACTTATAACTGTACCCCATTGATTTCTCTTGAATTAGTAGTCAGTATCTATTTCACATATCTTAATTTAAATATGCCAGAATGGATTAAAAGCTTGACACAACACTTTTAAAGGTTTGGTGAGTCTTGTTCCCATCTAACCAATTCCAGTCTCCTCATTTTAGCCTTCAAGGACCTCCAAACTGACCCCACCTATCTTTCTTAACTTCTTTCTCACTATTACTCTATATGAAATATACTGATCTACCTATTTTCCTGACTTGCCATATACATTTCTTGCTTTTGTGAAATAATATTTTTTTCCACAATATTTTGTCCACACAAACACACACACTTCCCCCCGGTCCCCCAATGGGCAAGGCCTTTCCTTGCCCTAGAAGGTCATTCTTTTTCCTCTGCACTAATTCAAATCCAATCCATTCTTTAAAGCCCAAGTCAAGCCTTAGTTTTTGTGAAGCCTTTAACCCATGAGGAGTTCTCCCTTCCCCGTACTTATACTACTTATATATTAATTAAAGTTAACATTTATGTGGCATTCTAAACTTTGCAAAGCACTTATAAACATAGAGGTTGGCTCAGTGG
Organism: Petaurus breviceps papuanus; assembly: GCF_028583685.1. Classification (NCBI taxonomy): domain Eukaryota; kingdom Metazoa; phylum Chordata; class Mammalia; order Diprotodontia; family Petauridae; genus Petaurus; species Petaurus breviceps. The sequence continues at coordinate 33,806,779 of NW_027185777.1, read as the reverse complement.
ATAGAGCACTGATCCTGGAGTCAGGAGGACCTGAGTTCAAATGTGGCCTCAGACACTTACTACCTATGTGACCTTGGGAAAATCATTTAACCTGTGTTGCTAGCAGTCAGCTAGGTGGCTCACTGAGCTTGGAGTCAGGAAGACCTGAATTCAAATCTGTCCTCAGACACTCACTAGCTGTGTGATCCTGGGCAAGTCACTTAACCTCTGTTTGCCTTAATCCACTAGACAAGGAAATGACAAACCAAACAAACCACTCCAATACCTTTGTGAAGAAAAATTATGGTCCACAAGATCATGAAGAGTTGGACATGACTGAATGATCGAACAATAAATGGCCAAGTGCTTTGCTAGGCAATGAGAACATAAAGACAAAAAGGCAACAATCCCTTAATTGAATGAATGGATGAGTTGTTTGAAAGGAGCCCTATTGTGTTCTGTTCATCAGGAAGATTTTCTAAGCCATTTATATTTAAGTATTATATACCCACAGAGAATAACTAAGATGTTACTGTTACAATGTGTTATCCTTCTTAAAGGTATTCGTAGACAGCTAGGTGGTAAAGTGGGGGACCTGGAGTGAGAAATAAAAATAATCCAGCTTCAGACATTTATTAGCTCTGCAACTCTGGGCAAGTTAACATAACCTACACTACGGAGATAACAATTAAAAATTCTTTTCATCTACAGTAACAATGTAATTGTTGCATCTAACAGCATCTCTTCTCAGGAAGCACAGGCATGGCCAGAGAATGTTGAGATGTTATTGGCTGAAACTGCGAGAGGTTCTGAGCCTTCTTTTTAAAAGTCAGTCACTAGTGTCTAGTGAGTGTGACTGAGCAGTTGTCTGAAGTGCCACAAGAGGGTGTCCCTGGTCACAAAACTAGAGACTTAGCTCCTGAGCAGGGCCCTGATGCTGGAAAGAAGGAAGATGCGTGGATAATTACAGCCAAGGAGTCACAAAGGGGAAGGGAGTGGCGTTTCCAAAAAACCATCCAGGTGGCATGAAACAGACGAGGACCCTAGCAGACTCCAACCAAGGAGGGATTGAGATCCAGGCTCACATTTTCACTCCTGTCCGTGCAATCAAGTCATTTCAGGGAGTGTGATAAGTAGCTAATAACAGGACATCACATATAGCATAATGGCAGGAAGTCCAAAGAAGAGGTCCAGCTAACCTCATGGGTGTTGAAACTCCTTTTGACCCAGGAAAGCAGCAAAGAAAGCTTTCAATTGTGAGAATGCCAGTCTTAGGAGAGTGACTGAGCCTGTTCTCCAATTTACAAAGGGAACCTTTCAATAATCAGTATGTCCTTATCCTGAATGAAGTCACATCAGTGTCTAATAACTGGCTGCTACTCCTTTCATCACCCTCCTGACCCTCAGCTAAGCCGCTCCAACCAAATCCATTTCACCTTCTAGGAAGAGATTAGTCAGTCAATAAGTATTAAGTGCCTACTATGCACTGGACACCTGCTAAGCAGAGGGGGTACAAAGAAAGGCAAAAGACAGTCCCTGCCCTCAAGGAGGTCATATTCTATGGGGGGAGGGCAATATGGAAGCAAGTATGTCCAAATTATCTATCTATCTATCTATCTATCTATCTATCTATCTATCTATCTATCTATCTATCTATCTGTCTGTCTGTCTGTCTGTCTGTATTTATCTGTATACATATAATCTGTGTATACATATCTACATACATATACATATCTACATACACATATGTGCACACACACATATGATAAATAGTAAATATTCTCAGAAAGAAGGACTTCACATTAAAGGTTTTTGAGGGAAGCCTTCTGGAAGAAGGTGGCATCTTAGTTGAGACTTGAAAGATGCTAGAGAAATCATAATGTGGAGATGATGTGAGAGAGAATTCCAGGTCTAGGGGATGGTCAGCTGGCAACGCATAGTAGGGAGATGAAGTATTGTATGCAAGGAAAAGCAAGGAGGCCCCAGGTATCAGATCTTAGAGACTTGGAAGAGAGTAAAGTACAAGAATATTGGGGAAGTAGGAAGGGACCAGGTTATAAAAGGCTGTTAATGGAAGATTTTATATTTGATCTTGGAGGTAATAGGAGCTACTGGAGTTTATTAAAGCACCCTAGCATGTATACATATACACATGCACATATATGTTTATCATGTATATGTATATACATACATATATGTATGTGTATATATATATGTCAAGTCCTAGGTTCAAATCCTACATCTGACTTGCACTGACTGTAGGCAAGGCATTCTCAGCCTCAGTTTTCTCATCTATAAAATGGGAATAATAATACCACTGATCTAGGGTTGTTTTGAGGATATATATATCTAGTCCACTCTCTTACTTTACAGATGAGGAAATTGACTCATTGAAATTATAATTATGACATAGACAATATTTGTCTTTGGCACCCTCTCTCTTCCATTTCTAAGCCCCCTTCCCAGGTTTTAGCTTGAATTCTTTTTCCCTGTTTCTCCTTCCAGTCATGAAAAGTAATTCACACTAAGATGATACTACTATAATGTGTTACCCTTCTTAAGTGGTGAAGTAGACAAAGTGGTGGGACAGAAAGTGAGAAAGATATGAGTTCAAATCCAGCCTCAGGCATTTTTTAGCTTTGTGACCTTGGGGAAGTCATTTAACCACTATTAGCCTCAGTATTTTCATCTGTAAAAGGTGTTCCATATCTCTTTGCCATCCTTAAAGCACTATATATATAAATTATCATGGTTATTATTATTATTATTTCATGTAAAATATCTGAAAGCAAAATCCCAGAGAAATTGTCCAAAGGAGTTAATCTTTGAGTAATTTGACTATGTACTCTGAATTGGGAAAATATTTGGGAGGGAAGGAAGGACTCATTAACTCAAGGCATCCTTTGTTGGAAATGAGCTGATCTTGGATTTGACAAGGGCCATCAGGGTGAAAACATAATCAAAAGGATTTAAAGAAGATTCTAGTGAAATTTTCCCAATTATCAGGGAGGTGAACTCTGCATCCATAATTCTGTGATATGTTATATTGGAAGGTTGGGTTTTTTTTGTTTGTGTTAGTTTGTTTTAGAAAAATGCTTTTATTCTAAGGCCAAACTCATAGTCCTCCGAATAGAACATGCCCTTCCACTGGACGCTTACCCATAAGGCTTAGAAAGAAATAATGACATTAAGGATTGCTTAGCCAATACTTGTAGCCAGAATCCACAGAGGTGCCCTATGTATCTTCCTGGCTTTACACTTTGGTCTGCCTGGGCTCTCTTCTTCATGCTTAACAAAAATGAACATGACAATATGCTGTCACTTGAAAAATTCTGTTGCTTCTTAAGGACAGACTGAAATACAAGAGATTGTGATTTTTTTTTTTTGTCATGCCAAGTACTTCTGAGGTTACAAAAAATGTAGCCAGGAAAACTTACTTATGTGAAGGAGAAATCTTGAAGACTGGTTATAGGAAACGTGTATATATGGTGTGTTTGTGGGGCACTTAAATGTTTATTGACTGACTGTAGAAACATTTAAAGAGATAGTACTAGAAGTTTACTAGGATACAAGAAAGGGTATCTTCATAACCAACCTTGATTTCACTTCCCAAGACTTTTGCGAATGTTGGCGAGCTTTTATCTCAGAAATGCTCTTGAGTTTCCAGGAAGAAAGACACTTTTATGGGTGTCATCTATCAGCCTGATTGTGCAGGGCCCTACTCTAGGTCACAGTCATTGTTCTCTGGCTATTTAGTGAATAAAAGTCTGTTCATGGACTCCTACTGGAAATCTCTCTGTAATCCATGAAAAGTTTCCCTGTGTCAGGTATAGACTACCTTGCCTCTGCTCTTTGCATTAGAAAAACAGGCTCATTCTTTTAAAATTAGCTCTGATTACTTAGTTCTTTAGAGTATTATATGAAGTAAGCCAAGATCATGGATTCAGTATGAGTCAATGAGTTTTGCTCTGCCCCATGGCCACAAACTGTACCTCTAACCTTGGCCACTATTCTTTTGCAGGAATGAAGGAATGTGTTTCTCTCTCTCTCTCTCTCTCTCTCTCTCTCTCTCTCTCTCTCTCT
>NW_027185777.1:33773954-33802617 GCF_028583685.1 Petaurus breviceps papuanus | reverse complement strand
TCTCTCTCTCTCTCTCTCTGTCTCTCTCTCTCTCTCTCCCTTCCTCCCTCCCTCCCTCCATCTCTTGTCCTCTCTCTCTCTCCCTCTGTTTTATTTTTAAATTTATTTTTATTTGGAACTTAATACCAAAATAATGGACATTTGCATACACATAGTAGAACAGTAAAGAAAACTGACATGAAACTGCAGATCTCTTATATACAGCTTACTTTTCAAAGATAGGCTTTTAAGTCACAAGGGGAACTGGGTAAATCAGGGGTGGGGAACCTGTGGCCTTGAGGCCACATATGTCCCTCTAAGCCCTCAACTGCATCCCTTTGACAAGTTTGGATTCAGTCAAAGGATCATACTTGAGAACCTAGAGGGCCATATGTGGCCTCGAGGTCACAGGTTCCCTACCCCTAGCCAGTGAACCTATTAAAGATCTGATTAAAACTTAAAGACAGACCAATATGAATACCCTCTAATGCCAAAATAACTCAGTGTGAATGTCCTCAATATGGATTTCCTACAATTTATTATATAACCAGAGGAAGTAAGAGTTAGGCCATCATTTTGGACATATCTCACTAACCTCAAATCAGCTCAATCTCTTTCTCAGGGAAGACTAGACCCACTTGAACAATACCTCTAACTGGTTAGCTTTTTATGCCAACCTTATTGACCTTACAGCATTCATTGTGCTTGGTCTCCTCTTTGGCAGCTACATTCTTTGTGAATGGTTTTGGCTTCCTTCTAGGGCACATCTTCATCAATTAGTCAGAGGCTTTCTACCTAATACTAAGCAAGGGGGTATCTAGGTGGCACAGTGGATAGAGTGCTGGGCCTAGGATCAGGAATATTCATCTCCCTGAGTTCAAATCTGGCCTCAGACACTTACTAGCTGTGTGACCCTGGGCAAGTCACTTAACCCTGTTTGCCTCAGTTTCCTCATCAGGAAAATGAGCTAGAGAGGGACATGGCAAGCCACTCCAGTATCTTTGCCAAGAAAATCCCAAATGGGGTCACAAAGAGTGGGACACAAATGAAATGACTAAGCAGCAAGGTGGTTGCTATATATTGATGTCCACTGAGGGATTATTCTGAGGAAGTGGTCCAGAGACAGGGAATAAATTAATTTGTTCTTTTGTTCATTCATTCCTTCAACCAATCAACCAACCAAACTTAGTGACAAGAAGAAGAAGAGGAGGAGGAGGAGGAGGAGGAATGTGGCGTACTAGCGGCATACACCTATGAAAGCGTAATAGATATATAAGGAATATTGAATTACTCAATAACTATCATACACAAATGAGAAAAAAAACAACCTCCTTGCTAGCTAGGATCTTGAAAACTCAGCTCTTTTCAGGGAAACAGCTTGGAGGGAATGAGAAAAGAATCTTTTTTTAATCCACAATGATTGCTCTCCACAAGCCATAGTGGGCTAAGATGTTATATAAGTTAACTGACCTGCACAGTACAAAGAATCAGAGCAAAGGGGATGGATGTTGGGATCTCTGTGTGCTAGAAATGAGGCCATAGGCAAATCTGGCACTTAGCTCAAATCATGCTGTTCTTTTGCAAGGACAGAAAAGAACCAAAAAGGAGGTTATATTTCTGTGAGGGACCATAGCACAAAGAGTGTGAGTTGAGTGCATGTATGTTTGAATAATGGAAGCGCCATGCAGGGAACCAGCCCTGAGATGCACTCAGTGTATGCCAGCATGGACAGTGTTAAGCCATCTCAGAGGAGGCGAATGTGATTGTCACACCTATTCATTTCTAATTTATGTCCATTTAAAATGTGAGCACCCCTCTATTGCTAATTTGTTATGGCAATATTAATGAATGATTTTGCTGTACAGTGGTTAGGATGCTGTTTCTATTGAGTAAGATAGATTAGTAGGAATACAAGATTAGAAAAACAATCTATAGACTGGTTAGAGGCAGTTGGGGGTCACCTTGGGGTTTGGGAAAGGAACACGCTAGCACTACAAAATCCTATTAGTGTCCTGTGATGCATCTGGACCTAACTACATAATCGACCACAGCTCCCCTGGTCTATAGTTAATTCTAAGGGAGGATTCCACCAGGTGTATTTATTTCCAGGGGTTTCTGAATAATCTGATCCAAAGTCACTACTGTTAGATGCCAAGAGTCTAAATGGCTCTTAAAAAAAAAAGCAAAATTATGTTCAGTTACTATATTTATTCCCACGATTTTATCACCTTTTGGCAGATTAGCTAAATTAGCTGTTAAAATGGCTAAGATGGGCTAGACATGATGCTGGTGTTAGATTGGATTGAAGTGCCACATTAAGACATAATTCCACCCCAGAAGAGCCTTTGTAGGCTTGGTCAGAGTGGTTAACCCCCATAAACAGCTCTTAAGGCACTTTTCGTTTTAATTACAACCAACAGTCATCTCTCTCTCTTTTTTATTTTTGGAGGGGCAAAGGCAGGGAAATTTGGATTAAGTGACTTGCCCAAGGTCACACAGCTAGTAAGTGTTAAGTGTCTGAGGCTGGATTTGAACTCAGGTCCTCCTGACTCCTGGGCCGGTGCTCTATTCATTGCACCACCTACCTGCCCCAGTCATATCTTTTCAATGTGCCTTTACACTCTGGCAAGAGGAGGGAAAATAGCATGCTTTCTCCCCCATTTGGGGAAGAAATATGTAAGTAAATGTATGATCTCTGTCTACATGGAGGAGTGGTGGTCTATGCTATCACTGTGACACTGTTTGTTGTTGTTGTCAAATAGTTTCAGTAGTATCAGACACGTCATGACCCCATTTGGAGTTTTCTTGGCAAAGATACCAAAGTGATTTGCCATTTCCCTTCTCTAGCTCATTTTCCAGATGAGGAAACTGAGGCAACCAGAGTTAAGTGACTCACCTAGGGTTATACAGGTAGGAAGTATCTGAGGTCAGATTTGAATGTACGAATATGAGTCTTTCTCATTCTAATCCCTATACTCTAGCCATCTAGCTGTCCTAGAGCCACTGTGTGTGTACTTGTAATTTTAATAGTTGTCTTAGGACAGTAGATCATTTATCTGCCATAGGAAACTTTGTTATATATTTTTTATCTTATCAGTCCTGAGATTTCATAGATATCAGAGAACTCCTTGTGTCCTGCACATCAGTATCTGTTCTGCAATTTATAGTCTTAGAGCCCTATTGTGCCTTGTTCTTTTCCCCATCTTCTATAGCTCAGCCAAACTGGCCATGTTGTTGAGCCTCCCACATAGCCCTCCATCTCTCAGTCTCTCTGTCTTTACTCTTACTGTCCCCTATACCTGTAATGTACCCTCCTCTCCCCATCTGCACTGCTTACAACCCTTATTTCATGGAGGACTCAGCTCAAGCACAACCTTCTACTTTTCTGAATCCTCCCATTTACTAGTACAGTTCTTCAAATTAACGAGCATTTACTGTGCATGCATTAATATATTGGATGTAGTCTGTATTTACAGAGGCAGTTAGGGGGTATAATGGATAGATCACTGGATCTGGAGTCAGGCAGATGTGAGTTCAGATCCTGCTTTAGACACATATTAACTGTGTGACTGGGAAAGTCACTTAACCTCTGTCTCAGTTTCCTCATCTGTAAAATGGAAATAATAATAGCACCCTCCCAGGGTTGTGGGGAGGTTAAATAAGATATTTGTAAAGTATTTTGAAAATCTCAAATTATATATAAGTGCTAGCTGCTATTATTATCATTAGTTATTATATATGTCTATATTTTCCTCCACTGATAGAATCTAGACTCCCTGAGAGCAGGGGCTATTTCATTTTTCTTTTTATGTCCCAGACTTATAGGAAAAGACCCTGATGTTGGAAAAGATTGAAGACAAAAAGAGAAGGAGATGGCAGAGAATGAGATGGATAGTGTCATGGAAGTAATGAAGATGAGCTTGGACAAACTTTGGGAGATAGTGGAGGGCAGAAGAATTTGGTGTGCTGTCAGAATCAGACGTGACTGAATGAATGAACAACAGTTCCCAGCACAGTGCCTAGAACATAGGAAGCCCTTAATACATGATTGTTGCTTGTACCTCTGTAAGGTCAATTCTTGCTGTATTGGGAGTACTGTCCTTTCAAGATGACAGTTTTGAAAAGGAAAGTACAAATACCAAACGATTCTACTTAACTAGCCAGCTGTGAAACTCCGATGAAAAGAAGTAAAAAGGGTATTTCTTTTATCAAATTATACCTTATTATATACCTCCAGTCACTAAAGAATCTCTAAAGATTTTTAATAATGATTAATTCAGGAATTTCTGCATACTTGGGATAGTTTAAAGGCTTAAGTAAACATTTGTATTTCTAATGTTGGGTTTAGATTCTACCAACCTTTTTACAACTTGCCTGCTGTCTTGATTTGCTATGGAGACCTTTGCTTCCTGGCCAGGTTCTTCCTAGGCTCACCCTTATAAAAATGCCAAAGGAGAGGCATTTTGTAGTGCATGAGAAAGCATCACTATAGTTCTCACCTCCTGCTTAGCGAAGGATATAAGGCCCAATTTATTAACACTCTAGAAAACCCTATGAGATTTTTATTTCAGAATTAAACATAGGAAGTCAAAAAACACACAGTTGCAGTCATTTTTGTTTCAGAGGTACTACTAGAAGGTTGTTCCATCTATATTTGAATCTAAAGATACTGGTAGATGCCACTACTCACATTGTCTTAAGATGATCTTAGTTGAATTGGTTGACCCTTACATATAGTCCTTCAATTGCTGATGATATATTGCTCTGAGCAGGGATGAGTTACCTAAGGATATAAGTATTGGACTATTTCTGAGCACAGAGGCATTTGCTGAATATCCCAAGAGGGTAACCTATATTTTTTTGGAGCGAATGGGGACAGTAAGACCTGAGAACCTTAAAAAGTTTCCCTAATGGCCTGACTTTATGGAATAGTATCTTTATTAGTTCTAATACCCAGAGCCAGAAATAGGTAGAAGTTGTAGAGAGGTGGATTTCAGCTCATTTTAAGCAAGAAATTCCTAAAGATGGCAGATGTGTAAAAGCAAAGCAGAATGCTTAAGGCAGGAGTAGGCTCCTTGTTTCTAGAAGTCTTCAAGCAGAACTTGGTTGGCCCTTTTGTCAAGGATGTTATAGAGGATAATTCTGGTTAGACGCTGCTTAGATCTGATGACTTCTGAGGTTCCTTCCCCCAACTCTGAGGGGTAAACTTTCCTTTGGGAAAAGTGCTCAGCTTTTTCTGATCTGGTCTTGGCTGAGCCTGGAAGGGCTGGCTAGACTGGACATTGAGGGAAGGAAAAAGAAGGAGTTGTGACTTTAGTAGAAGACTCACAACCTGAAGCCCCACAGCAGTAGCCATAAGAGCTTTGGGTTAGTGGGAAGTAAACTTCGTATGGCCAGAGTACAAAAAAATGGAGAACAGAGCCTGGAAAAATAAACTGACTTTTAAACTGACTTCTAGTGCAGTATTTCCTCCCTTCCTCTCCCCCCATTCGGGGCTGAACCAAAACCCCATTTCCCCTGCAGGATACCAATTCAGTAAAACTAGTGGCAGCAACTGGCTCTGATTACCATTGCCATGGCCAGCACAGCACCCAGCTGGGCAGAACGAGGGGTACATGTGAGGGGGACGCAGGAGAGGAGGTTAATGAGCCTTCTGGAGCGGCAGAGGTGCCAGTGGGCGTGATGAATAGCTTGCAACCCGCTCTGTGCAATGTGCCCTTCATCATCTAGTCGGGGTGGTTAGTGGACTGTCAGAAAAATATAATTTAGCGGCGGTGGCTTTAACTGATGTGCCGCATGCTGGGGTCAAATGACTATTACAAAGTAGTAGCAGTGCCCGGCTCCTTCATGGTGAGAGCTTCGAGCTGACAACATGAAAGAAAAAGGCACCGTGGCCCGAATTCCCTGACATCCTTCATCTCTCAGCCAGGGTGGGGTGGGGAAGAGGAGAGGGAGCAGACTGGGAGAACTGAGAGCGAGGGAGATAGCGAGGACATTTCTCTTCAGAGAGAGAAAACGCCGGTTCTGAATGAGGCTTAGCACACAACTCGAAGACCGTTTTAGGAAGCATCGGACTTAGCTGGGAGGAGAGGAGACTCGAGAATCCAAAGAAAATGATTAGGTCCCTAAATTGCTGATGGTGACAGAGGGTGGCAGATGATTCCCAGGAAGTGACCAGGATTCATTCACCCTACTGAAGTTAACAAAGATCAGTGGCAGAATGAAAGGAATTCATCCCTTCATACAGATGGCAATTTATTTATTATAATAATTATTATTTTTGGTGTTTTTGGAGGGTAGAAGGCAGGGCAATTAGGGTTAAGTGACTTGCCCAAGGTCACACAGCTAGTCAAGTGTTAAGTGTCTGAGACTGGATTTGAACTTAGGTCCTCCTGACTCCAGGTCAGTGCTCCATTCAATAAGCCACCTAGGTGCCCCAAGATGGCAATTTAAGGGGCACAATTCATGGACCAGCAACCTCTGTAGTCCCTAGTGCCAACAATTAGGTCAAGTGGTACTTTGGTGAAGGGTCATCTCTAAGGCTATGCTGCAGACAATAGAGAAGGATAGCATGAGTAAGAAAAAGAGAGAGAAAAGAAAAGGAATGGGAAAGCAGGGGAAGGAGATGGGAGCAAAAGGAAATAGAAGATTAAAAAAAGGAAAAAAAATCAAGAGGCACATGGGGTGATTGTATACAATGCCACCAATGATTGCTTCAAGTGACATTCAACAACAGCTATGCCATCAATCTCTCCTGATCCTAAAATATCCTTAGATTCTCTTGAAATCAATTATAATTAAGGTAGGAGGGGTCTGGGATTGAAAATATTCAAGTGTGATATTGAACATATAAACATACAATGATATTGAACATACAAAGCCCAATATCCAGTCCCTGTTGAGAGATCTATTTTTTATATCTATTACTATTGAGGAAACCACCATCCTTCCAGTCCCCCAGGCTCTAAACAGCTATCATCCTTGGCTCCACACTGTCTCTCCTCCCTCCCCCATCCAATCTGTTGCCAAGGCCTGCCAATTTCATCTTTGCAGCATCTATTGAACAAGCTCTCCTCTATCAGGACTTCAATTCATGCCGGGACTATTGTAGTAGCCTGTGGGTGGCAGTTTTTGCCTCTATTCTCTACACACTGCAATCTGTCCCCCACTCAGTTGTCCAAGGGATTTTTCCTAAATTGCAAGCCTGACCATGTTACTCCTCTACTCCATAAATTCTAGTATCCCCTATTACCTATAAGATCAAATACAAAATTCTCTGTTTGGCATTCAAAGCCCTTTATAACCTAGTCTTCCCTACCTTTCCAGTTTTCTCACACCTTATTCCCTGACATGTACTCTTAAATCCAATGACATTGGTCTCCTTGCCATCAATGTCTTTTGGCTCTGGGAATTTTCTCTGTTCATGCCCCTTGAGTGAAATATTCTAACTTGTTTCTGTCTCTTGGCTTCTCTGGCTTCCTTAAGTCTCAGCTAAAATCCTACATTCTACAGGAAACCTTGTGCAATCCTTTTTAAATCTGATGTTTTCCCTCTGTCACTTATTTTCTATTTATCTTGTACATACCTTGAATGTACATAGTTGTTTGCATGTTGTTTTCCCCATCAGACTGTGAACCCCTTGAGGGCAGGGACTATCCTTTGTCTCATTTTGTATCCCCTGTTCTTAGCAGGGTCTTACACATAATAAGTTACTTAATAAATGCTGATTGACTCTGACACTAGTTTGTAGCTTATAAAATATTTTGTATTAATGCTTGGAAGGAAAGACAGCAAGACAGACTGAGTAGAGAGATGGCCTCAGCCTCTAGAAGACCGGGGTTCAAGTCCCACCTATGACACATACTGGCTATGTGACTTTGGGTAACCTCTCAGTACCCCAGACAACTATCTGAGTCTCTAAGATACATAATAGATACCTTTCCATATTCATAGGCATTGACAGATAGAGTTTTCTCACTGGAGCTTCCTACACCAATTATAGAATTCTCCTGGTCCAAAGGAGGGAAAACAAAATTAAACTACCTGTTTCTATGGCATCATGCATTCATTATGTGACACACTGAGCATTTGATTTACCAAAGTGAACCCTTTAAGTGGAATCTAGCTCTAAGACTGGGGCTCTGCTACTGAGTCTACATTTGAGTCTTCTTTTGCTTAATGTTAATGAGGAACAAGCTAAAAAGTTCTTAACTTATTGGTCTTTGCTAAATAGAATTGTGATTTTAAAAAGGTAGAAAAAAGCCATATTTTCCTCTAAGAGAAATCACATAGCACTAACTAGTTGTGTGACTTTGGGCAAGTCATTTCTTTTGAATTCAGCCTTGGTTTGTTCATCTACAAATTGAGAAAGTTCGCCAAAAGCATGTCTGAGGTCACAGGAACAAGATGGTGGAGTAGAGAAAGAGCTGACTTTAGAACTGGGACCAGAGAGATTCAAGCCCTGCCTTTAACAGGTGCTGGCTTCATGAACATCTTGGTGTTCTAGACAGTGCTCAGGTTTTATAAACTGTAGAGAAGGGGCCAGAATGCACTGGCAGAGAAATTGTTCACCTGGAACATTACTGAAATCACAATTACAGTCCCAATCTCTGAATTTCTTTTCCTTATCATGTTCAGTAGACCTTTCTTGATATTTGGAAAATAGACATTTATTTTTAGGTGGCCACAGATCCCTAATTCACAAATCCCCAACTGAACAAAGCAGAGACCAACTAGGAAGACACTCTACAGACAATCAAACGGTGACTTCGGAAAGCAAGTGGCCCAATTAAGCTGTCTGCTTCCTCTGTTTTTGTCTTACATCTGTTTTACCCTCCTCTTCCATCCTCATTTCTGGCTTCCAGGGGGACAGAATTAATCAGGACAGGGGGAGGGTGTGAATATTGAGGCCACACACTATAACTGACTTTTATGTGCAATACTTGGCATTCAGAATCAAAGACTGAAGCAACTGGCTAATATTTTGGCTTTTGTTTGCTTGCTCTGAAATGCTTTCTTAGCCAGAAAACTCAGTTAATATTATAACCCAAAGAACACTGATAATCATAACATGATTAAAAAAAAAGTTAGCCCTTCTTGGTCACTTAAATATCCCTGGAAATCAAATTAATACAAAGAAATGTTTAATAATCTGTCTCTCTCTCTATATATATATATGGATCTATCCCGTAGATAAATGGCTTTTTTTTTGCTAACAGGGAAAAAAAGAATTCTCCCTCTCAAGCTTTCCTTCTCCCTTTTATCTTGTACTATCGTATCTTCCCTTGTAGTCAGTTGCATCATTACAAAAATTACCTGGCTTCATTAATTCCCTCATTACCTCTGGCAAGTTAGAACGTTGACATTCTCTCTCCTTTCTTCACATTCACACTGTCCTTTCACCAAAAAGCCTGCAAATTGCTCCTAATGATAAGGACAGAGGGGGAAGAAAGGGGCCTTTTGTGCCCTGGGAAGAAGCCTTGCTTTCCTGGAAAGGATGTGCTTGGCGGTAACACACTACTTACGGTAATTGGAAGAGAGTGGTCTGCCTGGTCCCCCATTACAGCAAGAACAATAACAATTCACATTCATCTTAGCATTCTTCCACCTGGGTGGCAGCTACCTGAGAATTCTCACCTGTGGCAAAGGGTTACATTTACTCCTGCTGGGAATGTGGCTGGGCAGCCGAATGTTAAAGAGGGCCTGAAGAGCAGCCTGGGCTGCTTGGCCCTTGGCCAGCTTCTTGCTACGTCCTGAGCCTTCAAATGTCCTCCCATCCACTCTCACTGCCATCACAAAGCTCTTGGCATGCTGCTTCTCCACTGTCTCGGAAAGGCAGATGTATCTCAGCCCTGAGCGCAGTTCATTCAGCACCACCACTGGGTTCTTTTCCCTCTCCCCCTGGAAGCCTGACTTGGACTTGGGCTTTGCAGGACCCATCAAGTCCAGTCTGTGGTAGAGTAACCTCCCCTGTCGGTAAGCTGTCGACAGCAATTCAGTGTTAACGGGATGACAGCTGGAAAAGTTGTCATTTGGGGGGGATGGTTCAAACTCTTTGAATAGAGTGTCTGGGAAATCAGCCTGGTCAGAGGTAAAGTCTGTAGATGGGCTGATGCCATTCCCCATGGCAAAGTGTGCTTGGCACGCATTGGGAAACTGGACAAAAGACTTCAGGGCTAACTCTGCTGCCCTCATCTTCGCTTTCTTTTTTGTGGGTCCTGTGCCTTCAAAGGTAAAGCCATTAACTTCTACAGCTACAGCAAAGATGGGAGCATGGACTGGTCCTGTCTGAGAAACCATTTTGTACTGTAAACCTGGTTTCAGTTCATGGAGTTGGACCAGAGCATTCTTTGGTGTCACCGACCATGAGAGTTTCTTCCAGATGAGTTGGAGTTTGCAGAAATGGCCGCTGTTCCCTTCCTCTAAGGGTCTTTTCCTCTTGATGCTGGATGTCCCTCCTCTTGAGTGGTCACTGGATGGCAGTGGCTTCGCTTCCAAGTTGCCCACGTTGCGGTTTTCCTTCACTTCTGCACTGCTGCTACCTGGTGGTGAGAATAAATGAGTCACAACAGCAGGAAAGGGTAGGTTGCTATTGCTGACAACTATAGCACCATGCTTCAGGCTTTGAGATCAAGGCAAACGAAAGCCTCTAACCTGGCCTCATTAGCAAGGTCAGTGTATTCCAGGACCTCTGAAATAATTTACCGGCAACTATCAATTAGAGAACAAACCTGCGTCATGAAGTACATGAAAACCAGCATTCTATACTCCTTTTGCTGGTAATGAGAGCTGATGCTAATATTATGATTTACCCTTTGCATAGTGCTCTGCACTTTATTGTATCCTCACAGGTTGTATGATGCCTCATTTTATAGATGAGGAAACTGAGGCTCAAGGAGGTTGGGCAAATTGCTCTGTTTTTCACTTAGCAAGTAACAGGGTCGCTTGTCATTTGGACCTGTCTCTCCTGAGTCCCAGCTTAGTCCTCTTCTGTATGATCATTCCACCTTTCTGGTAGAAATTATTACACACTGCCTGATGAGTGGGGGAGTAACTACCTGCCACAGATCAATTTGCAATTAGTGCCTTGATGAGCCAAGAAATTCATTCTTAAACAGTTCTGGGAGAGCTATATTTCTGACAAGAGGAGGGTGGGAATGGGAGGAAGGCAGCTAGCCTGCCCAGTGAATGATCCTGCGTGTTATAACCAGTCCTGGATTGTTATGCAGAGGTTGCTGAGCAGGCAGAAATAGCTGCCAATATCCCACAAAATGACTCTTCCTGCATTTCCCCCACTTTATTCCATCCATTAAAAAGACGAGTTTAAAGAAAACCTTCTCTTTGCCCGGGGTAGTTTAAACATCCCCTTCAGGAAGTAGGAAAGAAATAAGCATTTATTCATTGCCGACTATGTGCCAGGAATCATGTGAAACATTTTACAAATATTTTATTTGACAACAATAACCCTTGCAGGTAGGTGCTTTTATCCCCTTTTTACAGAAGAGGAAACTAAGGCAAATAGAAGTTAGGTGACTTGCCCAGGGTCATACAGCTAGTAAGTATCTGAGGCTGAATTTAAACTCAGGTCTTCTTCACTCCAGGTTGAGAACTCTATTAGCTTTGATGACTTAGCTGCCTTGAGGGGATAAGACCATGGAGTTCAATGATTCAAATCCTGTCTAATTTTGAGAGCTTTGAGATTCCTAGCTGAGTGACTGTGGCCAATGTAATGGTACATTACTCCACAGCAATTGTATCTTTCTTAACAGCCTTTCCAGGTACTTTTTGATCCTGGAAGAGCTTCAAAGAGGCAGTTAAATGACTCATCCTCAAATTGGTGTCTCTGGTGGCCAAATCTTTGTGCCATAGAGTCCAGCTCCGAGGTGCCTACTCCACTTTCTGCCCAATTCACTTCCGCCCTGTTCCTTCCCTCCTGCAGACATCTGCTTTTGTGACAGGCAAAGAAGAATACAATCCCCACCTGGAATTGCAGGTGGAATGAGGAGAAACAGAAGTAATAACTTGAGTTGGGACAAAGCCAGACAATCTTTGCTTAGGTTAAGAAAACCAAAACAACAAAACAAAACCAAAACCCAAACCTTAGGATCTTTCAGGGGCCACAAGTAGTTATGACACAATCTGTATGTTTTATCCAAAAGAACATGGACCTGTTGCAGCACCTCTGACTGTCCTGTTCATCCCCTCCCTGACATCAAGCTTGATTGCATACTGGACTTTCTGTATGTCTGTCAAGAGTTTTCTTGCCAAAGACCCAATTTAGTTTGACCATCTAGCACCTAGGACAGAGGTTTCTTTTTCTTTTTTTAAGATTTTGACAACTGTGTCTCAGAATATTTGGTTTCTTTGTAAAACTCTATTTTATTTTATGCATTTAAAACATTTTTTTCTGAGAGGGGACCTTTAGGCTTTACCTAGTCAAAGAGATTTGTGAGAAAAGAAAAAGGTTAAGAGTTCCTAGGATATTCTCAGAGAAAGCTTTACATGAAGAGGTGGTCCATGGCTTGAGTAAAGGTCCCCAAACTTTCTATATGATCTAAACCCCTTCTGTTTATTCCTTCCTTTAATAAAATGATAAATATACATAATAGCAGACTTTATGGTTAATGTTCTGCTGTTTTCCTTTGCCCCATGCCAGTTCTGCCTGTATTATATGTCCATCACTCCCTATGTCCACCCTAATAGTTTTTACATGTCCGATTAGCACTAAGCTTCAAGTGTAGTTATCTCCTAGTTTTAGGCTGACTTTCAAGGCAAACAGGTGGCATTTAGTTCTATTATCTGCTCCCTTTTCTTATTTATAGTGCTGTTCTCTGAGCCCCTTTTGTCCATATATTTTAAAAAGTGTATTTTTCTAAACACTGAAAGACTCACTTTTACTTTCAGGTACTTATTTCCTGTGGAATATACTGGCCTCTCATTTACTTATTTAGGGGCTATTACCCTAAAAGGAATTTATCCAAGTTTAAATCAGAAGTTTGAGGCAGGCACCAACCTTAAAATTCTATGCTTTGTTGAAAGTTTCTGGATTAAAAAAAATCAATCTATCTGGAGACTAACATATGGATATTTTCAAAAAAAGTCACACAGTAATGATATAAGTAATCCATTCTCATTACCAGCTGCCTGCATAAACATTTCCTTCTAATATCTGAGTGATGGCCTGGCTTAGGCAACTCCTTAGCAACAGAGTTAATAATATTTTCACATGATTGGCATGTGTTTGATTTATATTTTAATAAATCATACATGTTTGTATTTCCAGTGCTTAGCAGAGTACCTGGTATGTAGTGGGAGCTTAATAAATGGTTGTCGATTAATTTCATTCAAATACATTTTGGCATACCAATAAAGGATGATATTAAGAGCAATAAAAATACAATTTCTGCCATCTAAAATAGTGCTCTCTAAATTGGGCACTGAGATAATTTGTTGGGGGGGGGGCATGACATGACTTGGGATTGTTATCAACCTAGTCGCTATGACAATCAATTGTGGACAGGTCTCCAATACAATTATATGACCTTGTCTGTTTATTAGAATTTTCTGCCTCCCCCAATTCTGCCCATTCCTACTGCTGGTCTCTCCCTACTCCACTGGGCTTGAACCTCTGAGTATATATAACCCAAGACCCAATAATCTTTAATGACTGTGCAGGCAAATCTCACCCTCAACCCAACCCCTATCACCTCATATCAGCTTTTCACTACCAGGCCCTGGTTATAAGACATATCCTACAGTCACCTACATATAGTTTAGTATTTATATGTGAGAGAAACAATAAATAGCACAGCATGAGCAGGTATATTTAGGCTGTGCATCAAATACATTATTTTTCTGAGCAAACCTGCCCCTCCTCTGAATTCTCTCTTTGTGCCAAGGGTACACCCTCCTTCTAGTCATCCAGTCAGAAGCTTGGTGCAATCCTCAACTCCTCCTTCAATCTATATATTTGCATAATTGCCAGATTTTGCTTTTTCTACCACCACAGTAATCTCCCATATCTGTCCACTTATTGGAGTCACATCCTGGCTGAGGTCTCTTACTGGTCCACTTCAGTAACATCCTAATTAATCTTCCTAGTTCAAATCTCATTTCCAAACTGTCTTTCATGTAGCTGTCAGTCACTCCCCTACTCAATTAACTCCAGTGGTTCCTCATCCACTTGAGGATCAAAATTAATATTTCTGTTTTTATTTCTATTTTTGCTTTTTGTTTTATAATGTACACAATTATTGGTACAGTTATAGCAATATAATTTATAAATATACATGTAGTGGACATATATGCTTTTTAACATATAGGGTTTCAGAAGGATTTAGAGAACACTGGTCTAAAATGTCTTATTTTTCCCTTAACCTTCTGTCCATTTGGGAAAACAACAAATACTATTCATATTACACTTATCTCCTCCTCTTCTTCCTTTTCCTCCATTAATTAATCAACATGTATTTATTAACAACCTACCATGTGCCAGCCAGACCCAGTGCTAGGCACTGGAGATATAAAGACAAACCTGAAATATTCCTTGTCCTCAAGGAGCTTATATTCTACCAGGGAGACAACATGCAAGTATATATAACATGTATGTAAGTTAATGCGCAGTTAATTCATAAACAGCTGAGGATCAGGAAAGGCTTTATATAAAACATAGGCTTGAGCTGAATGAAAACTCTAGGAAACTAGATATTCTAAATATTCTAAAACAGATATTCTAAACTAAATATTCTAAATAAATTCTAAATATGTGAGGAGGGAATATGTTCAAGACAAGGGGTTTAGCCAGTACTAAGGCTCAGGAGAAGAGAAAAAGAATGATGAACCATGTACAGCAGAGGTGTCAAATACATCAACGCTCCTGAGTACTGCCTGAACTAGATTAAAATATAAATTGGAAATATCTAACAAAATAAATAAAAATAAAATAGAACATAGATAATGTTAATATGTGGTTTTCTAAGGCAATATCCAACCAGCAGGTATCCACATGTATGACTTAGTGGCCTCTTTTCTATCTGAGTTTGTCAACACTAGTCTTCAGAGTAAGGAGGTGAGTATGGCTAGACTGTCAAGAGTGTGACTGGGAATAATATTTAATAACACTTAAATGATGGGATGGAACCAGGTTGCAAAAAGTTTTATATGTCAATTTTGCCTACATTATTTCTGTAATTTTGTCAGGTACAGGCAAACTTTATTGGTCTTAGCTGATGTAGTGGGAGCTTAAGGCAAAGGAGTGCTGAGGTCAGGGACCTAGCTTCTTATCCCAAGAATGCTTAAAGCTTTTAAGTAAAATTCTACATCCCATGGGACAGCTTTTGTTCAAATGAGGTTAATATTAAAAAAAAAACAACCAAACAAACATTTAGTTAACCAACATTTGCTGGAGGAATGATTCTGAGTTCCAAATAATAAAAAGTAATAAAAAAAATTCCTGTAAGAGTAATTACAACTTTAATTGCTACGCAAGTTTATTTCTATTGTGGTAGCCTATTCACCACTAAATTAGTCAGCTTCTCAGGCTGAAACTTCCAAATCTAGTGCTATTTGTTGTGGAAAGCCCTAGGAATCAATGATTAGAAAATTATGGCAACTGTAATGTGTCAGGTTCCTCGCGTCCTTCCATCTTGGCTTCAGTGGTCTCTACCCTGAAATCTTTTGGGGTTTGCTCACAGAAAACCTGTTCATGATGTACCTATAAATTCTTGGTGCCTACCATCTCTTGTCTAAGTTACTGGAACCTGGCAGCATTGTTATTGTTAACACAGGCAGTCAGGATAATTGGGCCAAAGGACAGGGAGGCAACGGCTGCTGCTTTTAAGGTGCTGAAATAGGACAGCAGCTTCTCTCTCACTTTGAGGTTCTCTGGAAGCAATAATAAAGCAGAAAGAAGTCAAGCTTTGGAACTGGGCACTCTTTCTAAAGAAGAGGAGCAGGACGACATAAAGCCTCCATGTGGAGGAGCACTGGACTATTGGGGAATTACCTGGAAGGTTCTTCCCAACCTGGAAAGAGTTCTGGACCTGGAGTCAGGAAGAAATGAGTTCAGATATGACCTCAGATGCTTTCTAGCTGTGTGACCATAGCCAAGTCACTTGACCTCTATCTGCCTCAGTTTCCTCATCTGTAAAATGGAGATAATAATGGCACCTATCTCACAGGGTTGTTGTGAGGATCAGATGAGATAAAATTTGTAAATTGCTTGGCACAGTGCCTGGCACATAGTAGATACTTAATAAATGCGTATTCCCACTCTTCCTGTATATCTGTATTTTTATTTCCCAGTGTTGTGTGTACATCCCTGGGGGAAGCTTTATATACTGGACTGTGCTATAATCTGCTTGAGTCTTTAGGTGTTGAATACACTAGGGTTTGGAAGTTATTTTGAATTCCTCCTTATCTAAATTTTTAGCCTTTACCTTATGGCTATGTCAGACTTTTGTAGATGCTTATTGACTTAAAATCTGTAATCCTTGATAACTTGATTTTAAATGAACCTCCTCTTCCTCTGTTGAGTTTATGGCACAGTCTACTGCTTATCTTGTTTCTATCTCTTGATAATTAGGATTCCTTTTGACCATGATAAGTATTCTCTTTGTCCATCTTTGATGAAAATTCAAGCACTTGGTTAGGATTCTGCTGTAGGCTCTGATGGCCATCCTACAGTTGGACAAAACCCTATTATTTCTTTGAGGTCTTCCAGAGAATAATTGCCATTCTTAGAGAATCTCTTCAGATTGATAAAAATGTCACATTTATCTGTACTTCTCTACAATGGCTATATGAGTTCAGTAGTATAAATATTATTGTCACCAAGCCAAGGCCTCAGACTCTAAATTATCCTTCCACCACAGTTTGTTTCCTTGTTTCCTCTCCTGTTCAATCAATGTCTTATAGGAAATGAGAGAAAATCAAAATGATTCTAGAATGTTGTTCTCTATAGAATGAGTGGTGGGCAGGAAAATTTCTGTTTTTTTTGGTTTAGGTCTTTGTGTGTTGCTTCTTAGAGAAGTAATACTAATAGCCCATATTTTTATAGTGTCACAAGGTTCAAACATCACTTTCTCTAAGACAATTCTGTAATGCCCATTTTAATGATGAAGAAACTGATGGTCAGAAAGTTTAAGTGACTTGTCCAAGGTCACAGGTCTAACAGATATCAGAGCTGGGATTCAAAAGTAAGTCTCCTGACTCCAAGTACATCTGTTCTTTTCACCATATTAGTATTTCAACCCTTTAAAGTCTCTTAGGTGGCAAGTCACAAAAAAGTCTTGTTCTTTTTATTCCCTTGTTAAACAAATGAGACATATGGTGATCCTTATGGATAATTCAACTTAAAAGAGATTCTGAGTACTAGACCTCATTTGGATTCCCCCACTTGGGAATTAAGTGAAGAATTGGGAGAATGAAATTGACCCCATAACCACCACATTGCTAGTACTCTGTGTTTATCATTGAGTTTTTGGAGAGCAACATGAACAGGTGCAATTCATAGAGTCTTGCAAAGGCACCAGAATAACCCGCCAACTCTATTTGAAATTCATGGACCTCAGAGTGGCGTCCTAACATTCAGAGGCATTCATTTCAGTGTTGCTGAATATTTGTTCGGATCACGAAAATCGTTCAGAATGCCATCATCAGTGCCAGGGCATCACTATCATCATTCTTTGAAAGCCATCAGCAAAACCCAAACATTTGTCTGGAAAATATTTGGCATGGTGCTATGCCAGCCCCTGTGATAAGCTGTCCCATATTTGCTGGCATCTCAACCCTACCCTAGTTTAACTTTCTAGATTGTGAGATGGTTCCATTCATTTTCCTTTAGCCAGTCTGCCTGTAAATAATAGGTTGGGAGAGATAATTTTTTTTTCAAGTGAGTGAACCTAAATGTTTTGTAAGTTGTAGAGATGCTACACATTCATTCTTAATCTATCTCAGCAGGGTCAATTGCCCTTGAAATGTCAAACAATGAATTCTGAACATTTGTATAGACACAAGCAAGTATCTCTACAAATAACTACAATCTGCATTTATAGGGCAACTGAATTTATCATTCCCCCCTCTCCCTTGGGCCATCTTAAACAAGAGAGTAGATCAACTCAATGATATTGCAAATGGATTGCCAATGAATACTTCAAACTCAAAACCTTCTACATTTTAGGAGATGACCATAGGATCACAGATGTAGAGCTGGAAGAGTCTGACTCACTCATTGTAAAGATGAGGAACTGACCTCAGGGCTAAAGAGGTTGACTTGCCTAGGGTCACTCAGCTCATAAGTGCCTGAGGGGGTATTTGAACCCATGTTTTCTGACTTCACTACAGTGCTTTAGCTATTGTACCACGTGGTCCTATGAAGAGCCATGGCTGGTAAAATTTATCTTCTGAGAGTTAATCTAGTCATTGCATAACAGGTAAAGTATGTTACTGGGTCCCAAGTGAAGCCAATACTTGAAGAACTCAAAGACATTTCCACACCACTGAGTTGCTGGAGTAGGAGTTTACCAACTCAAATTGCCGAATCAAGAAACCATTTTGTTTGTTTAATCATCCATTATTTTCCATTATAGACACCCATTGTTGTTTGTTGTTGAGTTGTGTCTATTTCTTTGTAACCCCATCTAGGGTTTTCTTGGCAAATATACTGGAGTGGTTTGCCATTTCCTTCTCCAGTTCATTTTGTAGATGAGGAAACTAAGGCAAACAGGGTTAAAGGATTTACCAGGAGTCACACAGTGTCTGAGGCCAGATTTGAACTCAGGGAGATGCCAGCTGCCCCAGAAGATACCTAACTTCATGATTAAACTGTCATCCTAATTTATGGAAGTCAATCAAAGGTTATCTGCCATTTGCTTTGATTATTAGCAACACAGGAGGTATCTGTGGCACCCAGTGCATAGTAAGCTGGTTTTAAAACTATCAAGGCCTGGCTTTAAGTGCCTCTTATATACTGGATATAGAATCCTGGGCCTAGCACTGAACTTAATGGGACTCTGTGAAACCAAGATGACTAAAGAGTTGAATGGCATCAGTAGAGGACATTTCCCCACTAAGAACTCCTTATATTAATGAAATCAGAGGTCCAGTCCCTATCCAGGTTATCAACAACACATGCACTCTTCTACAAAGTAATTGAGTGGTGTTCTGAGGAGAGAATTAAAAGGGTAAAGAGGAGGTCCTATTAAGAAGGCAGAAGAAATAACAATCAGATATGAAGAATTTTACAACTCACTAGGACCTTAGATATTATCTAGTCCCTGGGCTAGAGTGAACTGGTCTAGTTTCACTCCCTTTACTTCACAGATGAAGAAACTGGGACCCAAGGAGCCTCCATGTCCAAGGTCACACAGATTGTCAGAGGTATGTCTGTTCAGGGTCTCTGAATCCTGGTCCTGAGCTCTTTTTATATAGAGACTTCCAAACTGGTGGCAGGTGTGGAGCCAGAGAAAAGAAAAGAATGACTTGAAAACTGCATTCAGGAATATCCAAGATTCCTGTTAGGGTAAGAATTTTATTGCTTGTTCTCAGTTTCAGTGTGGACACCCCTCACTTCTCCACAGGGTAGATCATAACTATACCTTCTCATGTCGACATTTTTCCAAAAGTTTCAATGGATATTACCTATTCACTGAAGGTCTCTCTCTCTCTTTCTCCTTCCTTCCTTCCTTCCTTCCTTCCTTCCTTCCTTCCTTCCTTCCTTCCTTCCTTCCTTCCCTCCCTCCCTCCTTCTTTCCTTCCTTCCTTTTTTCTCTCTCCATTCTCTCTCTCCATTCATGTCATTATAGATGTAAAGATGGAAGAGGTCTTAAAGCCTCTCTAATCCAACCCCTTAACTGGGGACGAGGAAGGCAAAATTACTAAATGCCGTGTCCGAGGTCACATAGGCAGCAAGGTTAAGAGATGGAATTTGAATCCAACTTCTCTGCCTACAGAGCCAGGGCTTTCCCCCTGCCTTCTAACGTACTCATTCCACAGGTAACAGGGCAGCACTTAGCCTGTCTATCTGTTATACCTCATTTTTCTTTCATGACTCACTTATCTCCTTTCCCAGCCATATATTTCCTAGCTTCTATCCTTTATTCCACTTCTTTTTACAAAGGATGCCATTTGTCATATGCCACAACCTGCTTTTGCTTATCATGCATCTCTTTGTTGCCCTATGGATCTGATCATACATCTGACCCTTTGCAGCCATAAGGAGTCATCAAAAGAATGTGGATGTTAAAAAGATGGTGTGTGTGTATTTTACAGAACAACTTGGGGCAATTGAAAGTGCTCCATAAGAGTAAATTCCCCCCCCCCCCCCTTTACTGCTTTCAGGGTTTTGGCCATAACAGGAAGGAGTGATATATGGAATGTCGGCTTGAGAAGATGCTAGAGTCAAGTGAGGATTTTTTTAGGGGCAGTAGGTTGGATAGAACACTAGACCTGGAGCCAGGAATTCCTGAGTTTGAATCTGGCTTCAGATACTCAATAGCGTGACCCTGAGCAAGTCACTTAACCTCTGTTTACTTCAGTTTCTTCATCTGTAAATTGGGAATAATAACAGCACCTACCTTCTTAGGGTTGTAAGGATCAAATGAGATAGTATTTGTAAAATGCTTAGCACAATGCCTGGCACATAGTAGGGACTTAATAAATTTCAGCTATTATTATAATTATGTTTTTAATAATTATCAAACAATGGGAAAGACCTGGACACCTTTGTTGGAAGGAGTAGTGAATGGGAAGATTAGAGGTAACAAGGGTGTCTGATGAAAATATGAAAAGTGAACACAGAGACTTTGACAAATGATTTTTCTGCAGTCGAACACAGTCAAAAAGTTGCCTGAAAATTGTGGAGTATGCAAGATCCCGCTATGTTGACTGGTGGTTATTTAAAAAAAGTTGACAGAGCAAATTTCAACCTAAAAGGCTCCCCCCTAACAAGATATCATTTGCACATGTGTCAGTATCATAGAAGATTCTTTGATAGATGTAACCACAGATCGAGTTTTGTTCAGTGAGTCATAAAACGAGCATAGGCAGGCTCTTCATATTTGTGGAGGACTAAATGAGATATGGAAATGGGGTTAAATAAGCATGGGATTTTAAAAATTATTATTTGGAAGTAAGAATTTCCATGTGTCTTCCCTAAAAACAAATATACGACAACGAATGCCTGTCAGTGCTCTAAACCCTTTAATAGAATATGGAGGGAGGCTATGTTGGAGCATCCCTCCTTGGACATCAGCCAGAAGAGATAGATGCAATCTCTCTAAGATGACTTAGGTATTCATGTGCAAGGGGGTGGAGTAGATGATCACTCAAGGTCGCTTTCACTCCTTTGATTCAAAGACTGAAATAAAATTTGCCTAGGAGCTGGGGAACAACCTTGGTTGGAGCCTCTAATCTCCTATTGATTTGCCACCAAGAGCGATGGAAAGTTAGAGCGAGACAGTAAATATTGTTCAAGGCAGCTAGCAGTGGGTTTGGAATCAGGAGACCTAGGTTTGAATTTCAGCTTAGACACTTGGTATCTGTGCATATCCCGCAGCCTCTATACTGTTCGGTTTCTTTGTGCTCTCATCTGTTTACCTCTATGAGCCTCAGATGCAAAATTTCTCTAGATGCAAAATAGGGACTGCAATACTTATACCCCCTACCTCACAGGGTGATGGGGAAGTCATTTTATCAACCATAAAGTGCTATATATAAAATCACAAATTGCTTTGATTATTCTAAGGTCCTAAATGCTTCCCTGTAAGGGCATGAATCACAGAGTCTCAGAGTTAGGTCCTCAGAAGCTATTAAATCCAGCCCATCCTTCAATAGAAACCCGCTTTACAAAATCTGTAACAAATGACAACAATGTGGTAAAGTGGACAGAATGCTGGGCCTGGAATCAGGAAGACGTGAGTTCAAGACATGAGCCTCAGACATTTCCTAACTATGTGATCCTGGGCAAGTCACTTGACTACTGTCTGCCTCAGTTTCCTCATCTATAAAATGAGGATAATAATAATACCTACCTGTCAGGGTTATTGTGAGGGTAAATGTGATGATATTTTAAAAGTATCTTACAAACCTTAAAGTGCTCTATAAAAGTCAGCTGGAGCCAGCTTAAACTGACTTGGAGCAAGTAATTATTATATTTTCTATACGAGCTATTAACACTTTGAAAATAAGCAAATGGGGGCAGCTAGGTGGCACAGTGAAGAGAGCACCAGCCCTGGAGTCAGGAGGACCTGAGTTCAAATCTGGCCTCAGACACTTTAACACAAAACTAGCCATGTGACCTTGGGGAAGTCACTTAACCCCAATTGTCCTACCTTCTCCCCTCCAAAAAGAAAAAAAAAAGCAAATGCTATGTATCAGGGTTTGATTTATTGTACTGGTGATTCTTTAGGCTTAAGAAAGTGATGCAGAAAATGTGAATAATGGAGCTTGAACTTAAGAGCAGGTCATGTGGACATTTTTTCCTTTGGAGAGCCAGTTGTTAAACATTTACAAGAACACCATTGTCTGCTATTATTAAGATGCTGTTGAAACTCTGCTTGGAGACTGCTAGTGAAAAGGAATCTATTAGCTTTCCAGGAAACCATTCCACTTTTGGATAGCCATAGCTGGTGGGAAGATTTTAATTAAAATCAGTCAATCGACAAACATTCATTAAGTACCCATTATGTTCCAGGCACTGTGCTAAGTAAACTCTGGGGATACAAAAATGAGGCAAATCATAGCCCTTACTTTCAAGGAGCTTATGATCCACTGGAGGAGACAACATGCAAACAAATATATACAAAGCAAGGATAAATAGGAGATGATTAACAGAGGGAAGGCATTGGAATGAAAGCTTCTTGTAGAAGGCAGGAGTTTAGTTGGGGCTTAAAGGAAGCCAGAGAGGTCAGTAATTGGAATGGAGAAGGGAGGGCATTTCAGGCATAGGGGATAGCCAGAGGAAACAAAATCTTCTCTACAACTTCCATTGATTTCTCTTGGTCCCGTCTTATCTGGGTAAAGAAAGACCAAGCTTAATCCCTCTGCTGCATGACATAGCCTGACAAAAACTGGAAGACGGCTTTCATGTTGCATGTAAAGGCATCTGTATTTCCAGTGCCCACATGGTACCTGACACATAGTAGGTACTGAGGAATGTCTTCTCTTCTCTAAGATAAACTCTATTCCTTACAAGCAATCCTCACGTGGCATCATCTCCAGTTCCCATTCCTTGTGCTGGCACGTCATCTTGGGACATTTTTCCATTTGTCAGTTTTTGCTTTTGTTGTTATTTTGAATTGTGTCTGACTCTTTGTGACCCCATTTGGGGTTTTCTTGGCAAAGATACTGGAGTGGTTTGACATTTCCTTCTCCAGCTCATTTTAAAGGTGAGGGAATGGAGGCAAACAGAGTTAAGTGCCTTACCCAGAGTGGCTGAGCTAATAAGTGTCTGAGGCTGGATTTGAGCTCCAGTTCTCTTGGCTCTAGGCCTGGCACTTTTCCCCCTGAGTTACCTAGCTTCTGATGTCCTTTGCCAAATGGTAAGGTCTTTATAGAGTTACTATAGATACAAGAATTATTACCATCTAAATAAATTTCATGAAATAATAAAATGGACTATGGCTTTGACCCACATTACTTATGAACTCATAGTTCCCCTGAAATGCTACTCTATGATCTTATTGGTGGTGTTTTTTGAATGAATAATTTCACCATGACTCTTTTGTAATGTCATGAGTTGGGACTGCTTTCAACAAAATACCTGTTAACAAACATAAATGGAAACAATGCCAATATCCTTCAGACTGCAAAAGATCAGCTTTAATTAATACTTGGAGGCAGCATGGTCTGTGGAAAGAGTCATAATTTTGAAATTGGAGGCCCCAGATACAAATCCTGATGGCCACTTGGTCTCTGTATGACCTTGGGCAAAATGACTTTACTCTCCGTGTGGGTTTGTGGGTTAACATATTGGTGACCTGAGAAGCTATGAATTAACTCCCTATGTTCCCAAAATGCCAGCAAAAACAAGCAAGGTAGTTGAGGTATAGATATGAGGAAGTTAGGATTAACTTTGCCTCTCATGTGAATTGGTCTGGGACCCAGAAGTGGGCCCTTTACATAAGAGGAGTATAAAGTTGGTTTTTAAGACTGGTGGGGAGCTCAGGGATTCTTCTTGTTGCCTGCCTTTTTTTTTTAACCTTCTTGCCCTTGACTGTAATTTTCTCCTCTAGGCTACTTAAAATTACTTTGAGAATTGCTTTTCTTTGATGGCATTGGAAAGTTGGAATATCATTTTAATCAAAGAATTATTTGTTTGACCTGTTGGGCTCTGAGTAATAAGTACATTGTGCTAGATTTATAATAATGGCCTAGAAAAGTTGGCCTCAGTGTTCTCATCTGTAAAATGAGAGGGTTGGATTAGACACCTACGGTCCTTCCTGGATCTAAATCTATGACATGATATTGCTAGGCAGTATATTACTTACATGCTAGGTGCTGGGTCAGCATGATGCACTGAACTTTAAAGTAAAATATCTCTCTGAAAGATACCAACTCCTTTCTTTGAAAAATCAATGCTCTTCCTCAATCCCCTGTAGATTTGTTTAAGCACACTTTTTAGAAAAATTATTATTAAATAATAAATTATTGGGGAGATCTCTGACCTTATCCCAAAATTTACCCCACCTAGAACATCTTATCTAGGTAGAGCTGTTGCTCTATCCAACTAGAAAAACCTTACAAAGAGATTCTAGTCTGGTGAAATACCTCCCATTGTGTTTTAGTCAGCCAGGTCTGAGTAGAGGTGTCTACATTGTCTAGATAGCCATAGGCAGGGTAGTCTGGATGAGAGATATGTCTCTTTGTCCAAGATGGAGTGATCAAAGTCATATCCCCCAACCCATCATTAGCATAGATCCACCTATCATTATAATATTCATTCTTCTCATTAATTGTTAACCAATCGGAGTTGATTGTCATCCTCAGAAATACCCATTTTTTTCAAGAGCATATAAGTATTGAATGGGTTCCATCATTAGTCTTTAACATTCGAGAATGCCACTTATCCCTTTTATAAAATATCCACTAGCATAATTAACAAAATGATTAATTACACAGAAACTATGTTTCTCAAACTTTATATATGTCACACTTTTCTTGTGGGAAACCAATAATTTTGTCACTGCTACCAATTAATTAGCATACTGGGTTATGGACTAGGCCCATGGTGAGACTAATTCATAATATTTTTCAATGGATGATACATAGGATTACAAAGGAGATCAATTATATAGGAATAGTTTATCTGTCTATCTATCTATCTATCTATCTATCTATCTATCATCTATCTATCTATCTATCTATCTATCTATCTATCTATCTATCTATCTAATCTATCTATCTATCTATCCTTCCATCAGCCCATTGGAGTTTACAGACCCCAGGTTAAGAACCTTTATAGAATAGTCCAGTTAATAGGACCAAACAATTTTCCCCAATATCATGAAATATGCAAAGTGGCAAAGAAAGTAATATCCCTGGGAGTTGACCTTCTGTACTTTATAATGGGAGGCAGAGGGCATATACTTGAAGCAGACTATGCTTACAGTGAATTTCAAAGAGGGGCTACAATTAGAACAAACAAGATAGAGTGCTATTCCCTTCTTGGTACTGCCTCTGATTTTGTGCAGCTGCCTCATTATGCCTTTTCCTGGGCTTTCCTTCATTTGCCAGTTTGACTTTTCACAGACCTTCAGGCTAATTTCCCCAAAATTTCATAGGTGGAACAGCCTGGTGAGTTGGGCATAATAAGTCCCTTTTTTAGCACAGTGGGGAAGGTAAAGCAGCTGGTGTCAGGAGGTAGAAATGAACAGGGATATTTTGCTAGATCAATGCACCAATATTTCAGTTCCGTAGTGAGGCTGTATTCAGCCAGGATATTTAAATAGAAGAAGCAATGCTCAGATTTGTTGGTGTATGGATATGAAAAGAGAGAATCATTTTTTTCTGAATGATTATGCACAAGAAGGCCAAGAATGTTAGCACAGCAAGGAAGATAGGGCAGTTTATCTGTAGGGAAAAATGAGGGAGAAGCTCTGAGTTAATAGCTCTGAGGATGACTTCAGGCCCATCTGATAATATGGGGAATAAGCATTTATTTAGTGCCTACTATGTTCTAGGCGATGTGCTAAATACTTTACAGATATGATCTCTGAGCATCAGAATAACCCTACCTGGTGGGTGCTATTATTCTCTCCATTTTACAACTGAGGAAACTGAGCCAGGTAGAGGTTCAGGGGCTTGCCCAGGGTCACAAAGTAAATGTCTAAGGCCACAATTAAGCTCCTGTCTTCCTGACTCTAGTCCCAGTACTTTGTCTACTGCATCCCCTAGCTACTCAGTTGGCCTGCCTGCTTCATCATAGCATGGAGAAATTCCCTGCCAGCTCGTGCTGGACAGAATCTCTTCAGATACTGCCAGTGGGAAGAGAGAGAAGAGAGAAAGGCAGGACTCTGGCACAGAAGCACAGCTTGATCTCAGGGTTTGGAAGTTCCTGAGAGTCTTTTCCCTTTGCTCCTGTACTTGAGCCACCCCTGTGCTCTTTATGTTTCCCAGGGTTGGGTTGGATTCTAACTGTGTCTGAGTTGATGAGTTGCCCAAGGCCCGAGGCCAGAGAACACTCAAGGGATTGGGGGTATTGAGCATGCGTCACCAGGACTCAGTTTCTTCTGAACCCTTTCCTCTTCATTAGAGCATAATGTTGGAGCACAGTAAGGCCAGGCAGGATGTTTGTGCCTTGTAGAGTATGGCCGTGGTGGTCTGGCGCACCGAGGCATTTCCCTTCTTTTAGCATGTTCTTCTGGCTCGCCAAACCCTTTCAGAAGCTGGTCTGGAGAGTGTAATCATTCCAGGGCATTATTGCCTGCACCCAGGCTTGTCATATAGCCCCAGGGTTTGGGGTACAGACAAACCATAGAGATGGGAGTCTGTGTCTAAGCAGAGGCTTTAGTTTAATCTGAAACTGTCTTAACTCAGCTTCTCTTTTATGAGGGATGGGTCTGCTTGGACTGAGTAGTATGACATTCCAATTCTTTTTTTTTTTGGAGGGGGGAAGGCAGGGCAGTTGGGGTTAAGTGACTTGCCCAAGGTCACACAGGTAGTAAGTGTGTCAAGTGTCTGAGGCCAGCATTGAACTCAGGTTCTCCTGACTCCAGGGCTGGGGCTCTATTCACTGCTATCCTAACACTGCTGGCCTAAATCACTATGAAACGTCTGTTAAAACTAAGCAGACAGGTACTAGATCAATATTTCTCAATAGCTGATCTCTTGCCTGGCAGCGACCTACAGAAAATTCTTCCCAGTCTGCAGACATTATATTATTAAGGCTTCTTGCTTTGTAAAATTTGTGCATCTAAAAAACATCATTCTTCTCTATTCTCTTCATCAAATTTCATCCTCTTCTTCCTATTAGTACTACTAGTACTACTACTACTAATGATTTTTGCTGTTGTTCAGTTATTTCAGTCATGTCTGACTTTTCATTATTCCACTTGGGGTTTTCTTGGGGAAGGATACTGAAGTGGTTTGCCATTTCCTTCTCTACATCATTTTACAGATGAAGAAACTGAGGCAAACAGGATTAAGCAACTTGTCACATAGTATCTGAAGCCAAATTTGAACTCAAGTCTTCCTGACTCCAGACTTGGCACTCTAGGGCTGCCTAATAATAATCTAATGATATTTTTGGATCGAATTTGAGATTTCATCAGCATGTTGCTTGGTATGGAACTACAAATTACCAAATTATTAAAAATGTAGGTAAATAAACTTTTCTGAAAGTTATAATCTTAGAGAGGTTGCCTGAACACTCAGAGATTAAGTGATCTGTCCAAGACCACACAACCAGTGCTTGGTGGAAGTAGGACAGGGATGATGGTGCTCCCAACTTGGATACTAACTTTCTGTTTATTAATCACACTGCCTTTTGATCTAATGATGTCAATATTATTCAAGAAAATGATAACATTTAGTAATAAAATAATGACTAACATTTATACGATATTTTACATTTATAATGCTTATTTTACACCTCTGAGGTGTAAAACTCTAGCTTGCCTATGGGTTTGTGATCTCTTCAATACAAGGATTGTATCCAATAACGCTCGTAAGAACTCTCCTACTGCTGATAATCCTGTATGAATTTGTCCATAAATTTTGTCCTCTCATAAATTCTCCAGAGAGAGCCCACCCAGTGGAATGTGGCCATTCATATATATTTTTTTTCCTATTGTGTGGATACAAATGGAGCATGCTGGCTGCCCATAGGCTATTCTCCCCTGCCCTGCCCATCTTTTTCTTCTGGTCATACATTTTTCTGATGTCTTCCTTTTCAACAAGTCTCTGGTACAATTGTAATGTGTTACAGCCTGCTCATGCCTTCCAAGTACCTCTTCATTGTCCTTTGAGTCATTCTTAACTCGAGATCTTCAGAGTTTATGATATTATATTACTTGCTGCAATATAATATCATGGGAAGAACATTAGTGTTAAAAATGGAATTCTGTTTCAGGGAGAAGTTTGGGGTCATTAAAAAAATGGTGCAGTTTCCTAAAAGTAATTCACCCTGTTTTTTACACTGTCAACTTGCTATGTCTACTCAAGAAAACTGAGTGTATGTGTATGCATA
>NW_027185777.1:33772336-33773944 GCF_028583685.1 Petaurus breviceps papuanus | reverse complement strand
TCTCTCTGTCTCTCTCTCACACACACTCACACTCACACACACACACACACACACACACACACACACACACACTGGACTAAGTGTCCAGTGTTGCAATAAAATTATAAATGAGATAAATATAATTATAGTTTTTTTCTAGGTAATCTTGTAACTTTCATATTTCAAGCGGCCACTATGTATAAGTCTACCTGTGATAGAACATTACCATTTTTGCAGATGAAGAAACAGACTCAAGAGATGAAGTGACTTATAGAAAGTTAGATGCTTAGTAAATGGCAGAGCTGGGACTTGATCTTATACCCTGAGAATTTAAGAAGGACATTGACAAGTTGGAATCAGTTCACAGAAGGAAATCCAAATGGTGAAGGAATGGGATGCTATTATAAATGATGATTTCGGTGGGGAGAAGATCACTTAAAGGGGCCATAATTGCTGCTGTCAAGAATTTGAAAGGTTGTCTTCCAGAGGAGGGGTGAACATGTTCTGCCTGTCCCTAGAGGGCAGAAATAAGGGGACAGGGGGAAGTTTCCAGGAGGCAGGTGAGCACTTGCTGAGGACATTGCTGATTCTTGTTCAGGTGTATTCAGATGGATTGCATGGCTTCTGACTTTCCTTCCACCTCAGAGTATTAACCCACAAGTGCTATTTCACTGAGACCAGTGAAAGTGGAGTGGTTGGAGGTAGAAAATTCAGATATTGTATTTCTCTGCTGCCTAGGTTCATTTGGGAAGCTCTTTGAGAGGGGTCATCCTCCCAATGTGAAAGAGAAATTCACACAATCCTTTCTCCCTAGGTTGCCCCAAGGTTAAGGGAGCCTGAATTTCTGTGAAACACTCTTATTATTTATACCATCCCATTTCAATCTATGTAAATGTCAGTGTGAGCAGAACTCTAGGTGATTGGTGAGACAAATAGGTTCTTAATTTTTGCCAGGACAGTATTATATGCTCTTTTTATCAAATCTGAAATATGACTGAACACATGTGACTTTTTTCTTCCTATATCAAACATTTTGGATCAGTTACATTTTTCTCTGGAAAATAATCTCACCTTTTTCTCTCTTTACTTAATAGGTTCTATAGATGCAATTATCATGCATAATAGGAAGTTGGGAGACAAAGAAAGTCCTTGCTTCACAGGGTAGTCTGGTTGGAACAGACTATATTGATTTTACTTATGTTTAGTTGACTTTCAGCACCATCAAATAAAGAAAAGTGGGGAGTTATTTATATCTGCAATGGCTGTTGATTTTCTTTATCTATTTGTTCCATTTCACAACACCATCCATTCTATAGTAGAATCCATCTATCTAATCTCCCTCCCTCCCCCTCCTCTCTTTCTTTCCCCTTCTTCTCTCTTTCAACCCCCCTCCCCCATTCCCAGTTCTAAATCTGTTTGATACTGCTACTTAATATATTATCTATGTGCCAGTTGCTAGGCCAGTATTATGCATTGAACATTAAAATAAAACATTTCTATGAAAGAGACTTTTTCTTTGTAAAGCAAAGTTTTTCACCTCCTACTTTAGGATTGGTGAAATCTTTCTGTCTCTCTCCTTTTCCTTCTATCTGTCTCTCTCTCTCTCTCTCTCTCTCTCTCTCTCTCTCT
>NW_027185777.1:33746051-33772326 GCF_028583685.1 Petaurus breviceps papuanus | reverse complement strand
TCTCTCTCTGAAATCTCTGTCTCTTTTCCTTCTATCTCTCTCTGTCTCTCCTTCCTCATCTGTCACACCCACATACCCCCTCCCCATACCCCATCACCTCCCACCCCCACCATGGAAGTTTCTAAATTATCTTTCCTTCCAGATGAAAACCTGAAGTTTGAGAAGTCTAGAATCTCAGCTTTTCTCTTACCCATCTTTGCTGTAGTTTACAAGTTTTTTTCCCAAGGGGCAAACATACGATTTTGTGGGTATGGAAGCTTCCTCTGCCTCTGTAGACACTAGTACATTAGTTACTATAATTTAGAGCTTTAGAGAGTTAACTTGTATGAAGAGAGGTTCATTCTCTTACCCAACATCACACAGTTTGTGACAGTGAGAGGACTGGAACCCAGGGCTCTCCCTTTCTTATTATGCCATGCTGTCCTTCTCCAATCCCTTAATGCACGTTTCAGTGATTACAGTCAGAGCCAAGGGAAGTTACCCTTGTGCAGATGTGACCTGGCAACTGACTCTGCGGGTGTTGCACTCTTGGCCTCCTCAGCAGCCGCAGCTACTGAAACCCAGGGAAATAAAGCTCTCACTACCCAAATCTTTGTCATTACCAACTAGGTCAACATAAGAAATTAATATGGGATAAATGGAAATGATGCAAGAAGATGCATTGCCAACTGCCTTGCTGCTAGATCCTCAAGACTATGGGCCTTTCTGTCAGTCAATAAGAATTTATTGAGCACCTTCTATGTGCGAGGCACTGTGCTAAGTGCTGTCTGACTTATAGCTGAAACCTGCTGAATGTGTTCTATCCCCTCTAGTAGGGCAGCTAGATTGGACAGTGGATAGAGCACTGGGCTTAGACTCAGGAAGACTCATCTTCATGAGTTCAAATCCAGCCTCAGACACTTCCTAGCTGTGTGATCCTGGGCAAGTCACTTAGCCCCGTTTGCCTCAGTTTCCTCATCTGTAAAATAAGCCGAAGAAGGAAACGACAAATGGCTTCAGTATCTTTTCCAATAAAATCCCCATGGGGTCATGAAGAATTGAACACGACTGAAAGAAAGAACAACAATCCACACTACTAGAATATGATCTCCTTGAAAGCAGAGAGGGTTTTAGTTTTCTGTTTGTGTCCCCAGTACTTTGTATATAGCAAAGCTTTTTACCTCATTCATTCATCCATCCATTCATTCATTCATTCATTCATTCATTCATCCATCCATTCATTCATCCATCCATTCAGTTTACCCAGTTATTTCAAACAGGATAGAGATTAGACTCACATGTGACTTCCCTGGTATAGGGAAACCTTGGGTTTCAATAATGTCCAGGGTCACACAGCCAGGCTGCTTCAAAGATGGAGCTTGAACCAAGTGTTTTGGGGCTAGAAAGCCAGCTCTTTGTTCACTAGGCTACATTGTCTGTCTTCTATTATTGTGGATAATTAAGAGTTAATATACTGACATATATTCTGTCTGTCTGTGTCTTCCCCCCACCCTGCCCCTTTTGGTTTCATCAATTTGTGGAACTACTAATATGGAAACTGTTTCCCTCAATGTAGATGAACAACTTATCTCTAATTCAAAGTCTTTGTAGAGAACTTCATAAAGAATTGCCCAGAGTATTGAAAGGCTATGACTTGCCCAGTATGTATCAGAGGCAGCACCAGCCTTAGTCCTCCTGACTCCAAAACTGGTCCTCTATTCATTATACCGTATTGATTCTCTGCAAATGTACTGACATTTTATTATGTTTCTCACTCCTGTATATTTTGCCTCATTCTAATGTAGCTTCTTTCTGTAACTGAAACTTCTGTTTAAGTTCTAAGAAAGGATCACGGCATCATAGATATGGTCATACTATATAGTCCTAGGATTTCAGGAGTTATCTAGGCAAACCACTTTCATATTATAAATAAGGAAACGGAGGCCCAAGGGGAATTCCAAATTTTTCTGGTTAGACTGAAAACAATGTTACACTTGTCCCTAGGTGCAGCCTTGGGTAACCCCATAAGGAGGTGAAATAAAGTTCCCCTTTTGCATTTATAAAGAGAGGTAAAAAAAAAAGAAAGAGCAGGGCTCTGCCCCCAGAAATTATTTCTGATGTGTTCAAATAATGGGAAATTACTTGCCTTGTTTGGAGGATAAGGTAAACTTTGTGTTCATTAAGAGCTTTACTCTGAAATTTGGCCCAATTTTCAATTTTTATTCCTGATCAAGGACAATTGTATGGTGAAGCAAGTGATGGAATCTTAAATTCTAGCTTCCACCAATATGACCCTGGGGTCAGATTATTTCTTCCTACAAGTTTAAATGCTATCTAACTCAATTCCCAAAGTCTTTCTTCTTGACTGAAGGGTTATACCCAACAATCTGCTTGATGGCAGGGCTGTCTTACATTTGGATTCTATCCAAATCTACTGTTGCTAAGATGTTTCATACCTCTTTTTATCAGAAAAATCTTTTAAATGGGCTATTGGTGAAATGTGGTTTTTACAGAATCTGTGTGGGAGACAGTAGATCATATGTATCTCTATTGTGAAATTCTTAAAGAGGAAAAAAAAGAAAGCAGGCAAATGACTCCAAACTACATTAGATAAATAGTGTAAGCAGCCATCATAGAACCATCAGGAGTAATTTGAAGACAGCAGAGCACTAAAGGGAAATGTCTAAGTCAGACTGTGGATATAGGGGAAAATGCAAAGTGAAATTATTTTCATCTTGGGTCTCTCACACACTGGTTTTTCTCTTGAGTCTCATAAGTACATTATCTTGTTTGACAAAAGGTGTCAGCAAATATCATGCTAAGTTTAGAGGCATAGAGAGGCGGAATAGTATAATGGAGAATGAAACATGGTTTCAAATGAGCCTGGTTTCAAAACCAGGAAGACAGGAATCCCTCTTCTGACACATTCTGGGCTGTATGATATTGTTCAAGTCCCTTAACCTCTCAGAATTAGTGACAGCTCTCAAAGACACAAATTGTAGAGACTGTGCTGACCTGCAAGAGTAGAGAGAATTTCCTGTACCAGTGAAAGTTGAGGTCCTTATCCCTTACTGGCTTTCAGTCTTTATTAATCATATCTGATTCTTTGTAACCCCATTTGTTTTTTTTTTTGTTCGAGGTAGTAGAATGGTTTGCCTTTTCCTTCTCCAGCTCATTTCACCGATGGGGAAACTGAGGCAAACAGGGTTTAGTGACTTGCCTGGGATCACACAGCTAGTAAGTATCAGAGGCCAGATTTGAACTCAGGAAGAGCAGTCTTTCTCACTCCAGGCCCTATTTACTGTGCCACCTAGCTTTTTAATAGCTTAAGACATTAAAAATAAAATGTGTTTTTTTGGAAACTGTGAAGGGAGAAATAAAAATAAGAATACAAATGTGGTTATAATTTTATTTTTAAGCAAAATGTCTTATCTGTGATATGAATTTACTACTATTATGAAGATCTTCTTACCTAATAGGGAAGGTCCTTTTTGAGAATAGTAAATTCTATTAACTCATTGTCATCTTTCTGAAAATGGAGAAATATGACTAGGGATTTTAGGCTTCAGATATGATGTCATTACCATTATCAACTTTAATAGGGTCTGTATCTGTTTGTGCCTGTGAGCCTAAGGGAGGGGTGGGAGGAGAGGGGTTGCTGACAGTCTTTTGAACCTTCTTTCCCTGCTGTCTTCCAGGTCTTGCTGTTCTCCTCTGGCTGGTCATTATGCACATGAACATCCCACTAGATTGTCTGCATCAGCAAGAGGGTTTCGGAACTAGAATGCATCACTAATAATGACACTACTGGTGTCTGTGGGTCACGGGGGCCCTGGAGAACTAGCCATCCGATACGCTACGCTACATTTGAAGAGATAATATTGTTCCTGGTGAAGGTTATGCTGTTGCCAAGCAGCTCAAAGGGTGTTTTTTTTTTTTTTTGTAAGTCCAATCCCAGTTTGCCTATGTGTTGGTCAGGTAGGAGACCATCGTAAAGGAATGGGATCAGCTCCTGATTCTCTCTGCTCACATGGGATCTGTTGTGGAGTATCAGGGAAACAATGTGAATAATCCAAAACATTTGATTTTAGAATAAATGACAAGATGTTTTAGCAGTACATTTGTTTACTTGCTAGAGTTCCTAGTTTCTACTTAAGCTAATATCTTGACATTTGCTAAATCTACACTAGCTTGATTACAGAAAATGTTTTTCCTATGGGCATGCTAGGCAGAGGGCAGAAGATGGTTTGAGATTATATTGCCTATTTTAAAGTTTTTTTTTTTTGAAATCAGAACTGATTTCATTGGAATAGGGAATTTTCAGAGAGAAAATCCCCTCTGCCAATGCAGCATCTCCCCCTGGAACCTCTTGGGTAAAGGTGTCATATTTTAAGGACACACACATGCGCTGAGGATATAGGGAATGTTGACTCATTGCTGTTCTGGGAGGATATAATATCTACTAAGTTGTTGTTTGGATCTTGACCTAGAATGCTCTGTGTCAGAGAGCTTAAGACTTCAGTAGAAGGGGCGGCCAGGTAGCACAGCGAGTAAGAGCACCGGCTCCAGTGTCAGAACGACCTGGAGATCCAATCCCCGGCTCAGACACTTAGCACCCACCCAGAAACACCTGGCCGTGTAACCTTGAGCAAGTTACTTAACCCCAATCGCTTAGGGGAGGCCAGGTGGCTCAGCGAGTAAGAGCACCGGCTTCAGTGTTGGGATGACCTGGAGATCAAATCCTGGGCTCAGACACTCAGCACCACACCCAGAAATAACTGGCCGTGTAACCTTGAGCAAGTTACTTAACCCTGATTGCTTAAAAAAAAAAAAAGACTTCAGTAGAGCAGGGATGATAGTTCTTGGCCACTCTCTTTTAGTGGACAGCTCTCCTGAAGGAGAAAGCCATGATTTACTAACCGTAAAGCCAGACTTTCTCCATGGCAATGGTGCCCCAGTATTTGGAATTCCCACTATGAGGACTAAGTTTCCTAAGCTTAACTGGTTTAAGAGACTGAGTGACTTTGACAGAAAAAACAAATCTACTCCCTTTTCTTTTGCCTTAGTTGAGTCACTACATCTCCTTGGCAAAGAGGGTAAGGATGACTATTTGTACCAAGAGAAAGATGAAGAAGTGCTGAACAGCAGCTGAAGGCTGAGGCAAAACAAGATGAAAGGAATGGTAGGTTTGTACCAATTTAAAACCCCAAACCCAAAAAGACAGTCTGACTGCTCCAGGGTTTCTAGTGACATTCCCTTTGCTCATTAGAAAACTTCATGTTTGCTTGCCTTATTTACCTCCTTCCCCTCAGCATGCATCCCCTCTGTTACTCGTTTGTGAAAACCTTGTCTTTTAAAACCAAGTTTAAGTTACTTCTTTATGACCTTCCCTTGTAATTCAAGCCCTCACTGGTTTCCTCTTCCTCTCTCTCAGGGTAGCATTTGTGTCTACAACACACTTTCATACCAATTCTAAGCTATTTGTACTGTTTGCCATTTTCTTCACGAGTCTTCTCCCCATCTAGATTGTAAGTACTTGTTGGCTCAGTAGATTGGAAAAGACATTATTTTTGTACACTGACTTAGAAAACCACAAATTGACATTATCTATGCTGTGTTGTTTTTTAAAATTTATTTTGATAAACATTTCCCAATTACATGTTTACTTAGTTGAGCCTATTTGGGAGTGTTGCTGGGCAGGAGATTCATGGGCTGTGAATTGAGCACCTCTGGAGAACAGAGAGCTTAATGACTTTCCTAGGGTCACATAGCTGGCCTGGGAAAGAGGCAGGATATACCTAAATTGCCTTAAGGCCATCTCAGTCTAAGTGATTAATAAGCAAAGTTACTGATCTATTCAGAGATCATGTTACTGCTGCTGGCAGGAAA
This sequence comes from Petaurus breviceps papuanus, assembly GCF_028583685.1. Lineage (NCBI taxonomy): Eukaryota > Metazoa > Chordata > Mammalia > Diprotodontia > Petauridae > Petaurus > Petaurus breviceps. The sequence continues at coordinate 33,766,458 of NW_027185777.1, read as the reverse complement.
CATGAAGGAAATGTACTTGTGGTTTGTAAATAGCCCCATTTTTTGGGGGGAGGCCTTTTGCAGGGGAGAAGGCAGGGCACTTGGGGTTAAGTGACTTGCTCAAGGTCACATGGCTAGTAAGTGTTAAGTGTCTGAGTCTGGATTTGAACTCAGGTCCTCCTGACTCCAGGGCCCATGCTCTATTCACTACACCACCTACCCACCTCTAAACAGCCCCATTTAAACTTGGAAAAAGAAAGCAGGGATGTGATTTTTACCTTTTCTTTAAAGGAACCCCCTTCTCTTTTGAGGACTATCATAAGGTCTCTATTTCTGTGTACATAATAGTTGGAAATATGAGAGCAATTACAAAGATGCTTGTTAATACAGATAAGCCACATAAAATCACTAATATAAAATCCAAATAATTCAATTGTTATAATAAAGTCAGTGTCTTATTTCAACTTTTGGTTGCTCTGGTGCCATGCACACCTTTGCAAAGTTGCTTAATAAATGTTTACCAAAGAAATCAATGGTTCTACCACTGTTAGGCTGTAGCTTCCCTTTGAATTTTCATTGAAAAAAGAGTTTCCTAAGCAAATGGATTGTATACACCAGATTGCAAAGCAAAATGCTAACTCACTTAAGGAAACATTGTTGTCCAACATTTTAGCAGTATCCATTGACATAAATATAATTGGTTTGTTAATGACAAATCCTTTTTACCTATTTATTAAAGAAGGTTTTGAAGAATCTCCTTTAGCACAACAATGGTTAAGGTACTTCTAGTTGTTATCATGGTATCCTGGATCTGGAGCTGAAGGGGGACTTAGGAGGCCTTCTATTATCTTACCCAACTTGGAAGTTCTAGAAATGGGAAAATTGAGGTCAAAGGGGATTGCAAGATCTAGTGAACAGAGCCCTGGATCCAGAACTCAGCAAGACCTATCTTCAAATGTTTTCTGCTGATTGTGTGACCCTGGGCAAGTCATTTCAACATTTCTGTAACTCAGTTTCATCAAGTATAAAATGACAGAGATGACCTCTAAGGTCCCTTCCAGATAAATGACACATGGATAGAGCATTGGATATGGAGTCAGAAGGCCTGATTTCAAATTATTTACTAGCTTACTAGCTATGGGACCGTGGGTAAGGTACTTAACTGCTGTCTGCCTCAATTTCCTTATCTGTATAATGTGGATAATAATAGAACCGACCTCCCAGGGTCATTGCAAAGATAAAATGAGGAATCTAGCATGTCCCTAAAGTCTTAGTACAGTTTAAAGTTTCAATTTCTTAAGAATTTTGGGATACCCTCTATTTGTAAAGTGCTTTGCAGACCATAAAGCACAATATATTAGGTTTTACTAAAGCTATGATCAGATATGATGCCATTTGGGGTTTTCTTGGCAAAGATACGGAAGTAGTTTGCCATTTTATTCTCCAGCTCATTTTACAGATGAGGAAACGGAGGCAAACAGGGTTAAGTGACTTGTCCAGGGTCACACAACTAGGAAATATCTGAGCCCAGATTTGAACTCAGGGAGATGAATTGTTCTGACTCCAGGCTTGGTGCTCTGTGCTCTATGGTCCCACCTAGCTACCCTTAACAACGACAAGATGACTCCCCCAAGTTCATACAGATGATAAATTCCAGAGGCAAAAGTGAACCCAAGGCCTTTGACTCCCAAGTCTTTCTATTACAGCAATATGCCTCGTAGCATTCATTTGAAAGGGAAACAAAGCAGCACTAAAAACAAAATACTGCAATTCAGAATTGTTTTTTAGATAACTGAGACTAGCACTATAATTAGTCCAGGCTAATGATATTTTATTGTATTCTATTTTTAACACAACACACCTACAGACATTATGCACAGCTTTTATCTAATCTGTATAGGCCACTACAGCATCAACTCAGAGTTCATCAAATGTATGTGTGACTGAAGATTAAAGGTGGTCAATGTGACTCTTTCCATTGGCGATGTTGCTGGTAGCAGGTAGTTAATGATTGAGAATATGCTTTTTTGCAGTCACTGCTTTATATATTAGTGATGGACGCTATGAAGGCAGGTGACACTGCGTTCTGTGGAGAGGGAGTATTTGACCAGATGAGTAAGGAGAATGGAAGAGATTGATAGAATTGGTTTGTATCCCTAACTTGGTGAACCCAGACAGGGCTGCTTCTAGGGTGTGTGTGTGGGTGGGGTGGGGAAGGGGAATGGGCTGTTCTTAAAAGGAAGGGATATGCCGGTAAATGTTGAACAACTGGCTTATGGAAAAACGAAGTTCAAAGAACACACTTTTAAGCTGAATTTCCATTATGAACATCATCATAGACAGTTAGCAAAGCAAGAAAACCCTGATTTGTTTGTTGATTTCAGAGGTTTAAATGTTCACACTGAAAATTTACCATTTAGTATGAGCTGACGCAAGCACATGCTGGCCCTGTAATAGAACAAGTCACACCATGTTTTTCTCTCCAAGGATGGACACTCCCAACCACTCATTCACTTATGGGAACATTTGTGTGTGTGTGTGTGTGTGTGTGTGTGTGTGTGTGTGTGCAGCTGAAATCTGGTTAAAATGATTAGTGCAGCTTCAGAAGGGGAAGGGAATAAGTATCTATATAGCACCTACCACGGCTCAGGCTCTGTGCTAAGTGCTTTACGAATATCTCATTTGATCCTCCCCCGCAAGGTAGGTGCTACTGTTATCCTTATTTCATAGTTAAGGAAACTTGGGCAAATGGAGGTTAAGTGACTTGTTCAATGACACTCAGGCAATAATCATCAGAGGCCAAATTTGAACTCAGTCAGGTGTTCCGGACTCGAAGCCCAGTGCTATATACACTGTATCACCTACCAAGAAGAACTGTGAGAAATACTGGTAAAAGCAAGGGAGAAGCACTATTCATTCTGATTTGGTAGTGGTGGTGGTGGGGTTGAGTAAGGGTATCACAGGCGGTGATTTTGAGGTGTAAGGGACCTCAGACATCATCTTATCATCAAATTCTCCTCATTTTTCATATGGCCAAATTGTGGCCCTGAAAAATCAAGTGACTTGCCCAAGGTCACAGAGAAAACAAATAGCAGAATTGGGATTTGAACCCACCACCTTTGATGTCAAATCTAATACTTTGTACATTCTTCCATATCACCTCAGTTGAACATATATACATATACACACATGTATATATACATATATAACATATGCACATCTATGTGTAAATGTATTATATATGTATCTATGTGTGTGTGTATTTAAGGATGTACATATATAAATAAATATATACACAACACATACACATATATGCTTCTGGGTGTTTTTTGTTGTGTTGCTGTTGTTATCATTAGTTGGGAAATTTATCTTCTCCTGTCAGTGAATAAACATTTACTGAGTACCTACTCTATGTCAGACACTTCTCTAAATACTATGAAAGACAAGGGAAAAGAACCCCTGCTCTTAAGAAGCTCACAGTCTAAATGAGCCAGCTGCTGCATCCCCAGATCTCCCAGTTTCCAGCATCATGAAACTTAACATTTTTCTCTGACTCAGCATCCTTAGAGATGACTGCATTATTTCCACAGTGCCCTGCTCTGGCTCCCAGTTTGTAGAGTAATTGATCTCTACTGAAGGCAGAAGGAGAGATATACAAGGAGATAGCCAGGGGGACAGGGAGTGGGTCCCAGAACAAGTCCATCACAGCAAACCCATAGCTACCTCTGGGCTGGCGAGGCATCTAAGTCACAGACACCACATTGTCCCTCGACTTCCACTCCTGGAAGGATAGAGGGCACTGGGCCCATGCCCAGGGAAACAACAGACACATGCCCATGGCCTCAGACGGCTCCTACCACTTAGCCACAGGCTTCCAGTAAGTTTCACCAGACTCTTCATCCTGCTTGGTCTACTGAGTTTCTCTGGCACCTGCAGAATTCTGCCAACCAGTTTCTCAAAATATGTCAGTATTTTTTTGGCCCTATTTTATTTCCTTTAATGCCCCGGTTGCTACAGCCCTGGGAAAAATACCAATGGAGTCATTTAGTGCCAGCAGCCCCTGCTGCTCTCTTCCACCCAGGGAGTCCTCTATCACTCTCCTGATACTCTGAGGCTTCAGTAAAGGAAGGAGCAGGAGTGTGGGGGAGAGAGGCGGGATCTCACAGGCTGGGGTCTGTGCCTGCAGCCAGATCCATTCAGTTGGACTAGTGGATCCAGCAGATTCTCATTACTACAGCAGGGCCCCTGGTTGAACTCCTTGGTAGAACAGTAGATATTATAACCTCCTCTAAACAACTTTTGTGAAGGCCCCATTGAATCTTCAGAGAATTACTATTCCCAGTAATTTTCCAACTTCCCAGATTCCTTATGCTGTTGATTGTTATCAGGATTAGAAGAACATAGAATTTAAAGGTAGGAAGGTCCTTAGACATCCTCTGGTCTGACACCTTTATTTTGTAGATGAGGAAACTAGGTATAGGAAGGGAAAAGTGACTTCTCTAGGGTAATCAAGGTGATAAGTAGGGTCAGAGGATCATAGATGAAGCCTGGAATATGGCAACCATTTAATGAATGTTTGTTGATAGGCTAGAAGAGCCTTAAGAGGTCATCCAGTTTAATCCCCTTAATTTTACTGATAAGGAAACTGAGGGCCAAAGAAATTAAGCAACTTGCCCATGGTCACACAAGTAGTATGTGGCAGAAGCAGGATTCCAACTCAGATCCTAGAGTTGATCTAGAATTGAGATTTAAGTCCTATAGCTTCATACCTATTCTTCATTCTATCACAGTACTGGAGTCTGAAGAAGGAAAGGGAGAAGCAAAGGAACAGAGATTTAAGCTATTTTTTAATTCTTACATGACTGTATTTGCTGGCAGCTTTGCTCATTTACATGAAGTATAATTGTTTTCCCTGCTTCCCTGCACATTTCCTGTATAAATGACTTTTCCCACAATGAACAAGTTACCACTATCAACAATGTGACCAGCATGGTATTGGCTGCTGCGAATTTCAAAATTAGATCATAGGTCACATAGAAGCATTCATTTTCTTAAGTGGCCTTGTACCGAAACACACTTCATTTTAATATTGTTGACCAATGCAGTATAAGTTCTACATGTTATTAGACTGTTTGCCAATTGACCAGGTAGGGCACATGTATTGGCATTATATTTAACAAGTGCCAATGGCAAAAAGCCTTAATCTCTGAGTGCAAACCTTTCCCTTTGTCCCTTTATGGTCAAACCAAGACTGATTAGCTATGATACAACCAAAATCCCACTTCCTCCCCATCCCATGACAGCAGGCTCATTCTTCACTGTTTCTGGCTGGAAAAAGAATCCATCTGTTCGGTGATATTAAAATGCAAAGAGGTGTTCATATGGTTTGGAATGTTTTATCCCCATCCTTTAAATGATCAACAATATGTTAGAAGCACGAAGGCAATATGATGCATGCCAAATGATGCCAGGGGCTTCAATCATGTGGGCACACACATACAGAGGGAAGAAAAGCTATTCTATTATCAGGCAACTCCTTTTCCCCACTGCCTCTGACTCCTAAGGGCCTCCTAGTTTCCTATCACCATCCAAGCTCAGAAAATATGGCTTGGATTCCCTTTTCTGATACCAAGTCTGGGCTGCTGCGTCAACACTAGCTTGGTAGCTCTCCAGGATCAAATGCCTAAGATCAATGTTGGGACTTGCTTTTGCCAGTTGGACTCTTTCTTGTTTTAACACTTTTGTTAGCTGATTCTTTCTTTTTTTGAATCAACTGTATTCCCTTTTTTTTTGGGGGGGGGGAGCTAGGCAGGAGGAAGAAAAAAGCCTGAGCAAAGAGGGAAAGAGCATATCCCTAGAGTTTTTGCATTTGTCCTCAATTCTCAGACCTGGTGCTGGCAGTCACACCCATGCTACTCTGAATTCACCTTACATTAAGCATCCCTTATCAGGTGATTGGGATTGACTGGTAGATTTGGAAGCATTATTGTTCTCCAAATTGGTTTTCACTATGTCTTACCCTTCATGGTTTCCAGGATGCCCAATGAAGAAGAAAAGAGAGGGGGCAAGAGTCTAGAAAGGGTGTCTTCCCTGATTTTCCCAGGTGAGCAGATCTCTCCTTCCTCCTACTACCCTAATGATGTAGAGACTCTGGGATTTAAAATCAGTTCTTCTCCCTTTCAAAAAACCTGGAGATGGATGTGGGGATAGGGACAGGGACCCTGTGCTGTTTCTCTCAGTAGGAAGAAGGGAAGCTGCTTACTTAAATTGTCTTCATCTTCCATATTTGTGGCACCGGGGCTTAGGTACTTGAAGGGAGCGATGAAGGTTGACAATATGCTTACTTTTTCTGGAAAGAAAAAAAAAAGAAAAGGGAATGCACTTTTGACACCAGTGTTTCAGAAAAGCTGAATTCATTCATATGTCCTTATTACTGATTCTTAGGACAAGAAAGGTTGAAAGGTCACTTTGGTTTCAGCTGCTTAATTCTGTCTCAGCCTTTTATCGAATTTCTAGCTGCATTTTATTAAGTTCTTCACTCCATCCAATTTTGTAGTTAACGATTTCTATCTTTCTTCTTCCTCTTCTTTTGGCATCTTCCTTCCTCCTGCTTCATGCTCCTTAAAAATTTAAGCAATAGGCCCTAGGGTGACAATTTTTCATCTGCTTTCAAGAAGTTGCTTGGGGGCATAGTTTCCTATTCATTTAGGTCCCTCTTACAAAGAAAAACATCATTTAAAAAAGTCAGCCTTAGACCACCACTCTTTTTGTTTTTTTATTATCCCAAATGGAGAAGTTGTTCTTCAGGATTTGAGATAGAGGAAGAAAAAGAAAGTCGAAATTCTACTGTGAAATCTGGTCATGCCTCACCCATTTGGTGAGGACATCTGCTGGACTAGGAAAGAATAAAGATCAAGAGGAGGGAGAGGGGTATGTGAATGGAAATGGAAATTATTATGCTATAAGCAATGATGAAAATAAGGAAGTCAGAGAAACATGGGAAGATTTACAAGAAAAGATGTAAGATACACAGAATTAGGAAAATGACATATGCAAGGACTAGAATCTAAATAAAAGTGTCACTAAAAGGAAGAAGAATGCTACATAATGAAAAAAAAAACAGTGAAGATTCCAGAGAAGAGACATTGAAACACATCTTCCCTGCTCAGAGAAATGGGGGGCTAGCAAGGCAGAATTTTGTATACACCATCAAATGTGATCAAGGTATTGGATGCTTTTCTTTGTCACTTAGGGTTCAACCTGGAAAGAGTTATATATGCTATCAATTGTTACAATAAGTTACAATAACTATGTTACAAATACAAAAAGCGTAAGTGAAAGAGAGAGACACACACACAGAGAAAAAGAAATGGGAACATGAGAAGGGCATTTTGCTTTGTGGGCATTAAGAAGGGAAATAGAATTATAGAATCCAAAAGGGAAAGTGGTACAAATCTCTTCCTCTGCCTCTATCTTTCTAGACAGATAATAGATGGATAAATAGATAGAAAGAACACCTACTCAGTGTCTACTATGTCCCAAGCATTACACTCAGCACTTGGGATACAAATACAAGCAAACAAGCCCATCTCTAACGTCACACAGCTTACATACTAATAGGGGAAGTCAACACAATTTTTTTTTTAAGCAATCAGGGTTAAGTAACTTGCTCAAGGTTACAGGGCCAGTTATTTCTGGGTGTGGTGCTAAGTATCTGAGCCCAGATTTGATCCCCAGGTCATCCCGACGCTGGAGCCGGTGCTCTTACTTACTGAGCCACCTGGCCACCCCTCAACACAAAAATTTAATCCTAATGATTAAGAGGTCAAAGGAGGCAGATTCAGAGATGCCTGGGAAGATTTGTATGACTTGAAGTAAAGCGAAGTGAGCAGAACCAGGAGAACAATTTATACAACTTTGTAAAGAAAAACACTTTGCAAAACTTTGTTGTTCAGTCATTTTTCAGTCATGTCTGACACTTCATAACCCCATTTGGAGTTTTCTTGGCAAAGATACTGAAGCAGTTTGCCATTGCCTTAGTTCATTTTACAGATAACAGAATATAGTGTTGGGAAGGTAGGGGGAGAGGGGGAGAGTGGGAGAGGGTGTGCCTGTGGTAGCAAGGTGGTGGAGTTCACAGAGTGAGTTGACCTGGGCATGAAGTGAGCATGTCTTGGGCCCCGCATGAGATAGCTGGTAGTCAAGGCTAGGGATTCACTAATCAGAACCTAGAGTTCCTTTCCCAAGTGTACCATTTATAGGTAGTCAATGAATTTTAGGAACTGAGAAGGGCCTTAACTGTAGTAATCTGGCATAATCTCCTCATTTTAAAAACAAAATCACTTATTGAAATTATGTGATATTCTGAGAGTTAGTGAAAGGATTGGGCCTAGGATCTGACTCCTTGGTCAATGCTCTTTCCAATAGAAAGAGTGTTCAATCGAGAACAAAGGATGAATTAACTACTTTGTGACAACTTGAGATACTTCCTCCCACCATCATGAGGACTAGAGAGACCTAGCAAATATTACTCATAAAGGAAATTCTTAACAAATTTTACTAAAAAGAAAGGAATAGTACAATATAAGTGAGAAGTACCATGGAAAGAAGAAAAAAATGACTGTCAGAGAGTCAAAAGGAGTATTGTTTATTTTCCCAGTTTTCTGCCTTATGAAACTGAACCGGGACAGTTTTGTGAAGTTATTTTTTTTTTAACACACTTTAATTGTTATTTGTTTTTACATCAGCTGAACTCTATTCTATATCTCTCTGCCTCTCCCTCCAAGAAAGTCATCCTGTATAATAAAGACATTTAAGTGGGGGGGGGGATAAAAAAGGAAACTGTGGTAAGTTTTGAATGCTCATTGACTGGCCTGATTTATCACAGTGTAAATAGACATTTTGTCCGTCTACATTGATTACTAATTTCCTTCCATCTCCCTATGCCTTGTCCTGAGAGGATGTCCAACGTAAATATCCTAAGAGAGGCTTCCTTTAGTCCTGACATTGCTTTCCCCTTCAAAAATGTGGATCCTCTTTTTCTTAGACCCATGTACAATTTTAGTCCATATGTGTGATAACTAATCACATTTCCTTAGGAGAAAAGATCTGGACTAATGGGGGAGAGTGGAAAGAACACTGAACTTAGCAGGATTCATGGGAAGTGAGTGCGAGTACCAAAACTTGCTATTTACTTCCTGTGTGACCTTCTCCAAGGACTGATTTTCTCATTTGTAAAATGAGAAGGCTGGACTAAATGAACCTATAGTTTCTTCCCAGCTCCATGATTGCAATCCTATGAATATTGTTGTTCAGGTGGTTTTCCATTTGTGTCTGATCCTATATGACCCAATTTGGGTTTTCTTGGCAAAGATACTGGAGTGGTTTGCCATTTCCTTCTCTAGCTCATTTTACAGATGAGGAAACTGAGGCAAACAACATTAAGAGTCTTGCCCAAGGTCACATAGCTAGTAAGAATCTGAGACTACATGTGAACTCAGGTCTTCCTGATTCCAGGCCTGGAGGTCTATCCAATGTGCTACCTAGCTACTATCAGGTAATTATTTCCCATTTTTTTCTGCTGGAGCTTTCAAGGAAAATGGAAATAGTTATGTATGGATGATGTGCTAAGATACCGTCTGTCTCTCTGTAAAGTATCAACTATATGGGACCACCTTTTCAGTAAGGCAGAACGGAATCAGGAAGACCTGAGTTCAAATCCTTCCTCAGATCCTTGCTACCCATGCAACCTTAGGCAACTCATTTAACCTATCAGCCTAAGTTTCCTCATCTGTAAAACGGGGATAATAATAACACATACCAGCCAAGGTTTTAGTGAGGATCAAACAGGATACTATCTATTAAGTTCTTTGCATGCTTTACACTAGCTATTATTCAAATAATTTGGGTCAGTTTTTTTTCCTCTTGTAAGGACAGTTCTCTTTTCATTCTGACACTTGGTTCTACTTTAACTCTCAAAGCAGCTACAGTTGGTAATTGTAATTTAAATATTTTAACCTGCCTGCTGGCCAGAGCTGTAGGTTGAAGTCTGCTCAGGTGAAGCCTTGGGCCTCTTCTCCCATTATGCTTTTGTTTCCTGAGAACCCGGGAGCAGCAGCAAGGCTCCCTCCCATTTGGAATTCATTCACCAACTTGCTTACAGCTATTGTTTCCAGAGGAGAGAGGCCAGGCAGCAGCACAATGTTCACCTCAAACTGAACAATAAATAACTGCAGCCCAGAATGACTCTTCCTTATTGGGCCTGCCTAACAATAGGAATCAGCTCAGATAAGGGTTTTTGCTCTCGTGAACCCCTCTCCCAGCTCAAGCTAATTTACAACCAGAGAATGAAATCTCTTGCTTGAGTTATAATTTCATTAAGGGATTCCAACAATGTTATGAACAGTGAGTGTGAAGTTCAAATGATTTAGTCAGGAGAATCTAGGAATGAAATTACATTTATAATATAGATGGGTTATAGCCATACCAAAAATATGCTTAACCATCTAAGTTCAGGGGCTGGCCCTAGGCAAACCCCGACACTAATTTGAACAAGGTGGAATCTGCCTGTCTCTCCAACCCCCACCACATTTTTTCTTCTTCTTCCTAGAACTGTAATTGGAGGAAGTTAGGGTGGTTCAGTGGGTAAAGCATGGGACCCGGAGTCGGAGTCAGGAAGATCTGGATTCAAAGCTGACTTCAGACATTTACTAGCTGCATGACCCTGGGCAAGTCACTTAACCTCTGTTGTCCTTAATCCCCTCTGGAAGGAAATGACAAACAATGCCAGTATCTTTGCCAAGAAAACCCCATGGACAGCACTGGTATGTTAAGGTCCAGGGGGTCACAAAGAATTGGACACTACTGAATAACAACAAAACAAGAGCTATAACTACTCTGGACTCCAAATGTAAATAACCACCAGTCCCCTTTAGTTACTTTTGAAGCAACACATTAGTAATACATTTTTATATACAAGTCAGATCTATTTTGGGAGCAAAGTTCTAACTAGGGTGAGGTGACTGGGTCTTTAACTGTGGGCACTGAATTTCAAAGGTGTTGAATTCTTTAGCAGCAGAAACAACAGAGCTTAGCACTTAGCAAGAGTAAATTATCTAAATAAATAAATTATACACACACATATACATACACTATATATGGCATATATGTGTATATATATATGTATATGGATATGTTCTTCCTTATCCCATCTTAGCTTCCTTCCTCCATAGTAATGTCATAATTATGTCCTGGGGTCTCTGTTCCCTCCATCATAGGGCAATATTCTGTTGTTGTTCTGTCATATCTGTTCAGTCATATCTGACTCTTCATGACCCCATATGGGGTTTTCTTGGCAAGGATACTGGAGTGGTTTACCATTTCCTTCTTCAGTTCATTTTTACAGATGAGGAGACTGAGGCAAACGGGGTTAAGTGACTTGCCCAGGGCCACAAAGATAGGAAATATTTGAGGTCAAATCTGAATTCAAGAATATTGAGTCTTTCTGATTCTAGGCCTTGGCACCACCCATCCATCCAGCTCAAATGAAGGATCATTTTTTTGCCACTTGCCCCAGATATAAAAAAAAATTCTTGATCATAGTTCCTTTTATGGGGGTGGGGGGCCCAGAGGTACCTCTGATTTTTGCTCCATTTCCTCCCTCTCTACCTTCAGTCAACTGGCGCTGTGATGTGCTTATTTCTTCTCCCCTCAGCAAAGTGCGTCCCCTAGAAACGAATCAGTATCAATCATTTACCCCGACAGTAAATGTAATTTGTCTTAGGGCCTTTGTGTTGTAAGCCTCATCCTTCATCATGTGATGAAAAGCTCTGAACATGGTTGAAGGGATTTCAGGCATCAGTGAACCCCTTGGAGAGAAATTTGGGGATTGAATCTCTAAGAAGAGGTGCTTACCTTTTGGGGAACCATAATTAGTTTAATTAATATTAATTAACTTTACAACTTAAGCCTATATTATACAATTGGTTCTATCTTCATGTGGAAGGGAGCAAGGAATCCTGGGATGAAAGGATGGATCATGGAGTTATTCCTGATCTCTACACTTTCACAGAAATCACACAGTTCCTTCAGTGCCTCAGTATCCCTAGCTGCAGAAAAATACCTTCTGCCATCTGGCACACATCCAGCTTGGGATGATAAGAAGAGGCATAGACTTTTTTTCCACAAAATCCTAATATAATTTACCACTACTATTAATATCTAGCATTTCTATATTGCCTTAAAGTTTGTGAAGCACTTTTAGAAATATTATCTTATTTTATCTTCAAACAACCCTGGGAAATAGGTGCTATTATTATCCTTATTTTATATATGTGGAAACTGAAGCAGATAAAGGCTAAGTAATTTATGTGGGGTCAAATATTTGGTACATGTCTAAGAATGAATTTGAACCAGCATTCTATCCACTGTAGCTGCCCCTATCAACATTCCTTTCTTCCTTCCTCCTCTCCTCTCCTTTTCTTTTTCTTCCTTCCTTCCTTCCTCCCTTCTTTCCTTCCTTCCTTCCTTCCTTCCTTCCTTCCTTCCTTCATCCTTCTTTCATTTTTGAAGTGCCTACTATGTGTCCTCAGGCAATGTGCTAGGTGCTGGGGATATAAAACCCAAAGTGATATAGTCTGCCCTCAGATAGTTTGCATTCTACTCACGGAGAATGAGTAGAATTTATCCTTAACATCTTTCAGTCTGCTATTTTGACTTTCCAAGGCAGATGGAGCGAATAATAAAAGGCCAGAAGCTGTCTTGTTCAGGGACAGAACACTAGCATCGTCCCGCTACCATTAGGAGTCACTGAGTGGGTATGCTAGTGGAGAGAGGACAGGACACACCGATTTCTGCTCCAGCTCCACTTACCAGCTGTAAGACCATGGAGGATTTAGCTGCTCACTGATCCTTGAAATACCATGTGTGCTACCCAATCTATGCAGATTTTAGCTATCTTAGTAGATAGTCTTAGTAACTAACTTGGGGTTCAGGTAAATTAAGTGAATTGCTCCTGATGATATAATATGTGCCAGGAGTGGAATAGATGAAATAGACTATTTTGCTTCTTTTGTCAATAATAAGCACCATATGAATAAGTTGTTGTTATTATTATTATTATCATTGGGAAGAGGGCAGCTAAGTGGCACAGTGGATAGAGCACTGGGCCTGGATTCAGGAAGACTTGAGTTCAAATCCACCTTCAGACACTTACTAGTTGCATGACCCTGGGCAGGTCAATTAACCCTGTTCACCCTAGTTTCCTCAGCTGTAAAATAAACTGGAGAAGGAAATGGCAAATGACTCCAGTATCTTTACCAAAGAAAACCCCAATTGAGATCACAAGGAGTCAAGACACGACTGAAACAAATGAACAAAACCATGAGGAAATAATTTCCTTGTTTGATTATTAAGGAAAAATTAAGGAATGAGCAAGTTCAAAGGACCTCAGAAATAGGAATTAAAAAATGAGTAGGAGTGAAAGAAATCATTGCTATCAGGTCTATTTGTTCCCTTCTAGGAGGCAAGAAGAGACACTTAGAGGCCATGGCCCAGACAGTGGTGTTGCAAATAAAGATGCAGGAGGCTAAATAGGAGGGAGAAGTAAAAGCTTATCAAAAAGTATTATTAAAAGTAGGCAAAAGAAATATAAGGGTACAATAGCTTATCTCTTTAGCATAGGCCTCAACCCATCCTTTCATAGTCCCTCATAGTATCCCAACCTGGATGCTAGATTCTCATTCCATATCACTTTACAGCAGGGGTTCTGAACAATTTTTGTGACCATACCCCCTATAACATCAATTAGGTGAAACCTATGGACCTTAGAATAATGTCTTTAAATACAAAAAATACAGGGAATGCTTAAAGGAAAACAATTACAATGTTTGTATCCTATAACAATTTATGTTTATAATTATACCTTGAGGTCATGAATAAAAAAGTAAAATTATATACTGTAGTTGGTTTAAGAGGGTAGGGGAAATATATAATACACTTCAGAAAGATTCCAATTTTTGTGCTGTATAATTTTTTAGCAAGTTCTTCTTAAAGTGTTGAAAACTTCAATGAAATGGAAAAATTCACCACATGCAAAAGTTGGTCAGGGCAGCTGGGTGGTGTCACGGTGCACAGAGCGCTGGTCCTGGAGTCAGGGAACTCATCTTCCCAAGCTCAAATCTGGCCTCAGACTCTTGCTAGCTGCGTGACGCTGGGCAAGTCATTTAACCCTGTTTGCCTCTGTTTCCTCATTCGTACGGTGGTGCAGCCAATAAAGTAATAGGTCTGGAGTCAAGAAGACTCCTCTTTCTTTTTAGTTCAAATCTTCCTAGCTGTGTGACTCTGGGCAAGTCACTTAACCCTATTTGTCTCAGTTTCCTTATCTGTGATATAATCTGGAAAAGGAAATGGCAAACCACTCTGGTATCTTTGACTGGAAAACTCCAAATGGGGTCACAACAACAACAATGACAACAACAGCTTGTTAGCAGACAATGCCAGATAAAATAAGGCCTTACTGCATTCCCAAAAGGATAGTTTTCTAGTTCTATCTCTTGAAAGTCAGCAATTATACTTATATAAAAATACTTTAATTTTCTTGAAAAAAAAAACCTCAGATATGCCTCTTCTGTCCTTTATCATTTTAATGCAAATGCTTGCAATTGGTTACTTCTCCTTAGTAAGCCCCATCACCCACCTCCAGCCCTGCCAAGCAATTGTTCCACTTAGAAAAAGTGACAGTTGGTTACTACAGAACTCTGAGGGGTCTCCCACTCCTCCTGCCAATCAGGCTTCTCTTCATGTTTTGCTTCTCTCCCCTAGTCCTTCAAAGATCCTCTGACAGATGGTGTTTGCCCAACTTGACCCACTTTTTCTATATACATATGCTTTCAGCTTCATACACACACAAATATATACATACATACATACATATATATATATATATATATTTCCAGTATATGTTACTTCTACCCAAACAACAGAAATGATCACTGGCAGCTGTGTTGCCCCAGAAGCCAGAAAACAGACCCCCAGGCAGGCAGGGGAAAGGAAAAACAATTTAGAGATGAAGAAAAAGATTTAGCTTCAAGCTCATCCAAGTCTCTGTATATTTCAAATACCACAGGTTTAAAGCTGACAGACGTCCTATGTATGTCTAGAGGGGAATTTGGACAACTTTTTTTTTTTCTCTTGAGGTTCTGAGGACAATCCTAGTTTTTTAGACACATGCCTTCCTTTTATAACCAGGGTTCTTAATCCAGGATCTGTGAATTTTTCTTTTAATATTTTGATAATTGCATTTCATTGTAATTGTTTTCCCTTCAGCATCCCATGTTTTGTATTTAAAGGCATTATTCTAAGGTCCATAGGTTTCACCTGATTGATGTTATAGGGGGTATATGGTCACAAAAATTGTTCAGAACCCCTGGTTTAAAGTGATATGGAATGAGAATCTGGCATCCAGGTGTGGCCTTTTGACATTGTAAAGGCTAAAGTGAAAGCAAGGAACAAAGAGAAAAACACTACATACAATAAACATTTTCTTTTTGCATGTAAACAATTCAGTTAGTTATCTGATGATTTGGATAGAATCTCCTTTTATTGACCAAATTCATTAGATATTTTCGCAGTGCAATTAATAGAGCCAATGAATAATTCAAGCATTGAAGGTTGCCTCAATTTACCTCTTTGGATCTTACAAGGAGAAGGCCCTTTGCATCTGCCTTGCCAGGTTAGCTGACAAGTGTTGTTGATTCTACCTCCACACCACATGTCACATCTGCTTCTCCTCTCCACTCATGGGACTATCACCCTATTTCAGGTCCTCATTACCTCTTGCCTAGAATATCCTTGTGGGCAGTTAGATGGCACAATGGATAGAACACTGGGTCTAGAGTCAGGAAGACCTGAGTTCAAATTCAGCATTAGAAGCTATGTGACCCTGGGCAAGTCACTTAACCCTGTTTGCCTCAGTCCCTCTTCTGTCAAATAAGTTGGAGAAGGAAATGGCAAACCACTCCAGTATCTTTGCTAGGAAAACCCTAAATGGGGCCATAAAGAGTCAGACAGGATTGAAATGCATGAAAGCCTCACAATGGTTCCCTTTCCAATTGCTACACCTGCCAAATAATCTTCCTAGAACACAAAGTTTGGCTGTTGTTTCCTGCTTAAGAATCTCTGTGGACTCCTTATTTACTTTAGTATAAAACATGAACTAGTATAACATGAACTACTCACACTGGCATATTACATTTCTTCATGACCAGGCTCCATCTACCTTTCCAGGTTTATTTGACATGACTCCACCCCAAGCAGACAAAATAACTTTCTTGCTGTCTCAGAAACTGGCATCCCTTCTATTGCCTCCCAACCTTTGTCCTTCTCACTATCCTTCATGCCTGGAATTCACTCATTTCTCCCTTCTATCTCTCACAATCTCTAGTTTCTTCAAGGCAACAATGACTATGTCACAAAACCAGACTGATATTTAATTATTGTTAAGTTAGTGTATGTAACCTGTTAAGCTTTTTACATTTTGCTATATACTGGAGAACTATGATTTATTTCTGGAAGGAATAAAAAAAAAGCAATTGAACCCCCCCGCCCCCCACCAGATTAATGTGTAGGCCAAGGGTGGGGAACCTGTGGCCCCTTGGGCACATGTGGCCTTCTAGGTCCTTGAGTATGGCCTTTAGATTGAGTCCAAGTTTTACAGAACAAATTCTTTTATTAAGGGGATTTGTTCTGTGAAGTTTGGATTCAGTCTGAGGGCAGCACTTGAGGGCCTAAAGGGACACATGTGGCCTCAAGGCTGCAGGTTCCCCCCTTCCCCACCCTCACTCCCCCAGTGTAGGCCCTTCCAGATGTGTTTGATGGGCATGAATTGTGATGGAATGATCTAAGATGGAAAAAGGTGATTCTTTCTCATGAGAAGAAAGTGACAAAAGAAACAAAAATCTTTTGATAGAAGTGATATTTGTTAAATGAGGCCCCCAAATTTCTAATGACGGGCTTGCTAAGGCACTGTGCCACACCTCTGGGTTTTAAGCAGTTGCTTCACTTTATGGTGCTTATGGGAATTGATTAATATAGAAATGACATGGTCTCATCTTCAAACTTTTAACTCTACTTATCAAGCCAGCTGTTGCTGATAACTATTATAGCATGCTTTCTCCCTGTACTGAGCTTGACGGTACCACTTAACCTTGAACTGATTTCTTTTAGGCCTGGTCTAATCTCTGTCTTTCCAAACTATTTATGGGCTGAGACGTTATCAGCAGAGTTATTCACAATAGGGACAGGGGCATTGTAAGGAGTTGAGTGACTCCAAAGCCCAAAATTTCTTAAGATATTTTAAAACTCTAATACCAGATGGGAAGATTTTTAGGAACAAGCTCCCCTGAAAGACTTTCCTTCTACAACTAGAGCCAAACAAATTGTGATTTTACTTATGCTATATCCCTTCATTTATAAAACATACATTTTGAATACCTACTATGTGTAGGGCACTATAATGGGTGGTTTGTCTATCTCTTTGTAGTAAATGGAATCTCGAAGTTCTTGGACACTTCAAGAAACAAACATTAGCCAGGAAGGGATTCTTTCCATTTCCACTCATCTCCTTAAAAATTGCCCAGGGGCCCTGTTAAGATGGGCTTTTCTTACTGGTCTGACATGACCTTTACCTATCGGTCTCAAGACAGGAGTTCAGTGGTGGCTAGCTTCAGTCTCTTAAACTTCTCTTGGATTGCTAGTGTTGGCACAACACTTGGGAGGGATCAGGTCCTGGTCAAAATGACTATGGTCTTTGCAGTGACCAGAAAGAACGGTAAAGACTAGGGGAGTAAGGAGAAGGTTCAGAAAAAAGGATTCTTGAGATTTAAATCACTGTTGCCAGACAGTGATGGTGATTAGGAGAAGCGGCAGGGTAAAGGTTAGTTGGACACTAATAGTGTGAGAAATTCTGTCTCTAGGTCAGTTCCATACATAGAAGGCACATGGGTCAGGTGTGCTGGCCTGTTCTTTGCATGCCCATGAAGCCAGAGTGAAGCAATACATGAATCCAAGTTGTCTCCTACACAAACAGCCTGATGAATTGAGGAAAACACAATAAGGGAAATCAGGGATGGAAGGAAAAACAAAGACTATGCATCCTTAAGAGATATTGTGATGAAATGCATAGAGCCCTGGCCTCAGAACCAGGAAGACCTAAGTTTGAATCTTGCCTCTGACCACATACTGGGGCCTCTGCCTCAGGCAGCTGCAGAGAGGGTGCTGACCTGCATTGGAAGAGGGAATTTCCTCACCCTGGAGTTTCTTTATGTCAAGGAAAGGGCAAATCCAGTGCCTATCCTCTGTCTGTGCATTATTAAAGTAAATAGTTGTACAACACTAGGTGTCAACTTTTGGCCTTTGGTCTTTCTTCTTCCCTCCTCAACTTTTTTTGTCTTTTTTCAGTTGCTCAGAAAATCTTATTCATTTATCGAACCGTGTGTCTCGTGCTTCTTTTATGTAATTTTCACACTTTCTGGGTATTTTGGTTTTCTGTTTGCTTCTCTCCGGCCATGTCCATCTCTTAGACCTCCTACACTCCAATCTTTAAAGCTCAACCCTCCCCCCTCTAGTAAATAAACACCTGGATTGTCTTCCCACAAAAAGGCTTACCACACCTATATCTTCTTACATGTCTGGATATTTCTTAAATCTGGTCATTTTGTACACAGTTAAGCCCAACATGAGATAGTCATCATACGACTAATTCAGATATAATACAGATCAATTAAAAAGCAAACTCCAAACACAGTCCTCACATTGAACTACTGATCAAGTGAAACTTTATTTATAATTCCCAATCAATGAAAAAACATTTGTTAAACACTTGTTATGTACTAGGTACTGTGCTAGGTTTTAGAGGTGCAAAGACAAAAGACAGATACACACTTCCTGTCCTTAAGGCATTTTATACATATGTGTGTATCTATATGCATATGTATATGAGATTCTAGTAGGTGGGCATATATATCTAATACAAACACACACATGCCTAGTGGGATTTTTACTTCATTGTCATATTTCAATAGAAATTTTTTTTCAAATGTGGTCTTTGTGAATTTATGAACATTGGCTTTCAAGTACAAAATGAATGTTGGTGATATATCATCAGTTAGAAATACACTGTGAAGTGTTCCCACTAGTGGGTCAGGGTTTGCACCGACCCATCCCCATACTCCTTTTTTCTACCCTGTCTCACCCTCAATAATCAATTTCAAAGTACAGACAACTTGGTATAGGGGATCTAGTTTTGGACCTGATGTTAGAAGGCCTGCACCAGCCTCAGCTATGTGATCTTGGGCAAATAATTTAACCTCCCTGAGCTACATTATATTTATCCATAAAATGGAAACCATATAGTTGCATACCTTCTCTTTTGGGGTAACATGGGCAAATGCTTTGTGAGCTTTTAGGCACTAGAGAAAAATGAGTTATGGTCATTATTTGCACTATGAGGGTTATAGAGTTATATAGGCAAAGACTTTTACAGATTTTAATGGGTTTTATACGTGTGAACTAATTATTGTTAGTCTTATGCAGTCAAAAAGGTGCTGGTACTGAAGTTCAAAAGAGGACTCAGATTCAAACCCAAACCCTGATACTACTCTTGGTAACATTGAGCAAGTCACTTTCCCTGGGGCTCAATTTCCACATCTTTAAAATAAAGGTTTGGTTAAGGTAACCTTGAAGGTTCTTTCCATCATTCTGTTGCCCACCCAGCACAGTACATTGCCAAGAACAAGGAAATTTTGATGAATTAGCTAGCACAATGATCTGCACACCTGTGCTAGCTACTTAAAACAGATATACAAATTGGTAACAGAGGCTTTTCATACATCACTTATTGATAGACCAAGGGTCACTTTCATAAGCGCCCCAAATTAAAATGAGACTGACTTTGAAATCAAATGCCATTTCCCACGGTATTTACAATTAACTGTAGTTTCTATGTGGATTTTCTGCTATGCTCTGTATTAAACAGAAGAAAAGGTAATTCTGCAGGATGGGCACAGTCCAGGTTAAAAAAAAAAACATATTTAAATGCATGTTTTACTTTGGTCTATGCTACTTTCTTGCCATTTTTTTTGTATTGGAGAATCGCACCAGTTTTGAGTTACTAAGTTTGGAGAGGTTGGAATGATTTGTGGTTTCAGGGAATAGATTAATCTTCAGATCCTTGGGGTATTTCCTTGTTAAGTTTTTTTAGACGCAAACACCAGAAACTGATTAGGAGAGCTAGATGGGATTCAGTTTTCCAGGAAAAGTTTTATGACTCTCCTCCCTGCCTCCCTCCCTCCCTCCTTCCTTCCCTGACTCTCTCTCTCTCTCTCTCTCTCTCTCTCTCTCTCTCTCTCTCTCTCTCTCTCTCTCTCTCTCT